>NW_024498906.1:8267570-8830070 GCF_017590055.1 Onychostruthus taczanowskii | reverse complement strand
GGCTGGAGAGAGGGGTGAGAGGACAGCGAGGAGTTGTGAAAGAGCAGCACGCCGGAGCCTGTGAGTAACTGAGGCCTTTTGGCAGCGTTTCAGAAAATGGGGTGGTCCAGTTAGGGAGTTCAGGAAATTGTCTGAGTTAGATTAAACATTTTCTAAAACCTTCTGGGTTGCTTGAGAACTGACTTGAAAGTTGGCAAAGCTAAATAAAACAAAAGCTAACACATTCCCCTCAGATTATACTGTTACAGTTCTAGTATAAAATCAGACTATTTTTCATTAGTTTCAACATCTCCTTCCATTTGAAGGCAGGAGTATCTGCGCAGTAAAATGCTGGGATGCTTGCACAGCCATGCAGGGGGCCACATGTGACACATAACAGCTTTACAACACGTTCCAAAATTCCACAAAACTTTCAGGCAGAAAACTGTGATTCTCTCTAGATGAAGCCTGGGTGTAAAAGAGTCTCTGTGGGTCTGAGGCTCACTAGACTCTTCCTTCAGCACCAAACCTCTGGAGTGCCCAGGAGCAGAGAGCTTGCTCTGGACATGCTGCTTGTTCTCCAGGAGCTGCACTTTGTCCCTCAGGTGACGAGACTGCCACAGTTTGGGCTAGAGAAGCATCACCTCTTGCATCAGCCCTGCACAACAGCAACAATGGAGGCAACAAAGGGGTTTCTCTCTGGAGACGATGGGAAATGCATGATGCCTGAGCAAAACAAGAGCTCCTCTGCCCTCTGAGAAGGCTGACTTCAAGCTGGGTGTCTCCCCTTCCCTTCGGAGAGCAAGTGGAGTTGGAGCTGCCTGAAGGAAAGGATTCCCACTGCTCGTGAAAGCTGTGGCAGCCAGGAGAGGCAGAGCACACCCAGAGCCTGCACCTATCCATCTCCCTGCTGGAGACAGAGCCCCTGATCCAAAACCTCCACCAGCTTGGGAATCTACTCACTCCTTGTCTCTTGGGAAAAGTTTCTGCTTGTGGAATCGGAAGCGGTATCAGGCACGGAGCAGATGTTGGTGGCTTCCTTGCTCCATGGAAATAAGGAAGTAGGAAGCCCATTTAGACAAACAGTTCCACATAAATCTTAGCCTGATGTTTCTTGCCTGTATGATCTCTGCAAAGGGTAAATTGAACTCTGCTTCATTGATGAAGCCCAGTGCTATTAGTTATACCTGTCTTCACTGCAGAGCTGCTTTGGGTGAGAAAAGAAAAGCAGTATGGCCCCAGGAGAGAGAAAGAAATCAGAACATAAATGCAGGTATCAAAGCAGAAAAATGCAGAGAGTGGTATTAGCCCAGGGTATGTTGGAGAAGAAAACAAACTCTTATCACAGCAAGAGCAGAGGAAGCCATCCCACTGAAGGGAGGAGACAAGGAGGACAGTCGGCATCCTGCGGAGAGCAAATCTAAGGTCTGGGGGAGGGAGAGCACAGCCCCAAAGGCATGGCACAGGGAGGGGATGCTGCTCTTAAAGACACAGCTTCCCTGCACGCCTCTGCTGAGGACAGAGGCAGCCAAAGGAGCAGCTCCCAGGCAGTGGGGAGGCTCAGGGCAGGGCTGCGAGCTGTGCCCAAACTGTGGGGCTTACAGGCTCCTTGCCATCCACAAAGTCCCAGGAGGACGTGAGAGACTAGAATCCACCCACCAGATTCCACCCACCTGGAACCTGGTCAGATGAAAATTAATTATTAAAAGAGGTGAAGATTTATTGCCTTTAAAAATTTATTAACAGGACAAGGAGAACAACTTTCTGCAGGAGCAATGTTGGGAGGCAGCAGCAAGAAATGGAGTTTTGCCTTTGAAGGTGGCCATCTCCATCTCCAGGGGAGCTGGTGGCTGGGCTCTGACCAGGGGGTCAGAAAGGGGTCAGAAGCACCCCAGGTCCCACCCAGTGCCCAGCCCTTTTAGGCAGATGTTGAACATCCCAAGGACAATGCAGGGGGACCAACAGACCTTCCCTTTCAGTGTACAAACCTCATGAGTGATGGCACCTTGGCTGAACTCTGCAAGAGCCACACAAGCCTGTTTGCTCTGCTTTTGGGAGGAGCAGTCACCAATCTGCCCTCAGGCGCTGCATTTCCAAGATATCAATTTTTTTGTAGCTAGGAATTGAGAGGTGATTCCTGCTCTGACCTCTAGCAGAGGAGGAGTGACGCTGTGGGGATGAGAAAAGCAGGAATGATCCAGGGGAGGATTCCCAGCAGTGAGTCAGAGGGGAAAGAGACTGAGGTGGAACTCGTAAAAATAGTTCGGGGAACAGGGACAAGTCCTGAAAGAAAAGAGTCTTTGTGCAGAGAGGATAAAATAAAATCAGAAGGGGTTGGAGCAGCACCACAGAGATGGAGATGAAACTGAAGACCAGGAAGAAAAGGCAGGAAGGGAACACAAGAGAGGTTCCTGTCAATCCTTGTGGTCAAATTTTAAAACCATTGTAACATTTTGTAACATTGTAACACAAAATTTAAGATTTTTAACACCAATGCTTTTTGGAGGCCTTGCTATTTCTAGTCATCTGCCAGTGTTTTCTGCACTGAAGACACATTCCCTGGCGACTTCAGCTTCCAGTTGTGTTCTTTATGTCCAAAGAGTGGTACCTGGGGCACAACAGCTAAAGGAAGACCCTGTTTGTCCACTTCTGATTTTAGTCACACCCTGGTAAGTATTTTCTGGTGAGTCCACCTCATGTTGCAGTTGGTAGGGAGTAAAAATTCCTCCTGGCATTCCTACTACTGAAATACAGCAACTGCTCTGCCAGTTTGGATTCCATCCCTCAGTGCCCAAACCTATGAAAATGAATGTAGCCGTTTGTCCTGTCACTTCCCTTCTTCTCCAGGGGTTCTGTCACACAAGCAAATCACAATTACAATGCTCTTGGACTTCCCACAGGTCCATCCCTGCTCTTCCCCTCCTGTCCTTCTCTAGCCATCCACTTCTGTGGGCTTTGGTCTGCCTACCTCATGGATTTCCTTTTGAACTTTTATTTTTCCTGCCTGTGGTTGAGCATCCTTTCATGCACATAACATTTAATTTGTGTATGTAGCAGTGACGTTGGCCACACCAGTGTTCTCTATGCAACAGAAGCAATTTGCTCATGCTGATTTACTTTTTAGAGCTCCTTACATTTGCTGACTGAGATGTGATTCCTTGCTCTTTTCTATTGAAACACACAGAGAACACTACAGCTCAGAGCTGTGGCCCAGTCCCGAGGAAAACATCTTGGAGCTCTGACAGAAGGGAAGGGAAGGGAAGTCCCCCTCTGATCCCTGGGCTGTGGTTTACAAACCAGATGGTAACTTTTATGTATGTATGGCCTTTTCTAACCACACTAAGACACTTATTTGCAGAAGACCTGGCCTGATGATAGAGGCTCCTTATTTGTGAACAAACAAACCTGGCAAGATAAAAACAAAGTTCTGCTTTAAAGTGTGTTTCACTGGAAACAATACCAAACAATACCAAACCCAACTCCAGCCATTATATTCCAAAGAGAAGCAAACTCTCCCCGCAAGCCCCATATCTTGGAAATCCCATTATCTCAGCAACAAAGACTATCAGGGCCCCAGCTCTGTGTCAGAGCTGTCCCCTTAGAGCTAGGTCACATTTTCTGCATCAGGGTGTTTTGTGGGTGGGGGAATACTGCTGCTCTGTGCTGGCAAAAACTTCTGTGTGGAATACAGATGGAACAGCAGAGCTGGCTGGATAAAACTACAGAAAGAGCCCTGCCAAAGAGAACAGCAGCCCCCAAGCTGCCTGTGGCTGGTTAGCTTGATGTGAGTGTGCCTGCAGGAGGCAGATCACAGTGACACTGACACTGGCATGTGGGGCAGACACACCTGGTGCACAGCCACCTCCCTTACCAGAGCTCTCAGGTGTTGTATTGTTCCTTGCCATGGTGTGTACAAATGCTTATTTGTAAGGTAAGATAAAATAACAAACTCTGTGGTGACTCCTGCACACATGATGTGAGAAGAGAAAATGGGATTTTGCTGCATTAAAGGAAAATAGGGCAAGATGCTAACTCATCAATATTTTTATTATGCTAGTTAACCTACCTCAAACAGGTACACAACAAGGCCAAGCAATTGTGGAGTGTATTTGAGCTGGGAAAGAAAAAGGGAAAAAAAAAAAAAAAAGAAAAAGTTCTCTAAAGGAAAGTTCAGATACATTTCAAAGTGCTACAGCTCTAAAAACACCAAAGGAGTTTTATCAAACTTCCCAGCAAAACTTTTCTCTGAGAGGAAATAGGGCAAGTGAGATTTCAAAGGGAGACATCTGAGATGATGACTGAAAAAACCTCCAGCCCTGAGCCTCCTGAATGTGCATTTGTCCTGAGCTGTATGAAGCATGGCTACTGTCAGGCTGTAATTAAGATGAGAATATGCACTAAGCTCATTGACTAAAGTTCTGGAATAATCTTGGCTGTAGTTGAGACCTTAGATTCACCCAAAGCAGCTAAGTTATCACAAAGCACTGATTCACCAACCCTTAAAAAGAGTGCAGCCTTAAAAAAAAATATTATTATTTAATTTATCTTCTAATTAACAGCAGGTAGTGAATAGGAAAGTGTTTATCCTCCCCCCACCTCAGCTCATACCCTGCTGTGTTATGACAGATGGAATGTTAATTAACGTGACCTGGCATAGAATATTTAATTCAAGACAGAATATCATGGAAACATCTGACTGCCTCAGGGCTGGTCACCTCCCAGGTATGCTCTGGAAAGCCCTCGGGTGCACTGTCCCACGGGCACCCACACCTTTCAGCTGAGCTGATCCAAAAGAGGGTGAAAGGCTGTGCTGACACCGGGTGTCTGAGGGCTCTGGGGGGCTGAAGCCACACGCTGAGAGGAAGAGGCTCCTCAGGAAGGTTTGTGAAACTGCCTCAAGACAGCCCATCCCTGGGTGACCTTTCCATTCAGCAGCCAGGCACCTCTGCAGTGGGAGCGCTGTGTCCCTGCCCCATCACCTGTGTGCCTGCCTCCTCTCCCTCCGTGCCAGCACAGCTCTCCTCCTCCTGCACCTGGAGTTTCACTAACCCTGCTCACTCCCCGGTGTGCCCACCCAGTACACTCAGTGTGCCCACCCAGCACACCCAGAGTGCCCACCCAGTGTACTCAGTATGCCCAGCACACCTAGAGTGCCCAGTACACCCAGTGTGCCCACCCAGTACTCCCAAAGTGCCCACCCAGTACCCCCAGCATGCCCAGTACCCCACTGTGCCCAGCCACAGCCAGCCTGCCCAGCACACCCAGTGTGCCCAGCACCCCCAGCATGCCCAGTACCCCCAGCATGCCCAGTACCCCCATTGTGCCCAGCCACAGCCAGCCTGGAGCCGGAGGTCAGGCCTCCAGCTGGCCCCAGCAGCTGCCAGGGCCCGTGACCCGCGCAGTGCCCTGCCCATGCAGAGCTCCCTCCCAGACAGGCTGTCCCCCAGCACATGCCTGAGCTCTGCTCCCACAGAAACTGCAGGGAGTATTTAAAGAGAAACCACATGGAGCATGACTCTACAAATCCTCAGACTAAAGCTAATGTGTCCACGTGGTTGCAGAGTAAAGCAACAAACAAACAAACAAACAGTCAGTGGAGGCTTTTTAAAGGTCTGTGTTGCTATAGAAGGACTTGAGAGGGGATGTGACAGAAAACCTGACGTGAAGAAAAGCACCTGACTCCACTATTCTCAGTCAGGCAGCTCCAGCCCAGTGAAGGCAAGGAGCAGGCAAGGGCTGAATTACAGGTAATCCTGTTATTTTTGTAGTACTTGATGTGAGATTATAAACATGAGTAAAAGAAGAAACTTGTTGCCTAGGCCTGATTTGGGCAGCAGCACAGCAGCTGCTTGGAGTCTGAGAGGTGCTGAGCCACTGTGTCCTCAACATGCTGAGCTCAGTGGGAGCTCACAACACCCAGGAAGTTGCACAGTTTTTACACCAGTGTCAAAATATGAGCACCTCAAAGTGAGATGCTGAGTCTGAGCAACTCAGCTATGATTTTTAAATTGAGGGTACTCCTTTAAAACACTGCTGTTCCTTTGCAAATACAGGAAGATCCTGACATGGCAAAGAATCCTTGCCAAGCTGCCCCCAGCCCTGTAAGTGAAAGATTGAACTTTCTGTTGTCTTTGAAAACACTAATTTAACAGATGAGTTACCAGATGCTATCTCTTAAGAGATTTGGGACAGTGATTTCTAATAACTTTAACAAATATAAGCAGAATCATGCACGCACGCACACACACACACAAACACATCCTGAAATGTAGAAATCAAAAAGCTTCTCTAGCTGCAAAAAACTACATGCGGTTATTGCTAGGAGCAGCCTTCCTGACCACGGATATCTAAAAGACAGAGTGGTCTTTGGGTACTATTTAGTTCCAAAGGGGCTATAAAAGGCAGATGGTCTCATTAGAAACAATTTATGCATATATATTTCTAGGAGTTGTACACTGCCAGAATAGGTTTAGCTCTTTCACCATACCGAGGAAAATATCACCACTTGCAAATGTTTCCAGTTTGCAAAATAATGACCTATCCAAAGTAGCTAAGCAACTAATTACTCAAATACTAGAAGGTTATATGCCAATATTATCACATTGTTGGTCTCCTGGGCAAACAACTTCACATTCCTCAAACTGCCATACAGTGTCATTAGATTGTGCAGGAAAGTCCTTTCTGAACAGTACAGCAAGAGCAGCCCCAATGCCCCTGTGCTTATGCCATCATTTCAACTATTATTTCCAATCTCCAAGTCAAATCACTTATTAATTAGAGAGGCAACTCTAGCAAACCCAATTACCCGCAGGCAGTTCCTTCCCAGATGTGAAGCCCTTCTTGGAGATGGACCATGATGACAGTTGCTGGGGAATGTTTGTGATTTTTCTCTCCAACATCTCAACTTTTACACTTCACTCTGGCAATACTTCTCGTGGCCCCTGCCTGTGACGTGTCTGCTGGATGCATTCCTCCCCCAAGCTCCAAATCCTGGAGAAGTCAGCCCATACAGCCTCAGGATGTGTAGACACAGCCATGTGCAGGCATGTGTGCTTTCAGGGCTGTACTCAATGTCTTTGAATGTTTCTTGGGGGTAGAGCAGGCAGAGCACAAAGAAAGCAGTGATGAATGGTGCAGAGAAGTGGGGTTGGCTCAGGAAATTGCAAAAGACAGCAGTTTGAAGACTTGGTTTCTGGATTCACTTAAAACAAATAAATACTTTTGATGATGGATTTTTCACCAAAAACGCAGAGAAGATTTGCTTTGGAAGGGGAGGGGAGACAGTGCATGTAAACAAGTGTTGGAAGACTGGATGTGGTGTCAACCTGTGGTGTGTCTCATGCTGCAAGTAGAGTGGCAAATATTGGGTCTGTCCTTCGGAATAGCTGAGGAAATAATAAATACTTGGGACTGTGTGAAGGATGTTGCATATGGGATATGAGGAAGGAGGATGGGGATTAGGAGGATGTACCTGTTTTGTTAGATCACCTTCTCCTAATATTGTATCTTCAGGATGGCTGAGTTCCAGTTCAGACACTCCCTCAGAAGACAGTCACTGGCACTAATTATGCCCATACAAAACAGAAGTGTGCTTGAGACATGAAACTATAGAAAAATCTGTGTCAGCACTAGCAGTTGCAAATTATGGTCTAGTTTCCTGAAAATAGCCTTGCCTTTGCCAGGCACTTGTGTGGAACCCATCCCTGCAAACAGCCTCAGTTTGTAGTGTATGTCTGCACCACCCCAAAACGGTAACAAAATATTTTGCCATTGTTTTCTCTTCCACGCTCATTCCCAGCCACCTTCTGCTTACCCTGCTGCTGTGGGCCAGCAGATGCCCTTGTAAAGAAGCTGGGATTACCTGGCTGAGGCCGTGTGCCTTCTTTCTTCTCACCTTGCCCTGAGAGACAGGGTGATGCTATTTTGCAGTCTGTGAACTCGAGCACAGAGGCTAGTGGCCATGTTCGAGGATATTCACGCATCAGTGTCACATGGAAAACCTGCAGCAAGCAGATACTCAAATCCATATCTCCTAAATCCAAGGTTAGTAGATTAATCATTTCCTTTCAACCATCTGTCCAACAGCAAAGTGTTGCTGAATTTGTATTGGATTTCTCCAGGAGGAATTAACCACTGACATACTTTTACCTTACAGGTGATGCAAAGCCACAAAAAAAAAAGGGTGAAAAAAAGAGAAGGGAATAGTTACATCATAAATATGTATAGCTTAAACCCTTGGCTTAACCTGAGCTCTGTAAGACTGATCCTCAGTTTGCTCCAAGTTATATTTGCCAATAGAAAATAAAACCGATGGGCACCATTGAAAATAAGTAACTAACTTAGAAAAAAGTTACTTTTGCCAAACAATACAGGAAAATAAAAGGATGCAAGCTGGATGTGGATCTCCTATGTGTTAGTGAATCAGCCTAGAGACTGCTGTGAGCCGTTCCCAGTGGTACAGGTGCAGCACCCAGTGTGTCTGTATGGAGTGGTTGCTGCTCCCACCCATGTGAGGCAATCCCCATAGCAACCTGCTGCCACGGCGATACAGAGCCTCCAAAGGTCAGCCGGGAAAACAACAACAGTGGTTCACAAAATCTCTAAAACAAATACTATTTCATTTCAGTGACGTGGAAATTAAACACACTCTAAATTCTGCCAGACCGAGCACGTTCAGGCCTCCTTTCAAAGCGTGGCAGGGAAAGCTCCCCAGCCTTTCTGTGCTATGGAGAAATCCACCTGACAGACACAGCCCACAAGTGAAATTTCTGATAAAAAAAGAACTAGGCAGATCATAACAGAGTCCTTCTTGCTGCAGCTCTATCTTTTACTTAATGAAATAAAAGAATCATGCAGAAGACCTTCACCTGCAGTTCTGCAAAGCAGATACTGCTTATTCACAGGAAAGCCAGTAAAAATGCAACTTGCAAGCACACCAATCCGTCCTCACACTGGGCACATGAAGGAAAACACGAAATTCTTCTTTAAAATCAGGAAACCATGAAGTAGCATTTATGCCAACAACTATAAACCAGTGCCATTTCCAGAAAGTTCATACCTTTTTCAGCAATTGTGCCAAGGGGGCTTTTTAGCTATTAGTGGACCATCAGTCACTGCAGCTCAGATATCTGAATGACTGGGAGGGGCAGGTGTGGGCACACACAGGTGGGGAACACAAACTTTCAACCTTTCACTCACAGAAGAAACCTCTCCTGGCATCTTTGACCTATGATCAACCACTCATATTCTCACAGAACTGCTCTCCT
The DNA here is from genome assembly GCF_017590055.1 of Onychostruthus taczanowskii. Taxonomy (NCBI): domain Eukaryota; kingdom Metazoa; phylum Chordata; class Aves; order Passeriformes; family Passeridae; genus Onychostruthus; species Onychostruthus taczanowskii. The sequence continues at coordinate 8,820,825 of NW_024498906.1, read as the reverse complement.
CTTCAAAAGTGTCCTCTGGTGCTGTGGCTGGTTGGGGTGCGGGGGGAAGCCAGGAATGAAGAGCTGTGGGAAGACCAGCACAGCATCTCTTGGTGTTTCCTACCCAGGCAGCAAACCAGATGTAAGTACCTAAGAGGAGAGTTTCTGAAAGCCAGTGTGTGTAGCTCTGGGAAAGTGAATGCTCATGGCTCCTGATGCCCTGGAGATGGGGAGATTCACACACCCATTTTACACTGGAGGGTTATCTCCAGAAAGGTGTCCTTTCCTTATTCTTTCTGCTCCTGTCAGATCTGTCTCTGTTAAATCAACATTACTGACTCCAGACATGAGATAAACCCAGAGGCAGGGGCAGCAAAATCAGGTTAGGACAATACAAAATTAGGACTCATCAAAAAAAAAAAAAAAAAAAAAAAAAAAAAAAAAAAAAAAAAAAAAAGAAAAAAAAAGGAAACCCTCATTCCTTTGAACTTGAGCAAAAACTATTCCAGGGAAAGATTCTTTACCTTTTCTTCAGCCTTTGTATTCTACCTGGGTGTGCAGGGGCTGTGAAAGCTCCAATCCCAGAATCTGAGCACTGCCCTGGTTAGAACATCATAGCAGGATGCTGTAGCCCAAGCTGCTCTTCTTTCCTTCTCCTCCACCCCCAGGCCCATGAGTACTCTGGGACTGAGGAATTTCTGCATGGTGCCTGGAGATGAAAACCCCATTTATATTGGAGGAACTGACTTTTATCAGAGGGCTGCACAGTTCCTCACTGTGGCCTGGTATCACAAGACACATATCCCTCTTTGTCCCCCCCTTCACTTCAACTCTGTGCCCTTTACTGCCATTCCCAAAGTCAGAGAAGAGAATTTTGGCCCAAGCCTTTACAGAAGATAAAGTCTAAATGTCAGGTGTCTCCCTAGGCAAGCAGCAAACATTCCTTTCACCACAGAGCACTAGAGGATGAAAAATTAAATCCAAAAGAAAGCATGAACCATTCATATATCACTCCCTAGGCTTCGCAGTACTAACCTCTTACCAGTGCAACAAACATCCTGTGCTCAACCTGAGAAACAGTCAAAACACTAAAACATTTAAAAGGCAATAAACCAGGCCAAGGAAAACAACCTTGACCACAGCAGGTTACTTTTAAGGAAGTGACCCCTCCTTGTGACAATAGAAAGGGCATAAAATGGGGTGAAATCTCACCAAAGGCACTACCTATGGCCAGAAACTGTGATAGAGGCCAGAGGAAACCAAGGCAAAGCTCATTATGCCACCAGTATGACAGAGAGAAAAAACCTGTTGTTTGGGGCTTTTTCCCTTAGTATCCAAAGTGCAGAAAGGCAAAAAGCAGCCTTCCATGCACTTTGGATACTAGGGAAATTTCCATGCAGAGTTAAACATGAGAAGAGATTATGAAAGTAAAATAATGGGGTATATACAGCAAGAGTAGACAACAGAACAACTCTTCATATTGCCATCATCTCTACTATTTACAGGTCGTTGTGTCTTCTTACTTAGGATATATTCTGTTTGGTACAAGGGTCAGCCTGTGATCTATTTTCATATGATATCAGTAGCATTTGCAATGCTACAAAAATAGAAATAAATATTACATAAAAAAAAAATAATTTGTTAAATACAAGTGGACAGATGAATAAGCTGAATAAAGCCCTAAGCAGTCCCAGTCTCCATTCCCAGCAGACTTCATCTACCTCTAATGATGAACTGAGGGATCTGTTTCTTGGTTTGGCAACCACAATGTAACTTGCCCTGCCAGCAGACCACTGTTGACTTGGATAACATGAAAATCCATATGGAATGTGTAGATGTGTTTGTGTTGCTCTAGTTGCAGGGAGAGTTTGGGAAGCTGCTCCTGTGGAAGTGTAGGGGGTGTATTTGGGATGCTTGCAGAAGAATGCTCTGTCTGTAAAGTGCGCAGGTATTGAACGAGGTGGGGAGTGCTCGGGAGAGAGGCAGCACCGCCCGGAGCCAGGACTGGCGTGTGTGCACTTGCAGAGCCAGACTGGTGGAGAGACATTTGTGATTCTGAGCATTTGCTCCTGCCATAGGGTTTGTCCATTACAGCAGTGTTGGAGGAGTGCCTGGAAGATAAATGTCAGTGGGGCACAGGCAAGTGGTGAGTACAGATGAAGACCTTGTGACGTCGTGGTAACGGAGTTGGCGTCTCACTGAGGTGGATGCAGTTGCAAATGTGGGAACAGCATTTCCTAAAAGGAGCACACTGGCTTGTGACTGGCCCTTAAGGTCTCCTTCCACTAATGGTCTGATCACACCTCCTTGCTGCCTTTCCACTCAGTCTCCTGCCTGTACAAGATCAATGATTTGTGCCTCTGTAGCTCTGGATCTACAGGTGTGAGCATGATCCAGGTGTCTGTGTCTGCATTTGGGAGTGAAGGGGTCTGTCTGTGAAGGGTGTGGAGTGAGTCTGGTATGCACAGGAGGCCAAAAGAGAGGGAGCAGAGGGAGCCCTGTGCGTGGTGTGAGGGGCTGTCTCTGGCAGTGTAGCTGAAGGGTATGTCTTGTCTGTATTCTGGTGAGGCTTGCAGAGGCTGGCCCTCATGTAAAGGGTTGTCTGAGCCCCGTGTGAAAGCAAAGAGGGCAGATGGGAGACTGCAGAGGGGCTGTGGATGAGGGGAAAATTGTGTTTGGCTGCTGGTCCATATGGCCAGGTGGGTTGTGCCAGGCTCTGTGTGTGGCTGTCAGCAGCAGGGCAGGCACTGGGGAAGTGCTGGCTCTGGAGGTGATGCTGGGGGCTGGCTGGAGAGGGGCTGTGCAGAACTAGAGGCTGTGGGGAACAGAAGGGTGTGGGGGACTCTGTGAGCCTCAGGGGAGCAGCACTGCTGGGCTGAGCAGTGCCACAGGCAGAGGACTGCGGGCAGAGTGGTGTGGGCTGGGTGTGGGCAGCCTGGAAGGGTGGGCAGAGGGGCAGAGTGGGCAGTGGCAGCATGGCACAGGCAGGCCATGCAGAGTGTGGGCAGCCAGGCAGGGTGCAGGCAGTGGCAGCATGGCTCAGGCAGGCCAGGCAGAATGTGGGCAGCCTGGCAGGATGCAGGCAGTGGCAGGGGGCACAGGCAGGCCAGGCAGGGTGTGGGCAGCCTGGCAGGGTGGGCAGAGGGGCAGAGTGGGCAGAGGGGCAGAGTGGGCAGTGGCAGGGGGCACAGGCAGGCCAGGCAGGGTGTGGGCAGCCTGGCAGGGTGCAGGCAGGTCCCACGGCCATGCCCAGGCAGCAGGGGTGGCAGCAGGACACCGGGCACCGAGCCTGCCGCCCGCCCTGGCCCTGCAGCCGGCCGGAGCTGCGTGGGCTGGGTCGGGCTTCCTGCAGGGACACTGCCCTGCCCGGGAGCTGTCCTGTGGCTCAGCCCTGTTTGGAGAGGCGTCCTGCCAAGGAGGGGTGGCCGTGCCGTGTGCCACGCATCACTGTAATACTTGGCAGTGCTCTAATTGCCACCTCTGGAGGCTGTGCCCCATCTCTGGCAGGAGTGTAGGAGACTTGGCAAGGCAAGGAGAGCGCTCGGTGTCATGCAGCTTAGCAATACAGCCCTCACCTCTTTCCTGTTGTGTGCATTAATCCTGGTAGGCATTCCCATCAAGAGCTGCTCCCCTCGCATAAAGGGGAACTGGGAGCTCCAAAAGATTCAATGATCTGTTCAAACTGTTGGGCAGAACTGAGAATGGAACCTAAATCTTCGAGGGCCTCCTGCTGTGCTTTAATCACAAAAGGAATCCATCCTTTCCTGGTATGCTTGTGCAATGCATTGTTTTAAAATTATGTCCTTGCAAGGTTGCACAGATGTTGCTGGGGGTCGCGTTAGGCCTCTGGAGCAATCTCTGATGGGGAAGGTGTGGAGAAAGGACAGGATGCAACCTGGGCCTGCAAGTCTCAATGTGTTTGCAGGAGCATGGAGTGGAATCCTATAAATGCTTCAAATGCATTTTGGACTCATTTCCTCTAGAAGTAAACTAAGGTAGAGGAAGCCCAGTTTGGCTTTAAATCATATCTGTAAATCTGTGCCAGAAATTGAAGCAAAACTACTGAGGCTGATGTTCACTTGATGTCACAGGCCCACCTCCTTCCACAGATCGTTTAGTCTCAGGAAAGAGCCAGAGTCCTTTATTTGCCACACATGAACATCCCCTGCTGCTACACTGTCCCTCACCATCCACAAGCTCTCTGGAACGTTCCACTTGGAAGGTGGTGTCAGTAGAAAGACACTTTGACTGGTTATTACCTCCTTCTCTGCTGACCTTTCCTCTTTAGGTGGATATCAACTCACCATGAACAAAATTGTATGTTCTTGCCCACCAAAAGGAAGAGAAAGGCATGAAGAAAACTAGAGAAAAATTAATGCCTATATGATAAAACAAATAGAAAAAGGGACATGGCGGGGGTGAAGACATCCATCCTGTAAGAAGTTAGCTCTGGCAGATGACTGGGATCAGCACTGCCATTCTCTAAAATAGTTGAAGGGTCTGTAAGGTGGAGCAATCATTGTGAGCTGCTGGAGACATGAGTAGCAAGAGAATAGATGGGGACTTTCATAAAGATTTCTTCTGCTGGTGTTGTGGACTGCTTCCATTTGGCTTAGTGAAGGATAGAGAGGAGATCTTGTAATTTTTACACTCGAGGTATGAATATTCCTCCTCTCTCCTTAGGTTTGTGGCTTTTCTCAAACAGTAGTGTAGTAAAGCATTCCCCTGAGGAGCGCTGACTTTCCCTAGAAGCTTGTTCAGCTCTGGTGGAAAAGGATGATCTTCTCCTTTGCATAAGCTGCCTTTCCAGCCATCTGTGAACCTCATCCCAGTTTCCATCAGGGCATGCAGGGCCTTGTGCTGCTGGAGTTTGGCTTTCTCAAAGCAGCAGCTCTTGCAGAGCAGTGGCCCTGTGGCCACGATAAACTGCAGCCCAGCCAGGAAGAACAAACTGAGCCCCAAGCCTTGCCTTGCTGCTCTGCTCTCCTTGACCCCACACAATGAGTCACATTTCCCACTGCCCCTGCCTGCATGGGGAATCTGAGACCAGGGGTTGGCTTGGAAGGGCCCTTGTTCTGACCTGCTCCGAGAGCCATTTATGTTCTTACAGGAAATGCTGAAGCAGTGGTAGCAGGTCTGTAAAGGCTCCTTCTACGCTTGACATTTTTGACTTGTAGTTCCCAAGGCAGGGAAAGTGATTATAGCCTTTGTCTTACCATTTCCATCCATTCTGGTAGAATTATTTCTAGTGTCATGGTACTGGAGCCCTATGGAGACCCTCCCGCTCAGATGGCATTTGTGACTTCTTTCAGACAACAGCCAGACAAGAGAATGGAAAGACAAGAGGTCAAAACATGATTTGATGTGTTAAGTTTTGTGGAAAAGTGGGAAGACCAGCTCCAAATCCTATGTTGTTTGCAGTCTGTTTTAGTTTTCACTTCAAGGTCTGTTTGAAATCCTCCTGCAGAAAGATGTATCTTTCAAGGAACTTCAGTATCTTGACCAAGCTGAAAAAAGATGGTATTCCCCATTTCATATTCCACACTTTATCAGTAAAACCTGTGGGTACAGAACAGTAATCAGAGAGGTTTTTCTTTGGGGTAGAGCATGCACAAAGCACGCAAGATCAGAAAGCTTTCTTAATGTTGAATTTGAAGTCTGCCTCTGTGGCAAATTAAAAGAGAACTGCCACCCAAAGAAAAGCGGATAAAGAAGCCCACATTTGTCTAGTGTGTTGGTCTTTACAACTCAAGAGTTCAACACTAATGAGTTATGGGTTGGCCCATGAAAACATAATGTGTAAATTAGGAATTTAATGATGTGTAAGATTAAAAGCTGTGCGGGGTTGCATTTATTTAAGGCTGCCATCTTGTGTTCAAAGAGGAATTACTTTATCAGACAATGTCCCTTTCACTAGGCTTAAATTGATTCCGTTACGCGTGTTATGGAGGGTACTCAAGTGCCCGAGACTGCCAGCTGACAATATTTCCCACTAAATGCCCTTTCTGTAGCTCAGTTTGCAACTTCATAATAGCAAACATACTGTGCAGGCCATAATGACTTCATCCTAATTTCCAGAAATAAATAAGTGTAGATTTCCCTCCCTATATCCCTACCCATATATTTAGCTGCAGGAAACCTGGGATTAAAGACAAGAGAGGCAAAAATGGAAATCCTGCTTGTCTATTTGGCTGGCTGTCCTGATGCTTCACTGCCAAGGCTTCTACACCCACCCAAAACCTCTTTCCTTAAAAAACAAAAAAAACCAAAAAAAACCCAAAAAAAACCCACCTCAATCCCAAACCCAAACCATACTAAACAATGAGGGGAACCTCTACATGTCCATTTGCATTGCAATGTGTGTAGTTAATTCCTAGCTACTTGCATGGCAGTATTTTGCAAACCAGGATTCCTAGTTCTCAAGTCATGCCCTGCCAATGTTGGTAACCAACAAGGGGTTCTTTTAGGAGCTTGACACTGAGCCAATCATGCATGTTAGAGCTCCCTGGGATGGCAAAAGGAGTCTTGGTGGGAAAGGCTCAGTCTGTTTTATACACTCTGATCTGCACAGTTTTAAATTGCATGACTCCTTCCTGATGCAGCAAAGAAAAAGAAAGGTGATTGAGTGTTCTGCAGACCCTTGATGGAGAACAATCCTGGTCTGATTCAGCTCATGTGTGTACCAACATTTTATGGTAAGGCCCAAATCAGCTGAGGCAATTCAGGCTTCTTGTTAGGTAAGCTGAGAGGCCCATGTTCCCCACTTAGCTACTTCCTGAGCTTGTGGGCAAGTTCCACCCACCATCCATTGGTTAGAGCAATCTTTCAACAGATGGAAAACCTGTTTTCAAAGCCTCACCCTGCCTAATTTGGGCAGATCTCTGTGTTTCTCTTAGCAAAGTGACCTGACCATCAAGCTCAGGGCTGTGTAGACTGACACTAGAGCTAAAATGATTGCTAATTCTGTGGCATGTCCCTGAGCTATGGCTGAGCAAGGTGTCAGTCACTGCTCCAGGAAAAAGTGAAGTGAAACAGCAGCATCAGGAGATGTTGCACCCACAGAGATTCAAGCCTGGGCCAAGTGGATTTTTAAGACAAGCACCCCTCCCCTACCAATGGGTGTCCTGAACCCATGGATATTGAGGAAAATATGACAGATGGTTAATGGCAAGCCAGTGGAGTAGTGAATCTCTAGAGAGGATAAGCTTCTGCTGCAAGTCTGAAGTTGGGAAGTTGATGCCCTACAAGATATGTGGTTTAAGTCTTACCCCTTTCATTAGCATTCCCTCTTGAGATAAATGAGGCTTTATATTTAACATTTGAGCTACTGTGAATGCACAATACTGTGTTTTTAAAGTTGGGTTCAGATAGGACAAGTTTGTATCTATCTTTGTTTTCAGCTGATCAGATACGGATGATTCCAGCCTGAAACTATCCCTGTGTTTGTGTGTCATGTTTGTGTGCAATTTACTCCCCACATTACACATATTTACAAGTGCAATTTTTACAATTTTTTTAGTAGCTGAATGGTATAGATTTTCATACTTTGTCTTCTTTAACTGGAGTAGAGACCATCCCTATCTGTTTACGCAGTGTTTATCATAGAGCTGCTCGGAGTCCCGAGGGCAAGTTCAACAGAAATATTAGCAAGAAAGATATCTGTAAACATGGACATAGTTCATATTTCTGTTTTCAGCCTTGTTTCCTAGGGACACAAAAGTTACACAAACACACTGTTTATCTGCTAGTCCCCAACTATGAGCTTTTGAGCTCCACTCGTCAGCATGGAATCAAATCTGGCAGAGGGTCAGGGCAGTGGCAGCACTTGGGGAAGAAAGACACCAGTTAGTGCTTCCACCAAAGAAAAGCTGGAGAGAAGATGCTACACATGTTGACTGGCATCTAACAACTCCCCCATCCAAATCTACATATTTTTGGTTGAATCAAAGCATGTGCTGTCTCTTGCCAAGCTGAAAGGCTGGAAATGTGATGTAAGGGCACATGGAAGGATGGTAGAAAGAGGGCAGGGGGAGGGCACTGCAGAGATGAAAAGAAGACTGGGTTTGGGTATTTAAGGAGGAGTGTTTAAGACTGGGTTTGGGTGTTTAAGGTCTCTTCTTTAAATGGAAGAGGCCTGAAGCTAGAACAGCTTGGAGACTACGGATTAGGGAAGGATTTGGGACGTTACTGTGGAAATTTCTTGGTGGAAGAAAGTTTCAAGTGTCATAGACAGGATGTTTTGAGGTCTACAACTGAAATTTGCAAGGTTTTATTGGTTCTGCATAAGAGCAAACCACATGTGACTGACGTACTTAGCTTGTAGTTTTAAGTGTTGAGAGAATTTTTTTGAAAGGTTTGCTTTCCCGTCTGTAATCTAGCAACTGTTTTATAGAAGTCCTTATGAGGGAGAGAGAGTTGCTCCAGAAAGCTCACAGTAATATTTGTTTATTACCTGCACTATGGGAGTCTGAGCCTCCAATGCAGCAGGCGCCATGCAAATACGCTACCGTTACAGTAAATGCAGGAACTCTGCTGGAGGAGGCAACTTTTTCCCTTGAGTACTTTATACAAAACAAGGATTTGGTGGTAAAGCAAACACATTTAAATGATGCCCACAGGGAAAAACTTGATTTTGGCCAAAAGAAGCTGGCTCCAGTACTTGCTATATACAAAAACCAGAGTCAACCAAAACATTCTTCTGGGCTTTCTTCTGCCAGCTTTTGAGGCACCCAGAGGAAATTCGATGTGTACTGAAAACCAGGTTACTACAGAGGTTGTTCACTTGCAAGAATAGCCTGAAAGCCTGTTCTGAAGCTGAACGCCAAAATGCCTTGGCAGTTCAGTCATTGACTGGCAATCCTCCTCAGCCAATGCATGTGCCTGCTGCTCTGCTGCCTATTTTTAACAGGATGCAACTATTTATCATGTTTCTGGCTGAGATTTTTATAGTTGAGGCTCCTGCCATCCATCAACTCCAGACGATTTATGTGGGATAAGGGTTTCTCCCAGGATCGCTTCGAGCTCTCCAGACGAACAAACTGGCACATGGCTTTGCCATCGGACCTGGGGACAACTTGAACCTTGCAGTGCAGTCCAAAGCCTCCATCTGGTCCAGCCAGCGGTGTGTGTCACACAGCCCCTCTGCTGCTCCTGATGCCTCCCGGCAGGAATGCCTTACCTGCTGCCTGGGCTCATCAGCATCTCAGCTTCGCCAGTGGGCAGGGCTAGGAGCAGCCCACGTTTCCTTTGTGCCTCCAGCCCTTTGATGCTGCATCTCTAACATTTTATTTTAATTTTTAAAAAGGTTTGGGTCAGAGGTGAGAGAAACAGAGACATCCTGGTTGCTGTTTCTAATGCAAGACAGTGCCAGGGGATGTGGTGAAATCCAGCTCCAGCTTCCTGTCGCTCACTGAGAGCTTTCCATCCACTTCAGTGGAGCTACGGTTTTCATCCCCTTTGCTTTTAAAACTTTGCTGTGAATTTAACAGGCTTTAAAATCCATGGGATGTGCGCGGGTTGGGGTATTCTGTTTCTTATTTTCCTCCAATTTCTTTTCAACACATATAATATTGCTACTGTTAGAAACATAGGGAAAAAGCAAAATCAAATAATGTTGTCTCTGCCACTTCAGACTAAAATAAAGCTTTTAGCATGAGCAAGAGAACCTTATCTCTTATGCATTATAAGACCAGATTCCAATACCTTTACATATGTTCTTTAGGCCACAAAATAACCTGCCCTGCTTATGGCATAAAACATACAGAGCACATGAAAATAGAAAATTCTGGTTTATATCCACCAGCAAAAATAAAAACATATATTTAATTTCAGTAGGACTCCCCCCAAATGGTATGATGATGGAAAATACAATGAATTTCTCAGCTGCTTTAACAAGTCAAGTACAAACCTTTTTATTTTACTTCATTACTCTTGCAGACTCTCACCACAACACTCCAAATACAACAGAAACTTCTGCTGACAAGCCCTTCCTTTGGTGTTCTTCACTGTAGCAAACTCATCCCTGCCCCTGTCGTGCTGTCTACACATCGTTTTCATGTATGGATATTAATTTATATGTTCGGTAGAATACAAACGCTCCCCTGTCTCTATAAGTTATAGAAGCAATCATCCAAGGAAGCATCAGAAACTCTAAAGTCAATTCTGGTGTCATAATTTCATACTTTAACCTGAGATGCCAAATCATGGGGCTTTATAGATGAGAAGCGGGCGTGTGAAAGCACTCCCTCCTCAGAACTGCAGACTTTATTTCTCTATAAAGCATATTTATGCCGGGAAATAATAAGTGGCTAACATGGCAGCGAAGTGGGTGATCTGTATCCCTGGGACAGCTTTGGGAGCTTGCCCTGGTTCTGGGGACAGAGAGCACTTGGAGTTCTCTTGGGCAGGAGCTGCTCCTTCTTGCTCTGCATCCTGTGCACGTAGCACAGCGAGACTCCCAGGATCAGCCACGGTCTCTGATACAGATGCATTAATAAATAAACAACAGCAACAGCAGTAATAACATTGAGTAACCCTCTTAGCCTACCCGATAATGTTATGAGCAAGCTCAGGAGGGAGGGTTCATCTGAACCTTCTCAGCCACATAAATCAGCCAGCCTGGCAGAAGCATTCTGATGCATGCAAAACCCCCATCCATTAAGTCCTTTGGGTTCCTGATTTTGCAGCAGCTGTCCCTTAGCTAAACCTGACCATTTCTTTGGCTGCTTCATCCTCTCTTCTCAGCTAATTTTACACTGCACACTTTTGCACCTTGACTTATGATACCTTTCAGCATTTTCCTCCCTAAGGTAACACAAAAATCCTCTAGAAAGGAAGTCATAGAGCAGTAAATACTATCTAGGATAACATTTCGGTAAGAAGAACTCTTTTATGGACCACCTAAAACTACGCCTAATGTGACCATGGCCAACCCCTTCCCATATTTGATTTGTGCATCTGGGAATGCAATTTTGTGTAGTGGTGAGAAGGAAATATCTTCTGGGATTTTTGTGTTTCATTGCTTTCCCTTTCTTCCACACTGAGCTCCTGAAGATGATCAGCTCATCATGCATTGTCTCCAGGTATTTCTGGAGTTACTCCAGTCACTGGCCACAGCTGGGGGCTCCTGAGAGTTGTCAGTATCTCATTTTGCTCCTGGTATAGATTACACCCTACCCAAGGCACATCTGAGTCCTGCCAGTTGAGGGTGCTTGGGGCTGACTCAGATTTCCAAACTCAGACCATGATCCTTTTAAAACTCTGCTCTGTCTGGAAACCATGCACCCACAGCTCCCAGCACCCACAGCTTTTGGCTATTACAGGATTTGCTACAGTGCTCCTGAGTACCAAGTCATTTTGGATGACAACATATTACTCCTCTTACAGAACCTGCTTTAATTACCCAGTGTGTGTGTGGAGAAAGCACGGGATGGGACAGAAGCAGAATCTTTCATGTAAGGCAAATTCCCAAGCAACCAGCTAATAGGAGAACATTGAGGATGTTAAGTAGATTAGACACATCAATAGAATCTACATAAGTGATGCCAAATTTAGTAACAGCAAAGGGGAAAACATTTTTATTTTAAGTCAGACTCTGCTAGAGCCGTGGCACCAGGTCTATTCAGGGTTATGTACTGTGTCTCTTTGTAGCACACAAAAGATTAAGTGCCGAGGAAGAGTTAACTAAAGTAAATGGGGTTGAAATTTCTGCAAAAAGAATGATGTACTGTACCTATGCATTTTATAGCATGAGGTAAGTAGTTTAATGTCTCAGCCAATATCAAACACTTCATTTGCAAATCTTACTGTGCTGGGCTCCCTGGTGATTTGTGTAATAAAATGGGATGGTTAAAGGGCATGTCCTTGCATTGACTATTCCTTCTAAATTTGAAGGGCCCAGCTGTTATGTAAATATTTACTATAATTAACTGCTGGGGTTCACTAGTTCCTAGTTTGCAAGAGTTGTCTGAAGTTGCTGTTACCCACAGGCAGGGAGATGCTGTCTGTAAATAGTCACTTTTACCTTACCATGTCAGAGTGTAGCAGAAGGGGAGATTTGACTTGTCCTGCTTGTCACACTTGACCACAGTCATAACCAACCTCTTTTAGTACCCACTTGCTGTCAGTACCTCACTGTAGGCACTCTAATTGGTTTGTGGATTATCCACAAGAAGTAGGAACTGCCTTTGTGCATAACAGCCCGAGCTGGACTCTGTCCCTGTGCTGTGAGGACACAGCTGTCTGCTTCCAGACCAAAAGGGACAGAGGCCCCTTGTGTCCCCAGAGTGCTCTGTCTGTACTGCTGATCCCTGCCAACCCAAGATGGTTTTGTAGGGGTGTCTCTGCATTGTGTTCCTAAACCCACAAATTGGTGTGGAGGACAGAGGCACTGCATAAAGCCAGCTCAAACCCAGATAGATTAAACAGCTTCATCTCAGTACGGGCACAGCTACACCCAGGTTGTTTTCTGGAGAGTCACTGGGATACCTTCTGCATCGTGCTCTGCAGAGCTCTGCAGCACTTCACCTCACTGAGGGACTGTGCTATATCCAGCCACAGTGCCAGCCAAGGCCAGCGCTGGGCTGATGTGGTGGCCTGGAGCCCAGAGCGCAGCTCGCAGACATCTGGGAGCTCCTGCTAACCCAGGTCTGGCAGAAGTAGCCCCAAGCCAGAGCTAATGAGCTCTACTGGATCTGACCAATCCTTTGAGGACCGTCTGAGCTGTCTTCATGTCATGCAGACTAACATATTCGGAGGATTCTCATTACTTATATTTCTTCATTGCCTGGGGTGCTCCAGCCCCTCTGACTACACTGCTCTGTAAAGAAAAGAAAGAAATCAATCTTGAGCTTACAGGTGGAAACAGGAGAGGCAGGGAAGGCCAAAGGGTAGCAGATGTTGCGTGCGGTGCCACGCTTTTCTTTGCGCTGCATGCCAAAACATTCTGGCTGTGCTTTTTATTCCCCCATTCTCCCTTAAAATCTCGTTTGACGCATTTGGCTGCTCCGCTGCGCTGGTATATATGTGTGGGCTTCTGGAGCTGTCTCGGAATCTATGCCCGGGAGGAGGAAGGAGTCTTTAAAAATTAATACTGCGAGGCAGCTTTAGTGGCAACGTTGGCAGCGCAAGCAGAATCGCGAGCAGGGAGAGCCCGGATCTGCAGCGCGGAGCAGGACCCGTGGCTCTGTGCCAGCAGAGGTGACACGCTCTCGCACCCGCCGAGGGGAAAACTGCCTGCAAGCAATGCTGCTGTTTGACCCTTCTGCGAAGCTGAGAGGGTGAAGGCTCTGAAAATAACCACTGAAATGTCCCTTGCCTGCCCACCGTGATAGAGGCCCTCTCTCTGTCTCATCTGCTGTGACATCAAACACTCAACAGCATTTCCTGGTGTGCCCTGCCTGGCGCTCCTCAGCGTGTGCCACAGCCCTGGGAACACGGGTTGGGGTGGACTACACGTCCTTTTTCCTACTGCACTATCATCTGGCTTTGGTAGTCTGAAGGATTTAAATCTTGGCCCTCTCTCTGCACCGTGTTCAGACCTTCTCTCTGTGCCTGGACACCGAGCCCAGAGCAGCGGGTTGGCCCTGCAGCTGCAGCGATGTCCGTGCTGTGCTAATGCTTTGGCCAGCCCTGTTTATTTTTTTCCAGCTGCAGGTGCCCTTTGGCTTTGTGGATGGGGTCAATGTTGTGAGCAGGGCTAGCTGGGAAGGCAGGAGGAATGTGATGACTGTTTTTTCCATTTCCTATTTTTTTCTCTTTTTTTTTTAATCTCAGGCTTTATTAAAGCTTCTAGCATTTAATCTCAAATACATCTAGAACACCTTTAGCAGTCCTGGCATGCAGCTAAAGCACAGGGACATTGAATTGTCTGTCTAAAGGATTTTGGCTGCTGTGACCCCTGCATGTCTGATGACTAGGCTGCGGAGGGAGACGCGGTTTTATGACATTAAATATTAACAGCTGGATATTAATAATGAAGGCTGACAGCTCCTTTCCCAGCTCCTGAGGTTGTTTCTCCCCCAGCTGCAAGTCCAGCAGGATTTGTGTTTTTTCACTGCTTGAGCATTATGGTCAGGGCCCCCTGATCTCGAGGGGTCAGGGGAGGTAGGAAAAATAACACGGAGGTGTCAGTGCTGTAAGAGGAGTGGTCACTGCCTGACTGGCCTGGCACTGCAGGGCTCTGCCTGCCTCTGGTTAGCCTTGTCACTCCACGCTGATTGGAAGGCAATTTACTGGTGAAGGCAGAGAAAATGTAGGAGGTTAATAATAAAACAGGGGAGGGGGAAAGTGGCACTGGGAGACCTAACAGCAGATCCTTCCTGCGTCGCTTGAAGCCAGAGGAGAATAAGCTATTCCAACAGGTTTGTGCTTTATTGCTGTCTGGCCTGTGCAAATAATGCAGTCAAAATTTTCATACTGAGCCCTCCAAAATTACATTTTTCTCTCTTCCTTCCTCCTTTCCATTCCTTGTCATCAGCTGTAGCTTCTCCCCAGCCTAGGACAGCTGAAAGGCTGCTTCAGTCGGCAGCTGTATCAGCCTCCTTCCTAAGATAATTTACAGGAGATGTTAATGCACAGGACAGACGATTCCTTCCCACCAGCAGCATCACCACAGCTGAGGAAAGTCGTGTCTATAGCTCAGATTAGGTGGCTGGAGGATAGAGGAACACAAGTCCTTTCTTGAACTGGTGACCCTCAGGCCCTGCCCTGCAATGTGCTAAATGTTGCTGAAAAGTTACCTCAGAGGAATCTGAACAGGGCTTTATTTGAATAAAGAAATATGGCACAGAGCACACAATGGTTGCTAATAAATCACAGGTTGGTTTTATTTTGCTACTGCAACTCTGCCTTATTTTTTTTCCATATTGGACTTTTCTCCAAATTACATTTTCCCAGTTGTGCACTTTTGTTCTTTTTACTATGTGACAAATGGAGGTTCTGTTTATTATTTATTCTTTGGCTTTAATGTTGTGCAAGCTAGATCAATTCAGTTTTTGATAAATAAGTCTGCTTTTTGCAGAAATTACCTAGTTGGATCAGTACTCTTTCGTTCTTTCTCTGCAAAGGCTGACCTCTAACCCTGTCTACTCTACAGTGAAAGTCCATTTATCCAGACCACTTTTAAATTCTGTCTTGGTCAAATCTAGACCACGTCCTCTACTCTGACCCCTCTATCAAATACCAGCTTAGCACCCTTTTTTGGAAATAATTCCTAATGTTCCCCATGCCCATAGTTAAAGAGAGTGAGCTGATTCTTTTCATTGGCTCAGTTTTATTCTGAGTAAAAGTAACTTACAGAATGTTACTAAAAATTCACTTGGGGAGAGCAGGACAGAAGGTTTGGGCTGCATGAGGTACACCTGGGCCATGGTGTGAGGTGCTTAGAAAAAGAAAGGATGCTTTCAGCTTCTTAACTCTTCTGTGTGCTAAGGTCTGCCTTCAGTTTGGTATTTTCTCACATCTGAACACAACTGTGTTTGCTGTGTTTTTTGACAGAACATCAGACATGGATTTTGGGTCAGTCAGAAAGCAAAAGACATTTTGGTAGTTTGCCTGTTGTCTGTATTTGAATTACTGTGCTTATAGTACTACTGAGTCCAACCAGGATAAAATCAGAACTCCAGTTGCTCCCTGAGTCATGAGATAAAAATCTTGGTGAGGAAGATGGTGTCCTTCTATATTTTGGAACATTAAGGTTTGCAAAATCCGGAATCTATGACAGAGACAAGAAGACACAAAGAAGTGTATCTGGAAAAGAGCTCAAGGTGTCATTCTTCTACACAAATATTGGAACACAGGCTGTAAAGAGTATTGGGTATCACAAGGTCCTCAGTAAAATGATGAGACAGCAACACAGGGGTGAAAATTGATCCTGATTTGCTCTTGCTTGCACCTAAAGCCAAGATCTGTTCAGTCACAGTGATGTCTTGGTGGTGATCTGTTTAAGCTCAGATCTGTAGTGAGATTCATCCTGTGCATTCTTTTTTCTGTATTTTCCATCCATGTACCTGTATCCTACTTGGAAGAGGTACAGGCTGTCATGGAATAAGCACTGGCCTCACCAGCTCTCTCTAAAAGGAAACCTTGGCTGTGGCCTGACAGGGATGACTATTCTGGGGAGGAAGAGCTTTTGGAGTTCTGACTGCAGATTGTGCCTCCCCACTTAGCTCGAGGGATTCTCTCCCCACCCACCTCTTTCCTTAAACAGCAAGAGGCTGTGTTCCTCGCTGGCAGCAGCAGTCTAGAGCCTGTTCCCTGGAGGCAGAAGTGGCAGAAGAAGCAGGATGGGGAGCGTGGGTGAGGATGATACCCAGCCCTGGTGAGACTTCTGTTGGAGAACCCAGCCACAATAGTAGAAACCCTGTGAGAGAAGGGGTGACGGGGTCCTAGGGGGCTCATGGCCTCCCTGGGGGAGGACAGGAGGAAGGGGACAAATAGTCTGATCCTTCCCTACCTAGGACAGCAGTGATTTTGTGGGAAAACCTTGAGACTGTGCTGATCTTGGTCAAGAAGTTTGGCAGGGAGGAGAGGTGCTGGAGCAAAAGCAGTTTTAAAATTAAATGGAGACAGAATGTATCTGTAAGGAAAGCACCCTGGGTCAAAGCTGTGTGAAGCCAGGGAAACCCAAGGGCTGGCAAACCACAGGGTGACAGAAATTTCTTGCAATCCTGTTTCCCTGAGAGCTGCCTCTGCTGTGGTTCAAGATGAGCAATGGCAGCCCCAGGAACTGTTTTAGAGGGTGTTGCCCTATGAATCCCTGCAGGGAAGGGGTGGTCTCCTTCCTGACAGCCCGAGCCATTTCACTTGCCTGTGTGCAAATGTTTTGATGCCCAGGGGCTGAAAGAGTGCAGGCACCATGTTATAAAGGCAAAGGGATAGAGGGATCATGCATCAGGAGATGGCTGCTCCGGGTTCCTGTTCCAGTGGCTGGAGGTTAGGGATGAGAGGCAAGGGGAAGCTAGACATGTTTAATTGCCTGTAACTAATCAGGCATGTACACTCATCCTTCCCCTCCTTGTTCCTCTGAAAAAAGTCCCCCCTCAGACTCTCCTGATTCCTGTGAAGCCAGCAATGAGGCAGCTTATTCTGACATGGACAGTGAAGTGCAGAGAATCCCTGGCCTTGTGCTGAGTCTCTGCACTCAGGCTGGATCATTAGGACTGGCACCATCAGGATGGTCATCCTTTCTGTGCCCTCTCAGCAAAATGAATAGCAGCTTGGACAAACCCCAGGAATCGTTAGGAGAAGGACCTAGGTCTATTTATCAAAAAATCAGGTAGTACTGCTGTGGCATAGTGCTTTACTGAGACCCTGAGGTGGGAAAAGGATGCAGGATGAAGGGATGTTTGTTCATAGCAGGGGCTTAAAATGATGTGCAGTGAGTTCCTTCACACATGATATTGGTTTTGAGCATCTTGGCACCTGGATTTTCAGTGGAAATAATTAACTTTGACAAATTAGAAATTTTAAATCAAGTGGGACAGAGGTAATTTTGGATAAAATGGGAGCTGTTCTTCACAGGGAAAATGTTGACGGCACAATTCCCAGTCGTTGTAGTGACAGTGAGCTAAAGGCAATTAAGAAAAGTTCTGGGGAAAAGCTTGTGGCTTATTCACTTATTTACTTATTTTAAAAAAAATTATTATTCACTGGGAACTTATTTTAAAAAATTATACCCTTATTAAAAAAATATTTTATTCACTTGATTTAAAAAAAATCAGTTTCTCAGTAGAAGGGGTGCACCTCCTCAGCTTGCACACCTTCCTCAGGAACCTTCCACCACTGCTGCTGCCTGGCAGCTCCTAGCAGGAGAACGAAACTGCTTGGAATGAGGCAGTGGGCAAATCTCTGTGCATGCTCTCCAGCTTTGAGCTGGCTGCTTTTCTGAGTCACCGTGCTGGGGAGGCTGAACCCCTGGGCTTAGAGCAGTGATCACCATCCCCAATTTAGGGTGAGACTCTGGCTTAGAGAGAGACACGAAAAGCAAACACACAGCGCTGCCCTAGGGAGGCTGGCTGGCTGGCAGCATTAGCTGTGAGGTGGCTATATTAGCATTTTAATCAAATAACTAGATATCCTAGAATTATATGTTTGAATCTCTGTAGGCTAAACATAGCTTCAGAGGCAAATAATTTCCATGTAATTTTAGGGTGGAGAATGTCCTTTGGGTAACAGCTGCCTGCTCTGCATGGGCATTAAAAATCCTGTGGCACTTTATTGAAAGCAGAGGTTTGTCTCAGAGGCCTTGCTTCAAACATCCCTCAGCGTGCTGGCTGTCTGCCCAGCTGCAGTCCTGACACCCAGGAGGGTGTGCAGCTCACGGGGAGCTACTGCAGCTCCTGTGCCCTGCACTGATTGCAGGGTGCCATGGGAGCCTCCATATAAACACAGGACAGCTTGCCCAGGTGGATTGCCTGCATGGATTGTGGGGTGCCACAGGAGCCCCCATATTAACACAGGACAGCTAGCCCAGGTGGATTGCCTGCATGGATTATGGGGTGCCATGGGAGCCTCCATATAAACACAGGACAGCTTGCTCAGTATCAGCAGCCCCAGGTGGATTATCTGCATGGATTGTGGGGTGCCACAGGAGCCCCCATATTAACACAGGACAGCTTGCCCAGGTGGATTGCCTCCATGGATTTTGGGGTGCCACGGGAGCCCCCATATTAACACAGGACAGCTTGCCCAGGTGGATTGCCTGCATGGATTGTGGGGTGCCAGGGGAGCCCCCATATTAACACAGGACAGCTTGCCCAGGTCACAGCAGGAATGGCCTCCCTGGCATCAGGCTGAGCATGTTTGTTGCTGTGGGTGCCCAAGCCCTGGGAAGAGGGAGATCTTTGAGGACAGGGAAACAGATTGCCCAGTCACAGGCTGGCCCAATCCCTGCCCTGTCAGCAATATCCAGTGGCTGGTTCTATTGACCTGGGGCAGTCCACTGGTCCCTGCAGTGGACATGCACCCACAGCCCCAGGCTCAGTGTGAAAGATTTCCAGGCTGTGCTAGAACTGACCACACAGATCTCTTTTCTTTCCTGTTTTTTCATAACGTCAGAGATTAAAAAAAAGTTCTAATGATAAACCATCTGGAATAGGTTTCTTTTCAAAAGAAAAGAATGAAATAGATGTGAGTTGGCAGGAGCTTTCAGAGAGATTTCCCCCACCCCCCTCTGTTTATATATTATGCAGAGAACTCTACAGGAAAATGGGATAGATGAAGTTGAGCATTTCATGACAAGTTGTCACATTCTGTGCATACATTTCTCTAAAGCGTTAGGCACCAGTGGTGGGAGGAGATATTAGGTCACTCAGGGCTAATCCTGGGAAGTTTAGAGGGCTTTGCATGTCCTTTGAGAATGTCCCTTTTATGGAAAAAACATCACCTGTCCAGAATTATTTCTTCATGGTGCATATAATCCATCTATTTATTTGATAGAAGTGCCCATAAAAACCCAGAAGTGACCCAACAACACTCCCAATACTAATAGCCAGTCCAATCCTGCTGTTCATTTTTTATATCTTCTTGCTTTCTACTGCATAAAGTAATGAAGAATTAAAGGTAGTACTCAGTCTATTTTCTTCTGAAAAGCACCTTACAAATACTAACCTTAATTCATCTTCTGCCTGTGTTCAGAAGGTTAAACATAATGTTTTTTTTTTGAGGATTTGAGAACCCATGGTGCGTTTGAGGGGTTTTGAGTGACAGATGCTAAGAACCTCTGAACATCTGAGTCCTATTAACTACTCCCCAGGTTCATGTGAGGGACATATCAGAAGCAGCATCAGAATTCGGATTCTCCCAGCTCCAAACCCTAAGGTGCTGTTCTTAGATAATGGTGGAAGGACATCACATTTCTGATGACTCAGCATCTGCAGGGGAGGTTTGCTTTAGGTCACAGCTGTTCTGCAGTTGTAAGCTCCTGTATTACTCCAGCATCACTCCTGCATGGCATCATCATATTGGATCCTTGGGAGGAGGGTAATACTGGATCAAGTACTGCTACAGGGGGTTAGTGGGGAAAAAATTGATTTTTTCCCTCTTAGCAGTGCTAGGACACAATTTCAGCCTCTAATTTCTCATACTCCCTTCCCTCACCTCTGTATTTCATGGAAACCTTTCATGAAAGCAATAGTCTTTCTGAAGGTGTGTTTGGAGTGTTATTGCTTCAGCCCGCAGGGAGAGCACATCCCTCACACAAATTGTGCTTGATGCTGAACCTGGACAGTGTTTATACGGCAGCACAGGCACTGTCTGGGTGCAGGTGTGAATTGCTGAGGTCTCCAAACCTGCACTTTGCCCAGACATTTTTAGTGGTACCCTCAGAAAACAGTAAGTACGGGTAAAACTTGGAGTGCTGCTCTGTAGAGCCCAGGACATATTTCCCTCTGGTTCTATAAAACTCCTGTCAGGTAGAACTGCCCTGATCAAACCTCACTGTTGTGAGTGTCGCCTCCACAGCCTGCCCAGCTGTGGAAAAATTCCTGGAGTAGGGGACTGCCAGGATCATGTACAGCACGGTGCACTCATCCTTTCCTTGGTGAGAACAAGCACTCCAAAACCAAAATCCCCAAAACCAAAGCCAAATTCCCGTGGTCAACTGGTTGGCATCCATTCCAGCCTCAATCATAGTATTAGACCTATGCCCTGTTCCCTGCCCTGCTGTATTTTCTAGGTGAGGCTGAAAGGATAAACTTTGTTTTGTCCTTGAGTGATTACAGATTGGTGTGGGGGGAGGCTCATCCAGACAGTAAGAGGGGTTATTGTGTTTGATAACTGCATCTGACCAAGGATGTGTTGTGTGGAACTCAGAGTCAACAAGAGTCTCTGGTGTCAGGGTCAAGCCAGAGCATCCTCTGTAACCAAAGTAATGCAGCTCAGAATGATACCTGTGGGGGAGAGAGGACTGGGTGGCCCCTCAGATTTCATCTCTAAGAAGCCTGGTGAGGTATGGCTCACCAGCATACACAGCAGTCCTTTCCAAATTTGAACTCTTGCTGCTACATTTTCTCTTCGCTTATGTCTTATCAAGAATGCAAGTGGTTAAGATTTCCTCCTCCTTTTTAAAGATCACGTTTAATTTTTCTTTTTTGCTCTAATGATTTAGATGAAATATTTAAGCTTACTGCTGCAAATCCCCCTGGGGGCACCTGCCAGAAGGTTGTGAAATCCGGGTGAGGGATGGTGGAGGGGTGTATGCTGTTAATTACTGGAGGTTGGCAACCCCCTAACACTTCAGTTCATGTCGACGGCTCTGAGGTCTGGCTTTTCAGGAGCCGATTCATGCAGGCATTTGGAAATAACTGGACTCTGGCAGCAGCTCCCACTCTGACAGAAGAGACCATGACAGCCAGCAACCAGTTTAATAGGTTGCTGCAGCCAGCGAAGTCCTCCGGTGAGGAGCAGTGAAGTGAAGAAAAACAAAGCTCATTCCAACCGCTGCCACAGCAGACAACAATTGAGAGCAAAGAATCTTTTTATTGCATATGGAGGGGGGCAATGAGGAAAAGAGAACGAGATGGCACCTTTTTTTTACAGATAAGGATTTAATGGTTTCTTCCTTTCCCCCCTTCCTATTAAATGGGATAAAACTACACAGAAGGAGAATTCCACAGATTTTTATTCTTGTAAGAAAAGGCGACGCAGCCGAAGCTCCTTCCTCACATTAAGTTTTCAGAAGGGAAGTCGGTTCCCCTTTCTCTGGCTCCTCATAACAGCATTTTTCTGGCTCCAGCAAACTAATAGGTTGATTGCTGAGCCTCTTCTGTTTCAATTACTTTTGATTGATTCTCAGGTCTATGTCAGCCACTCGGTGCAGCCACCATCCCAGGAACAAATCTGCAGCAACTAAAGATGAAAATAGCTTCCATGACCACTTAAAAGGGGAGTTCAAGCATCTTTTCTAAGCTTGAGGTTACTGTAGCCTTCCCTCAAAATCATCTCTCTGGCCACCTCTCTGCTCATGATGAGGTTCCTGTTCCTGATGGCTCACTGAGCTGTGCTTAGCCTCAGCTAGGAAGGAGGGTGAAAGGAGCTTTAATATCATTAGGCTGCTCAACTTGCAGTTGCTGGAGGGCACTGATATTACCCCCCAGGAGACTCTGGCAGACGTCCCTCTAGGTTTAGGGAGTGGAGGGGACAGAGAGATGTGGGACACAGAGCCTCTAAGATGAGTCTTGTTTTCATGTTTGGGTATTTACTGTAGGAGCAATGAGAGAGGGAGAGAAAGAGCTGGAAAAGGAGTGGAGGTGATGGTGACTGGTTCCCCACAGAAACAGTCAGCCTTTGCACTTGCTTTGTACACATCTGACTCTTTTCTCAGTATCAGCAGCCCCAAGTCTTCAGAGTGGCAAAGGAGTATTTAGGATAGGTCAGAGCTAGTCTGGATTCCTGCATAAATCAGAACAGACAGAGGATGATAGCAGTCTGGAGATTTGGGGTTATTTGTGTCAACAGTAGGATTATATTTCTGTATTTTTAATTTCCTACCATTGCTATCCAATTCAACTCAGCATGGGAACACAGCATAATTCAGGCTGGGCATGACCCTGAGAGGCTCAGAGCAGGATCACTCCCAGACCAGACCAGACCAGGCTGCTCAGAGCTGTGTCTGGTTGGGGCTTGAAACGTCTCAGGATGGGGCCTGCAGAGCCTCGTGGGCTGTCTGCTCACTGCTGGACTGTCCTCATGGCAATTTCCCCCCTTGCATCTAATCTGATCTCTCTTGTTTCAGTTCATGCATGGTGTGTCAAGTTTTCCTGCCACACAGAGCAGTGAAGTTCCCAGCTCCCTTTCTGTAGGTATGAGGGGGACATCACACTCGCTTTTAGCTGTCAGGGAAATCCCTGGACCTCCACATCTTTGGAAAATGTTAGAGAGTGATGCTGCAAGGACACGGGCCAACTCTTGTGGCACTCTTGGATGCAACTGTCGAGTCTCATGGACTTGAAGAGATGTCTCAGGCAATCCCTGAGTCAACACCACTCTTCTTGCTGGTAGCTTTCCTCTGTGCCCAGAGCCCTGAAAGACCTCATTGATGAAGACTGAGATAGAGAAAGCACTGATTACCTCAGCCTTCTCTGTGCCCATGCCATTACATCACTTTCCCTCTTCAGCAATGGGCATACATTTCTCTGTTTAGCTTTTTTGGCTGCTGTAGTGGCAGAAGCTCTTGTCATCTTTGATGTTCCCTCTGAGTGACAAGTCTAGATAAACTTTGGATCACAGGTAGCTGTGGGGAATCCTCATCACATTCCAAGGCCTGGGCTTCTAGTCCCAGCCTGAGGTGGGCAAATGCCACAGGGTGCTGCTTCAAGTGACCCCTGGGGAGAATTTGTACCATTGTCTAAAGCAGGAGCTGTGCAGCCATGAAAGCTTTCCTGCAGGAAAACCTGGTGCACCCAAAGCTTGGAGCAGCTCTGCCAGGGACCTTCCTGTCTCCTGCTTGTGGGTTGTCCTCAGAAGCCATGCAGGAGAGGAATGTTCCTGTGCCTCCTGCCTGCTGGGGTGGACAGGTTCTCTCTGGGCAATATGGGTTCTCTCACAGTTAATGTGTCTTCTAGAAATACCCAATTGTCTCTGCTGGGATGATCTGGTGCAAGGCAGCAGAGGGGCATTTGGGGTGTGGGCTGACAGATTTTATTGGGGTCTCTATCCTCCCACCCTGAAAAAGGCAGCTGTGGTGCCATAAGGTGGCCCAGCCCCACACTCCTGCCCATGCCCCAGGAGCTCTGCGGTCCTGGGAACCCTGGGGTGCCACCACAGGTGCCCAGCCAGGGACAGGGCACTCCCTCCCCTCTGTCCCTCCACTGCCCAGGGGTGGCAGGGAGGAAAACAGACTGCAAGGGCAGGTTAATATGAATGGACATGCTGTGAAAAATGGATACTAAATTATGCCCCGATCCAATAAAGCTCCCAACCCACGTGCCCAGAAAAGCCTTGGTGAGTAGACAGGCCTCACGAGTTGCTCAGCAGCTCAATAAAATCTGTCTCTGACCTGTCAGATTGAAAAGGGAAACAAATGGCAGAATTTGGGGCCCTCTCCTGAGGAGGCCTCTCTCCTGCATGAGCAGCTCTGCCTGTGACACCAGCTCTGTGTGACACCAGCTCCGTGTGACACCAGCTCCGTGTGACACCAGATCTCTGCCTGCAGCAGGACCATGAGCTTGAGAGAATTCCCCTCCTTCCTCCTTGGCTTCCAGGTGCTGTCACAGAGAGGGATTTTATCCATACCCCAGAATTGCTTTGAGGCTCAGGAGCCCCCAGAGCCTTTGCAGCCAACCCAGCCAAGCGGCTGCAGCAGCAGAGAGCAGATGCAGGGTCCCTGCCCCACACCATTCCTGCCACGCTCCCCAGCTTGCTCAGCTGTCTGGAAGAGGTGGGAACACCTTTCCAGGGCTGTGTTTGTCCTCACAAGGAACTACAGTCAATGCTCTGCATGGCAAAAGGGCTGGATGCTGCTCTGCCAACACCAGTTTGTTCTGCTGCCTTTGGTGGGGGCTCTGCACCTCTGCCCATGGCTGTAGGATGATTCATGAGCGTGCAGGTGTGTTGTATCTGCACTCAGGCCGTGCTAATCCTGTTTAGTCATTTTTCAGAGGATTTCATTTAGATACTGGGCTGGGGCTCTGCATGCCCTTGACAATACTGAGCAGCACCATTGCTCATATTTAAGCTCTCTGACATAGCTAGTGATGGTGATATTAAAAGAGACAATGACATAAAGCTCTCACCCAGCAGTGGTTTTCCTCCTGCCAATCACCACTCTTGCATTTCCCCTCCCTTGCTGAAAGCCAAGGATAAGGGGCAGATATTGCAGCTTACCTGGAAGAGCAGCAGGTCTGAGCTCTTCTGGACTGTCCAGCCTGTTCAAGCTAAACCTACAGAGCACACAGGAGAGTGGGCACCACCTGCAGTGCAAACCCCAGCAAACCCCTCACAGAATGCAACACAAGTGATTTGTGCCAGCAAAGACTTTGGGCCCAGAAGGAGAGGGTTGCTCCCTGAAATGACAGCTGAAGATACAGATGTTCTGTGGTTTATTCCATGGCTTTTGATACCTCGCAAGTAAGTCACAGCTGGTTTGCCACACTTCTTTTTTTTCCTTTTTTTTTTTTTCTTCCTACTGTTATCAGAGCTGAAAATACGGCTTTGATTAACACTGCAGCAATGGGAAGAGAAGGCCTGTCCTGAAATTCTGGTTTAAAAATAAAAACAGCTAGAAGGAAATATTTTATGCCCCCTTAATGGAGGCTTTAATTTCATCTCAGGTTTCTACCATTATACCACTCAACAGCAAGCAGTGTAGTCATGAGGATCTAGATTAGGAAGGGCATGAATAATGTCTACTTTTCACTGGTTTTAGTGAGCAGCAGGTACCTAGAAACCTTTACCATCTCGTCTAGGATTTCTGTGACTTTACCCTCAGAAAATACTTCTCTCTATTAGACATGTCACTTCCTTTACTGTTTTTAAAGACTGTATAAAGGGAGCTTTGTGAAACTTAGCAATTAATAGTCACTGGCCATAATGTCTAAGTAATTATTAGCTACCCACAGAATAAATGAAAGATTAAAAGGTAGTAATCTTCTTTCCTCTTTGTTGCTTGCTATTAATGGCTTCCTAGTCTACATACTAAATGGTTATCAAGGCAGTGCTCCACTGCAGAAAACCTGTACCATTAAAATTTGAATTTATTGAGAGCAGGGAATAGGTCCACTTGAAAAGAGAAGAAAAAATGATAAGCAGTTTTGGTTTACAGGGACTTTGCCCCAGTCTGAATCCAAACATTGCTTTTCACATACTGGTTGTCATTAGTGTCACTTGAAACTGGGAGCAGACAAAGCCTTTGCAGGAGCCAGGGGCAGTGCTTGACAGTCCATGGAGCTGTAAGGTAGCCCCATGGCTACTGAATTTCCAGAGGGAGTTACTTCTACTTTAGAAGATACACAGGGTCAACAAATAAAAGAAGTTAAAAACCAGGACTCTAGGAACAAAAAAAAGCACTTGGCGTCCCATCAGACATGGGAAATATTGAATGCAAGATGAGGAGCCACAGCTAGGCTAATCATTGCCACAAAATGAGGAGGAAGGAAAAAAAGAATCAAGTCTTTCCAGCTCCATGCCTCATAAAATCCAACTGAAATCAATCCACAGTTTTGCCAGTCATGAGTTATTCAGCAAACCCAAGGTCAGGCCAGTGGAGTCTCCATCACACATCATTGGCTGTTCTCTTTATCCCTGTACTGCAGACAGGAAATCAGACAGAGTTTGATCACTGCAATATAGGCAAACATTTGGGGTCAGACTGCAGGGTGATTAAGTGTGCATTAAGTCCCACTCCCATTTAGCAAAGCCCTTATGTACATGCTTTGAGCGCCACTGGAGCTAGAGAGACACAAAGAGATGCTTAAATTCCTTCCTGGATCACTGCTAACTACAGCATAAACATTTAAGAATAAATTTTAAAGACTCTCTGGGTTGAACGCAGCTCTTACTACATAAACGGGGCTGGAAGAATTGGGAGTTGCAAGTTGCCATTGCAAGCTGAGGTGCATGGCAGGAGCTGGAGGCGAGCAGCCATCGTGTAAATGGGATTTTCCAGGGCAGCAGGAGAGCAGAGGTGAGCCAAGAGAGGTAGCCAGGGTCTGCAGAATTACAAATGCATTGTATGTGTGTTTAAGGTTGAAAGTTTATATGGGGCTGATCTTGGGAAATGAAAAAAATAGAAGCCAAAACAATGGCCTCTTGTGTCCCATGGTGTATTCTTTTCTTCCCTGGTACGGCCTCCTAATTTTAATAGAGGTGAAGGAGGACAGGGATCCGGTGCAGGGATTTGAGCTCGTGAGGTGGCAGTGCACTGAGCAAACCAACAGCAGATATATCAGGGGTATATCACCTCTTGCCTCTTAAAGCACACGTGCACATCTGTCCAGTTAATATTCTTGGTACAAATGGAAATGATTTCTTGAACTGCTGGATGGGGTGGAAGACCAGGTCCCTGCCCTGAAGAGTTTGCAGATGAAATGTGAAGAGTACGGTGCTGCAGGCGGAGAGGGAACACAACGTGAGCTGAGGCACAGTTGTTATTCCTGGCACACTCTGAAGCCTCCTTCCCAGTCTGTTGCCTGCCTTTGATGTGAATCATTTCTCCTTTATTGAAAAGCTCCCTTCCTGAGGTGCTCCGGAGCTTTTCGTGCTCCTGGTTTTCATCCTGCCTCTCTAGGTGTCCTTGCATTGTCTTCTTTCCATGCTTTTCTCCTCCCTACTCTCAGACTTCCTTAGGACATTGCCTTAATCCCTCTCCTCACTCCTCACTGCAAAGCTTAGCTCTATCCTGCCGCCCACTTCAGTGATTGTTTTTGTGCTGACAACTCACAGATCTATTTCCTCAGCATTACTCAGTCCATTCTACAACTGCAGCACCTTCTCCTTTATGTCTCTTTCCCCCTTTCTCCCAAGAATTGTCTCTTTCCAGGCTGGCCCTCAGTCCTCCCTGCCCTGGGAGTGGTAACAACCCCCAGAGGGTGACTGGCTCTCCAGAATGTGTCTTCTCTGTCCCCTTCATCTCACTCAGGGACATGGAAAGCATTAGGAGCAGCCACCATGCTCAAGGTCACTGTACTTTGTGGTCCTACATGCCCTGGGGAAATCCACCCCCTTGGAGAGCCTGCCTTTGTTCCTGCTAGTTTGTCCTGGCTACTTTGTCTGCCCAGCAGAACACTCACAAACCCTGCTTTTCAGCTAAATTTCATGCCCTTCTGAAAGAAAGGCCTCTATTTGATCATTCCAGCAGTGTCTAAAACCCCTAATTCCTTCAACATAGTGACAAACAGTTCTGATTATTTGTAGAAAAGCTTGAAAAGCATTGAGCATATTTTATTACCCACAAAAGGTGCCAGACTGGCAGCCATGGAGACTTGTCCTCTATTTATCTCTAGAGCTGGACAGCACAAGCAGTACATATTCCTCCACAATTTCCCTGCCCACATTTTGAAGGGAACATGGTGGCCTGTCACCGTGAGAGGATGGTGCTTTCTGTACAACCCACTGAGTGTTTTTTTCAGCGCCTGGAAAAGCAGCAGTCAGGTCGCTCATGGGAGCAGCTGGGGAAGCCCCAAGGGGCTCATCACAAAAACTCTGCCCTCTCAGAGGCTGTGGGTGATTCGGTGGGTGTGAAGCTGTGTCTGCTCCTGTTTTTTTAGGCAAGCCAGGTCTCATCCAAAGTCAATTATGATCTTTGGAAGTGCTGCTTGAGGGGCTGTGAATTGTCATCTGGGGATGAATGGAGGGAGCAGACCCCATGCTTCCTCATTAAAGCAATAAATGCAGTAGACTTGCTGGAAAAAACCCTGGAGCTTCTCTTTTACCAAAAGAAGATTAGAAGATTAATTCTGAGAACACTTCACTGCAAAGCTTAGCTCTTACTGTTGTAAACCCGCAGAAAGGCAAGATCCCTCCGATTTAATCTGCAGCAGAAGCAGAAAGGTTATGGGCAGCTTCACCAGCTGCTGGTGGCAGTGCTTGCTCAGAGGCCAAGTGCTGCAGCAGGGCCTGGAGCCTTCCTCTGGAGCAGTGCCACGGTCCTGCCTGTGCAGGAGGGCAGTGCTTGTCCCTGCTTTGAGCAAGTGCCAGGGAAACCATTCAGCAGAGAGGTAAACAGCTTACAGGATCTCTGCTCTTCACATTCCCCCTTCTCCTGCCCCACTTTGCAGCACCACACACCAAACACAGATGTGCAGTGACATTTTTAAATTATGCACTGATTTGTTGGGGTTATGCAAAAAGAATATTAAGCACTGATTGCTACCATTCGGGCTGGGCCTTATATTTTCTTCATGTGCACTGATGTTAAAAATAAAAAGAAGCAAAACTTTCAAGCACAGCCAGTCTGGATAGAGTTATTTTTTCTTCTTAAACTGAAGCACAGCTCAGTTAGAGGACTCTTTACTTTGTCAATAATTAAACAGCTCTGCACTTGTTGAGGCAGCCCTGAATGTAGGTGCCAGGATCAGCCAGCCTTGACCACAAGAGCCTAAAACTTTCTTCACTGTCTACAGTATGGATTTAAAAAAAAAAAAAATTTTTTTTTTTGCAATATTAACCCTGAAAACTTTGCTGGCAAGAGCACACCTTCACAGCAGATGGGCTACCAAGGAGATGTGCTTCGAAGGAGATGTCTGGGCTGTGCCTGCCCTGAGCTGAGTTTCACGTGGAGGCTCTTCCTAGAAACAAACCAGGCACAGCTGGTTCCTGCTCAGCCTTTCAGTGTTGAGGTGGAATTCAGCTGCTGCTGAGGCTGCACTGCAAAACACCTTCAGTGCAAACAAAGGGGAGGGATTTCTGTCAGCGAGTCAGATTTATATTTCCCCCTGAGTGCATTTCTTAAGCACAGTAATGAAAGATCAAACAGTATTGCACTTTTTGCAAGTTCATCATATCCTTGAGGATGTCACTGTGAACTCAGCAGAGGATGGGCATGTGAGAGTGTTGGTACAGAAACAGGAGAATATTTCACCTCTGGTTAAGGCCCTTGTTGCTTCAAAGAATAATAATAAAAAAAGGGATGTCTTTATTTTTGGTCCAGAGCAGTCAGGACAGAGTTTCAGCAGACAGAACCTTGTGCTGTCCTCTGCAAAGGACATGACTTATTTATTTCAGGAAGCTGATGGACATCAGTGTGTACAGGGCAGGGGAGCAGGGTGTTCCTGACCGTGTGAAGGGTCAGTCCTGCAGGGCTGAGGGGCAGAGCAAGGGGGAGCTTTCTGTTTGCCTTCAGGCAAAGCTTTCCTTCTCCTGCATCACCATTCTGGTTCATCTGTTCTTTTACCCATCATCATCTGGCAACATGAAACACTCTTGTTGTGGGAAGGACTCTCATGGTGTCAGGAAGAAGGAGGAATGGGTGAAGGAGAGCTGAGACACAGATGTGTGCTGTCTCCCTTGCACATGGGTAGCAAAAAAAAGGTGAAGGATTAATTTACCAGAGGGAAACGACTGTGTAAGGTCCCTGAAGGGCAGCAGGTGTAGGAAGGTGGTGAGCTGGGGCTGCGCTGGTGTCAGTGTTGGAGGGCTGGGATCAGGGAGAGAGCCCTGCTTTGCCCTCAGAGAGCCTGTGGCAGATGCTTACAGTCAGAAAGCTCTGATGGCCTGAAGGCTGCTTCCCCTGGTGTAAATGCTTGGAAAATGTGGGGACAGAAGGTTTCCTGTGGCTCTCTTCTCTCCTTCTCAAGGCCCATGGTTCTGCAGATGGCTTCATAAAATCCCCCAGCAACCAATTTCTTCTGCTGCTCTTCAACACGTTCTGTCTCTTTGTCACACTGGTTTGAGGTTATCTGACCATGGTTCCAAGTCTAATAATCCCTAAGCAAGACCCACAGGGCTGATTCTTCCTGCTGGGAGCAGATGGGCAGGCTGTAATGTCCAAGCACGGCTCTGTGTCCTCCCTAGAGTGGTGAGGAGTCAGGGCTGCCACCAGTGGAGACAGGTGAAAAACAGACCTTTCCCCTCCCTCCTTTCCTGCTTTCTATTTCTCCTCTTTATTTATGTAAATGTGTTCTGCACTGGAGTCATAATTAAATACATATTCATATAGAAATGTACAAAGCTTCTGCCTGTACTGTGAAGCTCTCTGGAGCTTAACTGCTTGAGACTTGTCACAGGAAAATATTTCTCCCCATGAAAACAGGCTTCCTACAGCTGGGCTATATTATTGCCTTTTAATATTGCTGGCTCTGCCTACCCTGGGAAGGATTTTCTGACAAACTCCTACTGGAGATACAGCTTTTGCCGGTATAACTTATACCACTTTCCTAAAGAAACTGGGGCTTTCATTGCCAGAGGTATCTCACTGATGTTGTAATTTGTTCCCACACTCTTTGCTATGCTGGCAAAACTTGAAAGTGCGGTTCACTGTTTTTCTTTCTCGGTGCCTTTTCTCCTAAGTTAGCTCTTCTATCCCTGTGCTTACCCCAGCTGTTTCCCTGGGTACATCTGATCATCTATTGTCTTCAGAACAGCTCCAAGAAACGAGAGGGTTGGGAAGCTAATGCTATTTGGAGGGTCTGATCAGATGCTGGCTCCTTGTAATTGAGCTGTATCAAAATCTGGAGCCTGGTTACTCTTGAGAAGGGAATGCAGAGATGGAAGGGGCCAGGACAGCAGGAACGGGCTCTGGCAGCTGGGCTGAAGTAGGAAGCTGGGTCAGAATGGCACAGAGGAGCCACGGACAGCCTGAGTGGATGAAAGTTCCAGCAGAGGCTGTGGACAGTGAAGGAAGCTAGCAGAGGCAGAAGCATTACCAAGCCAAGGCAGACCATGCTCACCATCACGTGTTAAGGCCATTTCCATTTTCAGTATCTCAGCCTGATGCTGATATCAGTTTTGTTGGGGTCTGGCAAGATGACTGACATCACACATACATAGGCTCCATCTCAGGCATTTGATTAATAATCTAATAAACTAGGCATCCCTAGCCAAACACTGCACATTATGAGATGGGAAATGGAGTCCTGAATGTGTCAGTGATGTGCCACCCCCTTGCCAGCATCACTGCTACAAACCCAGGATCCAGACCCTTAGCTCAGTTTGTGCTCTGTTAAATAAAACATTCTGGCCTCTCTCTTTGTACTGATGCAGCTGAGGAGGAAGGCCTGAAAGTTTGAGGTTCCTGAAGGCTCCTACAGTTGAATTGTTTAAAAAAATCCTTAGTGCAGTGAATATTTTCCTTGTACTGCTTGGAGAATGGAAGATATGCTGGGATTATGGATCAAATATCTGCAGATATTTGGTCCAGAGCTACTGGATATCACACTGGAACCTTCCTTTACAGCAACCATCCTATCTAAGAGGATGAAACCCCTCCTGTTGCCCATGCACATGTCTCTCCTCACTTCCTGTGGTCTGACTCATCCTCACAGATGTGGTGCAAGTTTTGGCAGACTAAAACAGTTGTGTGATGAGGTAACATACCAACCCCCAGCCCTGCCTGAGACATGGCAAGGGGCAGTGTTGTGTGGGAGGGAAAGGAGCAGCTTCCTCCATCCTGAAGGGAGACTTCCCCTGCCGTGCAGCACAACAGGCCAGAAGCAGAGACTTCTTGCAGTGGCTCTCTGCACGGATTCCCTGATCTCTGCAAAGCCATGGACAACTCCTGGGTGCTCAGTCTGCTGGAATGTCCTAGCTAGTTGGCAGCTGGTTTGGCATAGTGCTGCCTCCAGGCTTCTGGCTCAGTAACGGAGGGATCAGAAGATGATGTTGAAAGAAACAGATAATTTTTTGGGGCCTTATGATCTTGTTAATGAGAAGAAAGTGATGTGTTTGTGGGTAACTCCATGGTGTGACGTGTTTATTTTAGAAACTGCACAAACACCTGTTCCCTGAGCAAGATAGTGATTCGTCAGGCCCGAGCTTTACACTCTTTTAAAGCACATATAGCTAGTGCTACTGAAAGCAGTAGTTGCACACACAAAAATATCAACCAGACTGAGTCAGAACAAAGCCAAGCGTCCTATTGCTCTTTGCTTTGCCAGTCTCCAGCAAAGCAGCTGCACACAAAATGCTTCAGTGCCTTCAGTAGTCTGTCCTACAGTACAAGTGCAAGAAGTTCAAGCTGTCTTGGATCTGACAGTGGGAGAGATTAGCTTTATGCCTAGAAATTTGTCAAGCCACCAGAATCAACATGAGATGTGTTCCCAACAACTCTGTGGAACTCACACAGTATACTCTAAACGTTTTATGAGGTTGTCCATAACACAGAAACGTGTGGTTGGTCCATGTCTGTGACAAAGGTTCACTTGAGGTTTTCTTACTTAGGATGACAAGATCACTGTGTATGTGTTGGGGCCTTAAGCAGAGAGACAGAGCTTGAATATTGTGTCCTATAATTGAGAGGTCTCCTTTAGAAACCCAAACAACCCCCCAGAGTCTCAGTGGCAATAAGCAGTTGCTATAGGAAGCAAAGAAAACACTCCTGCTAGTCTTGCTTCCCAGTGCTCGCTCTCTGGATGTGAAAGCATGTGAGTGAGTGACACAGTGACCTGAGTCAAGGAATTAGCCTGCATTAAAATTCACCAAGAAAAAGTGTTTCTGAGGGATCAGTTCTCCTGAAGCCAAAGAGGAAGATGACCTAAGGGTGAGAACTAGTGACAGGAGGCAGGGGAGGCCAGGACAGCTTCCTGTGGCAGGGGTGGCATGGTCTGTGATCACCAAGCAGCAGTTGTCATTCCCTACCAGGGCCAGGTTGCAAATCTGTCCCTCTCTGGTCTCACCCAGGACTACAGCACAAGACTACAGCCACAAGCAGCCCCTGCAGCTGAGGGAATGCAGAGAAGTGTTTCTAGCTGAACCATTTGCTGCTGGTGGCTTCACACTCAGGAGTGGAACAGCCTCTGCTCCTGCCCCGGCCGTGCCTGTGGTCTGGAAAGGCTCCACCTGGGCTGTGCCTTTCCCTCTGGGTACCTGCTGGCAGTACAGAACCTACATTTTCCCAGTCTGACTGGAAGAGTGGGTTGCTTTAGCCTTTTAAAGATGTCTCTAGCTGTCCTGGTTACATCAAGGGCCAAACAGGGCTTGCGTGGTGGCTTGACAGCGTTTTCCTCTGAGGCTGTGCCATTGCAGAGCACAGCTCACTTAGCTGAGAGAATCTGTCCCAAAAGCTCCATGCTGATGCAGGGAAGTACACAAGGCAAGACAAAAGTACTGTCTCAGAGCTACCATTTTTCCAGCAGTAGTTCCTTATTTATTATTTATTTATTTATTAGGTATTTCAGACTTGTAGAGGACACAAGCAAGCTAGAGTGTATTGCAATGCCTGCATGGGTGTCTTGTATTCAGACTTCACCTTCCTCTTGGGTTTACTGTGTGCATGTGGACACAATTCCTTCATGTAGTCTGAGCTCTGAGGGTGTGAAAACTTTTACTGTGTTTCATGTGAGATGGTTAAGAGGACTGGTTTTGAGAACAAAAGCAATTGGACTTGTGTGACTCTTACCTATTTACTGACCAGGAGAAGATAACCAAATCAATATTTCAAACTTAAAGCACATCCAGTAAGACACAGAACTTCACTTATTCCTCCTTTTAACTTCTTAGAGCATCTGAGTCTGTCATTTGTTTTGCTGCTCCACACTGTGCCAGGCTTATGTCTTTACTAGGTATTGCTTCTGATGCACTAGTGCATGAGAAATAACATAATGATCATAATTATCAGGGTGCTGTGGTTTAGGTGTGCTTCAAAACCAAAATCTAATGCTTGGGACTTTGCTCTGGGTTGGGGACATCCTTTAGAGGCTCTGGAACTACTCCTGGGAACGTGAATTTTCCCTGGTGGTGGGTATTTCTAGGGCAAAAGCATTTGTCTAGAGACCATATCTGTCCCCATGTTTGGTCCCTTAGCATGCTGAGCCATTTCTGGCTCATAAATTATACTAAAAATAAGAAAGCATTATTATTAATTCCTAGGTTCATTGCTTCCCTGAACAAGGTAGATAACAATGGTTATTGGTGAGTCTAAAATCCTGCTGAGAGAATTCAGTACAGAATGAATTTTCTAGGCAGGAAAAGAAGGATAATCAATGATACACATCAATGGCTGGGGATGGAGGGTCCCAAGTAAAAAAATGATTATGTGCCTCAAGAAACTTTAAACATTGTTAAAATTAGAGGTGAGGTGGGCTAACCCTTGCCTCTGCTCCCCTCATTTCAGAGGAGAGTCAGAGGAGGAATCAAACATCATAGCTCTCATTGTCAAAATCAGCCCTGGAGAAAAAAGCTCAGGATGTACAATGGACTTAAAGACAGCCAGACACACAAAGAGCACAGAGTTGGCAAATCTTCAGCTAAATAAATAAACAAGCAAGCAGATAGCTTTCTGAGGATGTCTGCCTGAAACATGCACTTAGGGAAGTTTCCAAATCCTAGAAAGTCCACGTTTCTCCCACCTCACACATCTCTCCCTGCACTTCATCCCCTCACAGAGAGCAACAGACCCCCCCTGCCTTTGATTTACAATTAAATTAAGAATTACTTTGGTAAAAAGCAGTGCTTTTGCCCGCCTGCTTTGTTTTGTGCCTCCAGGCTGTGCAGACCCCCATTGCTCGCTGTGCAAGAGACAGCGTCACACGGCGTGTGAGGAGCTGCAGGAACTGAAACCAGCTCTATGATTTATAGCACTAATAAGGCTCAACTGCCATTCCTTGTGGTTTCCTCCCAAGTTGTCTTTGATAATTTCTACTTGTACCATGGTTATTGTTGCTGCTGCTAGGGTTCGGTTGGCAGGTAGCTTGCACTGTTTCTCAGGGTCTGCTCCTTTTTGGCTCTCTTTATTGTGATATCAATAAACATTTATGTGTGGGGAGTGCCAGAAGGGGTCAGCTGGGCACTGTCCCTCTGCTTTCCCTGTCATGCTCAGGTTTGTCAGAGGGATGAAAGATGTGCAGTGCTATGAGGAGTTTACAATCACATGGTGAGAACCTCTATTTCCAGAGCCTTTCCATGGCAGGAAGGCTGTGGCAGATCTGCCGTTGTGAATCTCACAACTAGCCAGCCTGTGTAGGGCTGCTCAGGCTCTCTCCAAGGGCTCTAGCTCCTAAAGCCCTGCCAGGTCACACTGGGATGACTTCTGAGAGTCAACACCTGGAGGTGTTGCTTCAGGGTATCACCTCACATCTGAGCACTGAGGCAGTGGTAGCTGTTTCTCTCCAGCACAGATTAACACCTTGGCTGTGAGATGCTGCAGCAAAGACCAGGCACATCTGCCACTCCTGCCGCGGTGTGGCAGAGTCAGTGACCATCAGACCAGAGGTCCCATGGACAATGTGCAGCTGCCTGCTTTAACACAACCCCTCAAAGTGCCCCAGCATGAACTTGCAGGGTTGGCACGTGAATGCCTCTCCCTGGCTGAAGCAGGTCTCAGCAGTGGGGTTATGTCCCAGCCTTTTTGTCACAGGTCATAGTTGGCATCAAGAGACTGTGACAGAGGAGAAGGAGGATCCTGCTGCTGCCAGGGGGAAAAAATGCTTTTGGGAGGATTGTAAGTGCAGACTTCTTGGGGAATGGCAGTAGTGAAGGGGCACTGTGTTTGTTGCAGGCTGCAGCAGAGCTGAGTGAGAGAGAATTCATATGTACCCTCTGATTTATGTGTTTCTCTTGTGCTCATTTTTGGACTGCTTTCTGCTGCTTTTGTTAACTTGGCTGGAGCAGAGGCTATGAAAACAACAGAACATTATCACCCAAGGATGCTGGAGTTTTTGCTGACACTCACAGCTCTGCTTTGATAATTTGCCTGGTGGAACATGTGTGGAGGATTACAGGCTACACCACAAAGATGCTGGTGAAGAGTGGCTGTGCCATTTCTCCTTGCTCCTGAGCAGCAGCAGCAGTCTGTGGCTGGCTACAGCTGCACAGGTCATGGCAGAGCTGGGTCTGGGTTTCCCCAGCTCCACCCCAGGCTGCACACAGCAGGAGAGGGCACTGGCAGAGGTGGAATTACTGCTGACCCAACAGGCCACTCTGGCTGAAAATTTCAGTGCTGCCAAAGAAATGCAGCTGCCTACTCTGCTCTGCCTGGATCCACGTTCCTGTGATCCTGCTGCAAGGCAAGATGAGGGTTGAGTGAGGAAGGTGAAGACGGTCACAGAGATGAACTCAAAACGCTGTGCTGTTTCCCACCTGCCCAGATCTTCAAAGCTAATGAGGTCACCAAACTGCCCTGGACAGTCTGTCTGTTATCTTAGCCAGGGCCACAGATCCTTTCTTTTCAGAGTCTCCCATATCAGTTTCCAGCTATGCAGCAAACAGAGGTCTACTACATGTTTGTCTGAAGGGCACAGGAGGGCCCTCAGTGTCTGGTTTATCAGAGCAAGGGTGGTGCCATCAAAATGATGCAACCCTAATGGCAGAGCACCTGCAACTTGACAGCACCTTGTGCCCAGAAGAAGATAAAACCGCAGAGGAAAAGGGAAATTAAAGGTGTTGTAACATGAAGGCAACAACAGGAGTTTCGTCATGCAAATTTCTGTACCTGAGTGAACTGCATTTATCTGCTTTCTGCTGTCTGTCATGGTTTAGGATGTGTCTGGTTTTAAAAGGCTTGTAGGAATCCAGATCCTGTTGGTTTTTTTTATGGTCTGACTTCTTAAGGAGGTTTGGTAGCTTCTCTTTGAGCCTTCCTAGGAGGAGGCACAGGAGCCTTGGCTAGTGCAGAGCCCCAGGTCCTCAGTCACTGAGCCCCACTTCTCCAGAGCTGCACCCAGGGGGAGTTGTGGCTGTGGCCATGGCATCTCACTGAGTCCTGAAAAGAGACAGCTGAGTCAAATCAACAGCTCCAGGACCAAACGCTTCCAATATCAAGGGAGTTAGATCCATCTGCTGCTTTTTGGAAAGCAGTAAATTATTGCTTCTTCCCCTGCTGCACACATACACACACAAACACCCACAGACTTCACAGTCTGAAGATCTGCTGTCTTTCCTGCTAGAAGGGCAATTTCTACACTCATTTTCTATGCTCATTTGCCAGTAAAACCAGCTCTTCTCTCAGATAAAGTTTTGAAATGATTCTTGCAGGCAGCTAAGAGGACTTGCAGTTACAATACTTGACATGAATCTTCATGGCACTGCACTGGGGTTCATTTCTCTTTCCTTCTATCCCAGTGAAGATGCAGTGGGACAACTGAGGCCATTCTGAAGGTCAGCAACAGCATCACCATTCATGGCTCTTTAATTTGCCTTCCAGACCATGTAGGAGGCTCTAACCTGGGTTGACGTGAGAAGCTTCACTGAACTGTTTCCCTCATCTGATTGCTTGTGGCACAGCAAAGCTTTTGAGTCAATCTGCCAGTTGCTTATACTTGGGGAAAGAGCATTCATAGATGAGCTGGGGAGTTTTCCAGGCATTTCCAGCAGGTAAAATGGATCAGACAAAAACTGCAAGTCATTTTAAACCAAGGAAAATGTTTTGTTGTAAATATTTCTATAGTTCTGATTCTTTTTTTTTTTGGCTTTTAAAAATTAAAATATGTTCCAACCTTTTTTTCTTTCTTTTGTTCTTCTTTATGTCTCTTCCTGTTAAACTTTTCCCACTTTATAGAATCATAGTATCATAGAATAATGGCTTGTGTTGGAAGGGGCCTTGAAGATCCTCCTGTTCCAACCTCCTTGTCATGAGCAGGGACACCTCTCATGAGACCAGGTTATCCAGAGTAGTCTTGAACACTTGTGGGGAGTCCACAGTGTTTCTGGGCAATCTGCTACAGTGCCTCACCACCCTCACAATTAAGATTTATTCATAATATATAACCGAAACCTACCCTCCTTCAGTTTAAGCCTTTCCCTGTTGTTCTATCACTCCATGTCCTTTTGAAAAGTCCCTCTTCAGCCTTCTTGTAAGCCTCCTTCAGGTACTGGAAGGCTGTTAATAAGGAGTTAAGAATTATATAAGTAAATTAGTAATCTATTTAGTTTTGTTGCTAAGGAAGTAAGAGACAGGAGGAGGAAAAAAGGGTCAGAGAAGATTAGAAAATTCAAGTGGCACGTGAAAATAAAAAATGAGTGAGATTCATCTACCTAACCTTAGGCAACAAGAGATGTATGAGATACTTCAGGACTCCCTTCAGCCACAGCTTTGCAGAGGCGTGGTCTCTGCTGGGTCATCTCTCATGTCTGCAGCTGTGTGCAGATGTTTCCAGTGCTCTACCACATCCCATGGGCAACACACACCCCACCCTGGCAGCAAAATCACCTTGGCTTCTTCTGTCCTTGCTGAAGAGAACAGAAATTTTCTGACAGATGCATGGAAGTTTTAAGACCCAAAGAAACACCTACATATTTTGAGGGACTGAAAAATAACATTCTCTCTTGTACAAGTTTATTAAAGTCTCCCAAGAATCAGTGTCAAGGCAATAACTTGTGGTATGCCAGCCCAGCTGCATTTCCTGCCATCTTCTATAAATGTGCCATTAGCTGGCAGGCATGCACAGAACAGAGGTTTCCATAAGCTGTTCTTTTTAATGTAAAATTACCTCTTAGTGTGTTAAACTCATTTTTGCCTTTAGCTTGTAAGGTGTTAAATGCAGGAATACAGCTTTTCTCTGGCAGGCTGAGCCTCTTGCAAATATACATGCCTCAAGGTATTGCATATATAATGATTATAACTATAGTTTTAAAAGAGGTTTTTTTGTGTTCAAAATGTGATTGGTGTTGCCCATGACAGGATATTCACTATTTGCCTGTAAACCTCATAACCTAAATAAGCATTTACCATCAACCTAATCTAATCAAATCATAATCAATACCGATACTGTGGGATCTTGTAAAACATGACCCACATGGCAAGTCCTGCCACTTGTTAATTACGTCCTTGGAGGCAGCAGTCAATAACTCCCAAGGGTTAGATGGTTCCTACTTAGTCAGGTGTTTTCAGGGAGTTCCGCTGACATTTAATAAGGACTTCTGCAACCATGGAAAACTTTATGCTATGACAAATTAAAAGGCTTAGGAAAGATAGTAATTAGAGAACTGCTTAAAAAAAAAAAGCTGTCCATCGAGCCCTGTAGAGCAGGACTACAGGGAACTGACAAGACAATTTTTATTTTTTCAGAAAAAATGTTTAAAAGAGGCTTGTAACTCATCCAAAGCCAACACGCAGCCTGGACTATCATATAAGTCACCTCAAGTACTTTAAAAAAAAGGCCTAAAACTTTGGCTCGGGTATTTCAACACAGTTTCACAGAAAGAAGCTCTTCTAGCATCTGGCAGATGAGAATGTGTCCAAATTAGTATGTCTGCTGATATTCAAAGCAGATAATCTTGTTCTTTTCTCTACACTTAATATGAGAACATTTGTGGTGAGAGTAATTTATGAAAGAGAAAAACTTTGAAGAGGAAAGGATAAAAGCAAACATAAAGTCATTGCCTTTCCTTCTTCTGGATAAACTTGTTTTTAATTTTGTTTTAAGCTGCTGATTGAAGTGAGTGAGTCTTGTGAACAAACACATATGGTTGGGTTTCTGTGCCACAGTTTGACCACCTATGTTAGTTAGTTTAGAAGAGTGTGAGGAGAGAGCTGGCTGGCTGCATACACCAGATATCCATCCCAATATTCAGTTGTAGGTGCTGTTGTTCTTTCCTGTTTTCATTGATTTATCTGCTTACAGGAACAGATTCAGTGGAGAATGAAGGGAGAATGAAGGAAATGGTCCCTGGTAACAAAGGCCAGGGCTGCACTACTGATGAGAAAGCAATGGAAAATGCACAGGAGAGGCAAAGTGAGGGGCATTGGTGCCTTGGTCTGTGATTCATAGAGACCCGCTCCAAAGGCAGTGTGGAATTCCCGGGGCATCCAAGGAGAGTCTACCCACCCACATCCTGCTGAAGGGGCAGGTCCCAGCTCTGGCTTTGGCTGTAAGTGTAAACTCACACCTGCCTCTGCCCACAGGCAGAACTGATGCAACCCCTCAGCCATGTGGGTGCTCCCGTGCTAATTGTCTTGCACCTCATTCAAACTCAGCCTCCATTCTGTGGTGCTGTGTGTCACAGCACAGTAACCTCAGAAATGTGTGCCACTGTGGCTGGAGAGGGCTGGCTCCCTGGAAAGGTGTGGGAACTGTGTGCACTCCTGATCTATTGCAAAGGCAAAGTGAAATAGGTTAGTTTTTTTTCTATGTCAGAAACTCATTTTTGCAGTACAGCAAACTGAGAACTTGCACGTGGCCAGTGACTCTGCATCAGCTACGAGGCATTTCTCTACTAGGTGTGGTAGCATTTTTAGCCCTTTATTACATGGTCACAGGGATAAGTCTGGTCATGTCCTCATATGTCTTTCTTTGCCTTACCTGGTAGGCAGCGGCCCTTTCAGAACAGAGACAAGAAATGTGACATTTCAGGTAGTACTGCAATCGTAATCAGAAGTCATTCTAGCAGCTGAGGTGACTAACATAGTACAGACACACATGGGCATTGACACAGACACTTTGCCAGTCATTTCTCTTGACTAACAAAACAATACTATGATGTGTATTCTGCTGCTGAAGTCTCTGAATAACATAAAGCTGCTCCCCACATTTAAAAATAGCAGCAAGGTTTGAATAAATGCAGGTCAGTTAAACAGGAAATAAGAAAACAACACCTCTCAGTAGGAACGGAGGAATTTAGTTAGGTTTGGTTTCTCTTGCTGACAAACTGCTAAAAAATAGCTTTGTTTCAAAACGAAAATTGCCTTAAGTTCAAAGTGAAACATTCAAGCACCCAGAGAAGTGGGAGGAAGGGGTGAGATTCAGAGGGGAGTGTGGAGGTGAGATGGCTGTCCCTCTCCTGTCTGGAGGCCTGGCTGTCAGGGCACAGTCGTGTTCACTTCAGGGGAAGAAGCAGCCTCAGTGAGTCAAAGATGCTGACATGACCCCGACACCCTGCAACATTAAACACTTAAAAAGGTTTTGGGTTTTGAATTCAGAGACCTCAGCCTACTTGGTTACCATGGCAAACAATCAGCAGTAGAAGTCTTTTAACCTTTAATTAAAGATACACAAAAAGGAGGAAAAACAGTTTAAGCACTTGAAAAATAAAGTATTAAGTAAGACTTTCTTTTTTAAAAATGTCCATTATTCCCTGTTGGCAGCCCTTATAGCAATCTTCCTTCCCTTTATTTGAGTTCATAGCAGCAGAAACTGTTCTTGGGGAAAGAGAGACACTCATCAAGATAGACTGGATCTGTTGTTGCTTCTCATTTTGGACTCTGCTCACTTGAAGAGACACATATGCACAGGGAAAGAGAAAAGGATAGCAAAAAAAAAAAAAAAAAGAAGTTACTTCCTTTTCTGGTGTTGACTTTTACTTGCAACCTTACTGCTAGAAAAGGACAAGTAAAAACCTGGCCTTAGGCCCTCTGAGATCTAAGAGACTTGTACCAGTGTCTGCCTCTTTTGGGCACTGTTTTTAGGACTCTCCCTGACTGTTGTTCACAGCTGGGTTGCTCAACCCCTACCCTTCCTGTCTAGGCAAGTTTGTTTAAACAGAAGGTGAAGGAGAGAGAACAAGGAAAGAAGCATGTGAGGAAATGACAAAACAACTAAGAAAGGGGTCATGTCAGGACCTCATCTTCCAGTGAGTTGAAGTTGGTGGAGATAGCAATGACATCTGTGTGTCTCCTTGCCAAAATGTGGCCAGGAGGTCTGATCAGATCAGGAAACTAGCTACCAACAGTGTCAGTGTTAAGTTAGGTCTCAAAGCTGGCAATGACAACTCAGATTTCTATTTTCTGTCCACCTAATCTATCATCAGTATCAAAATAGATGTTTCCAGAAGATTATGAACATGCCAATAGCCACCAGTTAGGTTTAGATCCTGACACCTCTTTTGGTCCATTGGTTTTGGCATTCAGAGCTGTGTTTTTTTATGTTATGAGCTTTATTATATGGCTTTGGCTGGCAGAGTGCTTGTGCAGGATGTGCAATGCCTTCTGCTGCTGCTGTTTCTGCCCTTCTGATTTCTGAGGAGAGTGTCACAGCCTTGAGCACAGGTGGGCTCCAGGTGGGGTAATTTGTGCAATGCCTTCTGCTGCTGCTGTTTCTGCCCTTCTGATTGAGAGTGTCACAGCCTTGAGCACAGGGGGGCTCCAGGTGGGGTAATCTGTTGACTTCTATGTTCCTTAATAGTTCAGTACTCATTAGCGCAACCTGGGGAAGCCAGGAGAACCATTTCCATGTGAGGGCCTCAGCTGAGGGTCTAGAAAGATCTTCTTGCACACCAAGACACACCAGTTGCAGAGAATGAGAACAAACACACCTTAGTATGCAGCACAGCACAGCCTTATGGTATTCTCCTGAGAGATAAGTGATGTTGGTTCAAGTTCCCCCAGGCAGATGAGGAAATTAAACCCAGGACTCCCACATCCTTTATGAATGAATAAAAAGTGGCTGTCTTCCTCTCAGCTTTGTGAATATAATCCTGACTTTTTTTTTTTTTTTTTCCAGGAAAGCAATTTGGTAAGTCCACACTGAATCTGACAATCATTTCAGGACAATGGAGAAAGCATTTTTCAAGGAGAAGAATACTGACTGAAAAAAAAAAAATCCTCATGAACATAGGAACATAGTGACAATAAAACAACTGGACAGACCCCACCACCCCGCTGCTTTATATGCAATAGCTGTGGGACACGAAATCTCTATGGCTTTCAGGCAATGAGGGAACTGTGAAATCTTGGCAGGCAAAAAACATTTTGAGGGAGTAATGAAATGCTCTAGGAATGGCAGAGGAAACCTGAACACTGGTGGGACTGCTCTGAGTCCTGACACAACTGCAGTGGAGTACAGAAAACTGTGAGGATCACACCTCTCTATTTGCTAAAGTGTGACCCAGGTCCCCTGCTCTAATTAAGTGATGGAAGTTCTGCACCTGAGAAGGTTCAGGCTCTGTGTTCAGAGTTCAAACAGATGCCTGCATGGGATCTTGTCAGCACCTCTAAGAGTGAGAAAGGAAGCAGAGGAAAAAGGGTTCTTTACTTCTCTGACCTTCTTTACTGAACCTAGAACTGTTTCTACAAGCAACCATGCCCAACAGCATGGCAGACCTTGGGGGACAGTAATGGTTGTCTAGAAATGAGACATGTTTTAGTAAAAAATGTTAGGTTTTTTTCAGCCAGAGGAGTTCCCTGCTCTAGCTTCCTGCTAGGCCACCCACATGTTACCAGCAGCACGAAGGAGCAAAGAAAATGTGTGGCTGGAAGTGGAGGGAAGGGTGGAATAGTTTCTGTTGGTCTCAGTCTACATCACAAGCCTGTCTAGTATGACCATGCAAACATAAGCTCCTCTGCTCCTTTACCTAGAACTGTTTTAAATGCCACACTGCTTCATAGCTCCTTTATT
This sequence comes from Onychostruthus taczanowskii, assembly GCF_017590055.1. Classification (NCBI taxonomy): domain Eukaryota; kingdom Metazoa; phylum Chordata; class Aves; order Passeriformes; family Passeridae; genus Onychostruthus; species Onychostruthus taczanowskii. The sequence goes on along the minus strand of NW_024498906.1, from coordinate 8,776,990 downwards.
TTAGGGAAGGGAGAGAATTCACCAGGTGAAATGCAGAGTAAATTGGATTGCAGATGGCCAGGCCACTGTGAAGAGCACACATCTGCCTCTGGGACAGCCAGGGGGTGCTTAGCAAGGGCAGTGGATATGAGGCTGGCCTGGAGGCTGCAGGTGTGTTCTGATGGGCACCTTCCTCACCCTCACAGCCAGCATGAGCTCATTTCTACACCTGTGCACACACACCTGCTGTGGTACAGCCAGGTGTGGGACAGAAAAAACAGGCTTGTCTGGCCCCAGTGGCCGTAAAATAGAATTATTATTTTGCTCTCCAAGATGGAAGTGGCAGCAAAGATTTCTTTATGGTGCCTGCTCTTAGAGCTCTGCACTGAACGTTCTGGGTAAAGAAGGAGTAGAAATTTGCTGAAATTCTGCTTGGAATCAAACCTGTGCAGGCACAGGAGAAACAACTCCTGGTGTGCTCACAGCTCTGCTCTGGGGATGGTGCTGCCCCTGCTTTCCTCACTGCCAACCTGTGACACAGGACAGAAAACAAAAACTTCTGTGATCAACTGTACATCAACACCATGGACCACTCCAAGTGAAGGTCAGTAAGGACAGCGAGGCTGCTCCCTGCTGCCCTTGGATACCAACCACAGCTCTGCCAGGGGCAATACACAGAGCAATGGCAAAGTCTTACAGACCACAAACCCAGTCCTGCAGCTTTCACACAGCACCTCTGATCAGCAAGGCTGGAGGTACTGTAGGGTCAGGGCTGACATAAACCCAACCAATCAAGCAAGAGCACCTACATATATAAATTGACCTGTACTCTTCAGGCCAATATTATTTTCTTTAAGGATTTTGTTCTTTTCTCCATGCCACTCTGTTTGGCACTGTTTGCCCCTGCACATCATTGCTGTGATAGATGCATTGTCATTCAGGTACTTAGGCCCTTAATACTGTAGAGGAGCATAGCAAGGTTACCAGATTTTGTTTTAAAATAATTCCTGGAACTCAAGGAACTTTCCAATAATTGCTATGTACTTTTGCTAAAAGAAAAAAAAAAAAAAGTTAAAAAAATTTGAAGAAACCAACCCCCAAATGTTTTAAAATTTTACATGTAATTTAAAAAATGCACAAATATTCTTTCATTCCTTTTTTTGCAGAGAGGGAACAGAATCAATTTACCATGGTTATGCCTCCTGCCAATTGTTTAGAATTTCCAGGATTTAATCTTTCATCCATGTGTGTATCCACTGTTTACCTTTGAATGAGATAATGCATAATGCATTGGGTTTTATGGAAATGAACCAAGAAAACCTTTTTTTTTTTTTTTTTTTTTTTTTTTTTTTTTTGAGAAAGTTGTACTCTCCCTTTACAGCCTAGAAAAATTAGCATCAATGTTACAACAACATGGAAGGCACAGGGAAATAGAGGTTACCTTAGCATGAGCTCAGGAGATGTCACATGTGTGGGGAAGCACAGTGCAGTGGTCCTGCATCCTTCCTCTACTTGAGCTTTAGTACAGGTGAAGTAGCATCACTGCTGTAACAAAAGCAGCTGTGAGATGTCTTCTACTCCTGAGTGGCACTAGGTCTTTGCTAGTGCTTAAGAATCTCAGAGAGTTTAGGAGTTGTGCAGTAATGTGATGGAAATGCAGAAGGAAGGTGTGGAAGTCTGTAAATGCACCGCTGTCAGTGATAGAACTGAGGGCCTTGTGGGTAACACAAGGCCACAAGAGGGTCATTTTGGACACTAAGTACCAAGAGAGTGTTGTCAGGACACAAATACCTTTGATTTGAATGCTGCTTTTGCTGTACATGCAGCTGACAGCTAAATAACTGAAATGGATGATTTTTTTCCTTTGTGAAGGAGCGGTAGCAGCAGCTTTGATGCAAATCAAGCCCGATGCTATCTCATGCCCCAAGTGTTGGCTCTGTCTGCAACCATCCGCAGAGAGAAAGCCACACTTAGACATTCCTCTTCTCTCTGCTCCTCACATGTGCATGTACATCTACAGAGCCTCAAAGAACCAGAACTGGCAGAGGTCTTTTAAGAGGCTTCCTGTCTAGGAGCAGTGGGTATGAGCAGTATGTGGCCTGTTATGGGGGATTTTGTCTTTGCTTTCTTCTAATGCTAAAAGTTGGTGCTTTTTCTCTGCTGTCAGATGATTTTTCCAAAGGCTTTTACTGGCTAGAGTAGGGATTAGACATTTCCTGAAGCACATGCACAGGGGAATTGTTCATTTCTGGCCTGTTGATACCTTGCTAACTGTGACAGAAGCAGAAAGAAAAAGCAAAGAAATCATCATCATGGAATCGACTGGATCAAGCTCTGACACACTGCACTGTGCCAGAAGTTGGAAGAATTGGTTGTGGCTTGTTAAAGCAGCTCTCCTCTTACTGAGTGATCAACATACTATTCTTCCTCTGGACAGAGGCCGCAGAGCCAGAGGGGCAGAGATGGAAATGGAGTATTTTTGGAGTTTGGAAATGGAGTTTCAACACAATTTCTTTGCAGCCCTCAGTGAAGAACCAAGCTGTGGTGTGAGGAGCACCACAAACACATAAAGAGGGCTCTCTTGAAGTTGTCCTTGTGGAATCAAGATGGTGTTGTGCTACATTTTGCTAGAAATACTATTCCTTCCTTTTTGAAATGGTGAGCCTGTGTGTGTCATTCTTCTGGAAGGAGAGGGTGAACTTCAGACACTGAGGGAACACTTCTGGAAACCAGCATGAGAGTGAAGATATTCAGGACAGCAGACTGAGTTGATTGCACTGTGCCATGGGGTTGGTGGGCCTGATGAAGCTGTATCTTCCTCTGAGAAATCGTTCTGCAGTATATGGAAGTGCTGCTTGGTGCCACCTTATCATTCCAAATCAAGAAGTTGTCCTTCAAAATAGCTTTTATGCAGACAAAAGCATGGAGATCTGAATTTTATCCAAGACAAGAAAGCAGCTCTGGCCTTCCCCTCATTGCAGAGTTGTAACAGGAGGCTCATGGTCCTGGCTTCAGCCATCTGAGCAGGGCAGAGGTGGAAATGCTGAGCCTGGGCTGTGTTGCACACAGGGGTACTCCTGCATCTGCGTGCCACCCTCCTGATTCCACAGTGGATGTACTCAGGGCCCATAAACTTGGTTGACTTAGACTTGAGAAAGCTGAGCATGGTAGCCTCATAGAGAAACAACCACACAGAAAAAGGTAATTTTAGAGAGAGCAGTCAGTGAGGGACTGACCGCTATGGAAAACATGGACCTGCAGTTCTGGCAGGAGATGAGTAACTTGCTAGCAAGGTCTCCCTCCAGCAGCCAATTTAAAAAATGACCTTGGAGAAGAATACAGGAAATTAATTCATCTCTGATGAGAGGTTTTGGAGAGTCTCTTGCAATTTTATGCATGTTGGCTAGACAGCCTTGCCCTGGCAAGCACTCTTCCCTGTGCCAGGGATGCAGATAGCTGCAGACTTTTCCATCAGACTTGAGAGAGGCTTTTTCTTGAAAAACAGAATAAACTGTGAAAGGTTCTGGCAAGGTATGCCTGTTATGCTTGTAACTGGCAGTAGCAGATGGAAGGAAAGAAGAGAGATTGGTGGATGGTCAGGTTAGGATATGTGTCTTTACTGTGAGGAAGTTTGTGATGTGTGGAAGGCCTTCAGCGTGCTGGTAGTGAATTAGCAGCTGAATTATTTTCATGTTCAGCACAGGTCTGGGGAGCAGAGTGTGACTCTAAAGAACAAAGGTCAGCCAGTTGCAAGAATGTCAAAATTACTTAGTCAGCCTTCTTATACCCGGCTCTTTCCTAAACATCACATTTGGGAGCACTCTCTTCAAATCAGTTGTTTTCCCTTCTTTGCATGAAAATAATTAAATCAGCCCTCAAAGAGAAGGCTTAGGAGTATCTGCTTGTCCCAAGGAGAGCAAAACCTCCCACAAGTTATTTTCCAAAACAGGAGAAACTGAGTTGCAAGGTCTCCAGAGCTCACAAATGGAAGAGATGCAGTCCTACCTAGAAGAGGCTCCTTGAAGCCAACCTGAAGAATGAGCCCCACTCGCTTCAGCACCTACTACTGTCCTCTTTTTCCCTTCCTGTGTGCCTTGACTACCTTCCTGGTAACAAAGCACCTACCCTGTGAAGGATCAACAATGTCTCAGTGAAGCTTTCCCATGCACCAGTCAGTCAGTCAGTCAGTCAGTCAGTCAGTCAGTCAGTCACTCACTCTATTTTTGCTGGCAGAGAGTAGGCACAGTCCTACATCCCTCCAGCACCATGCACTAGTCAAAGACTGCAGTGGCTGATCTCAGCCAAGAGTGGCTAATAAACTACCCATGTTTGCCCCAGAAGATATTTGTGGGAAGTGTGTTGGCTAAGGTTTGGAGTAAAATAAAAGCATCCAACAGACAGACACACTTGCAGTGAAGAAGAGTCACATCACAACTTTTTTTTGGTAGGGGTAGGCAGGATTTAGCCCTCACTGAGTGAAGGAGTTGCTTGTTTAGTCAAGTCAAGAACAGGATGAGACATATTGGTCTAGTGCATTGACATTTGCATCTCTGAGTGAGAGTGCTTGTTTTCACTGAAAGAGCAGCAAGACTGCCTTTTGAAACATTTAAAAGTAGTTAAGCTTTTGGAGGAAAAGAAGTGAATATATTCTGATGGGAAGCTTTGAATCTCCCTGGGCTGAATAGCTGCAGAAAAGACTTCAGCATTTCTGAGTGCATCTTCTTAAACTGTGTGGTTTGTTTTGGGGATTGTAAATAAACACCTACATTTCACTTTTGCCTGACGTAAGAGTGTTTTAATGGTAACTGCCTAAGAGCAAAACATCACTGGTCTAAAATTAAACAAACATGTCTTTCTGAAGCAGGGAAGCTCAGGTTGAGAGCAAGTATCAGAAGGCTGGGAGAGAATGGTGTTTTTTCCACTGAGTAGCACTGGCTAGGGGACCTCTCTTGCATACTGCAAAGGAAGGAAAGGCATGCTTGAATGCTTAAGTCCTGAATGAATTTTGCATAAAGAAAAAACAAAAGCCAACTTTTGCCCTGAAAGTACACTCCTTGCCCCCCCCTCTCTGAAGTCCCTTGACCCTCCAATACTAATTGCTGTTGGCTAGTACCTTGCAGTGGGGCTGCACTATGTCAGGCAAAGGAGAAAGGAACCTGCCAGGCTTGTGTGGAATAATTCCTGGGCACCTGCAGTCTCCAGGCACAAGCACAACCTATATCTGTTCCTGGATTTGAAAACACTTTAGAAAAGTGCTACACAGGCACAGTCCAAATGCACTAAGAGCTAATTGGGACATGAAGGAGGACTTAATTCTTTTGAAATTTCAAGGCAAATACGTACCTTTCCTCCAAGGAAAATAAAACAAATGTTATCTCCTTCCATAAGGGTTGGAATCAAAAGCAACCAAAAAGTTACCCTTATAGCACATGGCAGCAGCACAGTTGGATCCTGGCTCTGTCTTTTAGCTCTCTGTGCTCCGTGCCATGCTCAGCCTGGTGACTCCAGGCCCTCAGCACAGAGTGTGAGATTATCAGCATGGAGTCCTCATGAATTTTACATGGCAGCAGCTCTGAACCTTATGGTACATGTGTGCATTTGTGCAGGAGACAGGGAGTAAAATTAAAGAGGGTATGTAATTAGGTATTTCATAGCATATCACATTGTGCTAGGGTTTAAAAGGCATATCCAGCACTGCCTAATGACCACAGTCCATGTGTCTGTCTCTCAGCTTCCAGATGATACAGAAGCCTGTAGACATACATTGTAAATTTAAATTTGGGCATGGTCTGTGCCCCTACCTGGACAACTTTCTTGTTGTGCCCCACTTCTGGAGAGCCACTTCTGGGAACCCGTGCCACAGCTTTTAAAAGCAGTGATAGTGAGGAATCTGGGAGTAGAGATGCAAAAATAACATAAGAGTGGCCAGTGAGTCACTTCATTGCTAATGTAGGCAGGTCAAATCTTACTTGGTCTATGGTTACTCTGCAGAACTTCAGAACTTTTGCTTTTATTCTATTCCCTGGCTTCCAATAGCATTCATGTTGGCAAATGCAAGAATCCTAAAGTGAAGAAGCAGCAGGGGCTCTTCAAAATGCTGGAAACCCCTGCCCTGCCCGTGCCTCATCTGGTTGGTGAAGAGCTTAAAACAGCACCAGGTGCTCCCAGGCGTGGCTGACAGGAGTCACTCACCCTGTCCGGGGTTGATAAGTGGTCCTGGGTGCAGCCAGTTCCCACCCAGAAAGTTGTTGAGGATCCTGGGTGTTGCAGCAGGGCTCCCAGTGTTCCTGGGGCTGTGGCTGTGCCAGACCTAGTCAGGAACATCGACTGCACAATATTCTGGGTGCAGACATTGGAGAAAAGGTAACAGCTGCCTGAAACAGTGCAGGGTATGTTTTCATCTGGAAGCCTTTGCCAGCCAAACTGGCTTTCCCTGCCCATTGCAATGGCAGCCTCTTCTTGCAGACAAGCCCCTAGTGTGGCTGAAAAAGTTGTTTTCAGGACTGAAGTTTTCCACTATTGGCTTTTCAGCCAAAGTCTGGGATACAAATCTCAGGCTTGGCCTGAGCTGGCAAGAGGAAAAATGTCTTAGCATCTCTCTAATGCTCTGGAGCAAATCACAATCTCTGTGACAAAGGTGATAATGCAAACGGGGTTAGCTTATTTTTAACATAGTTTGAGAAACTGCTTTATGCCAAAAGTTTCACAGTTTTAAAGAATAGTTGAGTCTCACCTCTAGTAGCCACGTGAAACTGCTATTATCTCTCAGGCAAGAAAAGTGTTTGTAGCAATGTTTTTTTGAAAAGTATTAGTGTGATTTTACAGGCCAATGTAGACTATCCTCCAGGGTTTAAATCCTCCCTGTGTTTTTTAAAGAATGGCAGAAATAGAATAGATATCACAGCTGACTAAAGTTTTTGGAAGATTTTAATTAGCATGAACACTGAGAAATGCAAAGCATCGTTCTGGACTGGCTCAGCTTGAGGAGGTGATGCAGCTGTGTCAGTGCAGTGCCTTGTGTCTGCAGCCATCCCTGTCTGTGAGGACACCACAGCAGCCCTTGCAGCCCAGGTACAGGGACAGCCCCCCACCACAGTCCTGAGCCAGCACAGCTGAAGCTGCCACAGGGTCCTTCACCCTCACTCTGCCCCAGGACTTGGAGCAGCAGCTGCTGGATGCCAATCCTGTGTTGCTAATCTTCATGAGCACTGTAAAACCAGAGGAGTTGTACTCAGTGACACCTGGCTTGATAACATCTTCAATGTTATCTTCCCCCAGTCCCCCTCCCTACCACTCTTCCCCCATCCTTTTTAAGGAGGGGAAAAAAAAAAAAAAAAAAAAAAAAAGAAAAAAAAAAGCAAAGTAAGGATGCCTGCATTCTGATGCTGGTCAGTGGATATGGAATAATTCAAATTCAGCACCTTCCTCTGAGCTATGTGGTGCCCAAGGGACAGTATCTTACTCTGCTCCTTCCTATCACTCCGTGCACTTGTAGGGGCTTATGGTATTACTGCAAAACACTCTAGACATGCACAGCATGAAGAAACAAGTTGAAAGGTACATTTGGATGCTCCAGACTCAAATCAGATAAACTCACAGGATTCACGTGGCCTCTGACACCAGGTGATTGCAAATGGTAATAAATAGAATCCAAATTCAGGTTGGCACATGCTTTCCTAGCAAGGGGACTAAAAATAACTGCATTTTAACAGACTGAGTGGTTAGAGAACTTTGTTAATTCAGACATAAACCTGTTAGCATAAAATATTGCCGGAGGTCTGAAATGGCCTCAGACAGTTTACATTTTTCATCAGGATTGGTGCTAGAGACAACTAACCCTTTCTCTCCCTAAGAATAATGCTGCTTTTCCACAAGGCAACCCAAAAGCCAATCTCTTTGTACACAAGAGAAATACCTCTAATCTAGACTTTATTAGACTGATCATTATATAATGGCTTTAGAAACTCTGGACAAAATAGAGCAGTGGGTTTAGCTGACGGTAATGTCAGATTGCTGTCAATAATCCCCAGCAGATGCAAACGTGTGACCCTTTTTCCCCTTAATTGTTGAATATTTATTTTTATCTTATAATGTTAATAAGGTTTATTGTGCTACAGAGAGAGCTGATATCACATGACCTTCATCTTCCTGACTCACAACAAAACCAGAAACATTATACTGCCTGTCACGTCCTGTTTCTTAATGATAATGTGTAGGTTAGTTGCTTTTCTTCCCCACACAATATTATTTATTCCTTTTGGACTGCCTTCCCTTATTTGGAGTTGCTATCATGCTGAGAAAAAGGCATGATTGAAACAGGGGGTTCTGGAGCATCTTTTCAGTATGAGCAGAGGGAACAACAACAAAAAAATAAATATGCAACTAGTCTTTAGACAGCACTTGTTCAGTTTATGAGTGGCATTATACGATGTGACTGCCTAAAAGAGCAGGGGACTGGATTTGGTGAAGCAGGAGGGACCTAGCAACTCAGTCATCCTAAATAAGACCTAGATAAAAGTCTGAGTAACCCTGGTCTTAATAAACAAAAACAGACTATGCAAAGGACATGGGAGGGAAAAAAAAAACCCAGACAATTTTAATTTTCTTTGGAACAGAATTAGCTCCACTCATGTATATTTGAAATGGCAGACACCCAAAGTAAAGGTTTGCATCTGGTCCTCTATTTGTGCTGTGCTGAGCCAGGATCCCCAATCCAGACAACTCATTTTGGATCACCCATGTTGGTTTTTGTAGGATCTAATGGCTAAATTGATACTGACAGAAGAATGCAACAGCTTGGAGAGTTAGACTATAGCTTAGGCTGCACCTTTTCACATCACTGCAAGGAAAGGTGAGGCTCATGTGCAGGTGGATTAACTTGAATTCCCACATTTGGGGATGAATGGCTGCAGTTCCCAAAGCAACACTGCCATGTCCATTAACTGCTCCCCACTCCCTCCACAGCACGGGGAAAACCAAGATGTGCCTCAGGCCCAGCACCTCCTGCCCACCTCTGGGGCAGAGAAGCCAGTGCATCACCCCCTCAGCTCTTGATCCCAGGTCTAAACTAAGCAGAGACATGGAAACCTCTGTCAATATGCTTCAGAAGAGCACGTGCAGGATGGAGGATGCACAATAAGGAAGCACAGAATACCTGGGCAGTTCAGCCCCTGGGGCAGCTGTCAGCAGCCTCTGGACATGACTGGCTGTGAGTGGTCTCACTGGGAGGACTGGGGCTAAGAAGAGGAGGTGCCCACCTTCTTGGGCAGGCAGAACCTGGCTCTGGCTTTGCACCGAGGGTTTGGCAAAGGGTGCAGTGGGAAGCCTGGAAGATGTAGCATTTTGTCTGTGCCAGAAATCTCCAGCTGCAGAGTACTCAACACAAACTTTGTCTATCCTGAAAACAGCAAAGATAAGTGATTTTTTGGGTTTGTTACGTGTTTTAAATGGAGTGAGAGCCCTCAGCTATTCCAGCACATTCCCTTTGCAGGTTCATTAATGAGACCTATGGGAATTGGATTGGGCTCTTTTTCGCTGTTATTTGGACTGTGAGAGGATAAAATGGCAGAAAGGAGATGCTATTTTCAAACCGTGTTTTTTTTCTGTTTCGCAACTGAAATGTTTACCAGGCTTCTGTCATTAAGTCCAGATATTTGGGATATATATTAGAATTGTGCAGGGACTAGCCTAGATTTTTGTGTGTGGTTAATTTTACTGAGATCTCTGCAATCAATTATTTACATTGCTTTTTTAAACATTATTTTTATGGCATGAAAATAGTATTTCATGCTATAAAAATAATAATATAATGTTTCAGTCCATGTGGTCATGATACAATGTACCACTTTTATTTCATTCAGAGTGCTTTGTAAGCATTAGTGAAATGAATGTTAGGGTACACTTGTGAATTAGGCAGCACATCCCAGTTACAATGACATGAAAAATGTGTCTGCTTCCCAAATGTCTTTGCACCAGTATCACTATTTTGGTGGGGGGTGATAATTTTCACCATGGTGATAAAAACCCCACGACCCCCAAACCTGGTTGCAGTTAAACCAAAAATGAAAGTATCACATATGTGTCTGGCTGCATCCCAAATACTGGTATCAGCACCCCTCCCCTGACTCAAGTGGCATAGGCCAGGTCTTGGTTTTCAGCCTGTTGCATCAATAGTGATGTAGCTAACACATGACAGATGTCGTGGTGAAATCATAGATGAATTGAAGTCACTGGCAAAACTCCCATTCATTCACATGGTCCCAAGGCTTTGCTCAGCACAATTTAGGCTCTATGTGGGATATCCAAAGCACAGGTCATCCTCAGTTACAACATGGCTGTTCCCTAACCCAGGAACAAGACAGTCAGAAAGTGGCACTGTGCACAGTGCCAGGATGTGCTCCTGTAACTGATATCCTCAGGCAACTGCACATGATGGGCAAATCCAGTGAGGGCAATTGCCACAGAAGCCCACTACTTCTCTTCTCTCATCCTGCAACATCTGTGTAACACCTACAGAAGTTGCTGGGGTTGGCAAGTAAAGCTTTAGCTGGTCTTGAGACAATTTAGTACTGAAAAGGAAAGAAGAAGAGCTAGTCCTGCATTAACTTTCAGTTTCCCACTGGCTGCCTATCAAATTCTTGGTGACTGGAGACCTGGAAACCTTGACCCTGCTGTGTGGCATTTCACCCATGACATGAGCCAGAGAATTCAGTGCACAGCCTCTGGGAATCACAGGGAAATAACACTGCAGTCACATTCCCTGAGCCAGGAAACAGGTACAGATACCCATGGACTGCTTGCATTGCTGCATTTTTCCATGCTTTTGAGCTGTGTGTGCCTCTGTGTCCTGTGCATGGTTATGCAAACAGAAATGACCTGGCTGCAGAGCCACAATACAGCTCCAAGCTCCATCCTGTGAGCGGGCACAAGGAAAGCTGTTCCACGCTCCCCTTAGGGGATAAAAAAGGTCTGGATGATTTTTTGGTGGCCCTCCTTACAGCAGTTTGCACACCATAAATAGCGTGCTTACTGCTCCCTGGGAATCCATGGAAGATGTTGATTTCTCAGCTGAGTGCTGTTTAAAAAGAAATAGGATCCACCTCTGTGTGGGCTGAGCTGCTGAGAATCGTGCTCGTGTGCTCTGGCTGGGCTTTGAGATGCAGTGGTGCTTTTGATACCTTGTTTGTTTAAATCTAGGCAGGGTATCTCTGCCATACACGGTGGTGGAGGGAAACCAGAACCCACTGCACCCACAGGGGTAACTTCTTTCATTGATAAATTAAACCGGCTGGCACTATGGAAATGGAAAAGATGGCACATCTGTTTTCTGCAGAGGCAAAAGCTGAGTGCTGGACTTTCCCATCCTCACAGAACTTCTTATCTCCCTCCTCAGTCCTTTCAGAGTGCTGCAATGGGAAAGTTCAGCAAAGGGAAGGGAAGGCAGTATGTCCAGCCCTGCCATGTGTGAGAAAACTCCTTACCAGTGGGAATATCAGCTGAAGAGTGAAATGGATGGATCACCATGGTAGTATGGTCAGGATCACTTAATGAGATGGGCACAACCCCAAACTGTCATTCAATGTAGGCAAACACTAGGATTTGCATCTAGAAGCAGAGTACAAACAACAATCCTATGACTGCAGGGAACGCCACATCTAGAGAGGATTGATGAGAAAGATAAATGTGTCTAACAGTTCAAGAAGGTTGTGGATGAGGTGAGGACGAATCCAAGAAAGGCCATGGAACAAAATGACTAAGTACTGGAAAATGTGGCTTGAAGTGACAGACTGGAGAAGACACTCCATCTGTTTAGCCTAACAAAGACAAAGTTGAGAGGATGACTTGATCACAGCCTCTAAGTACTGACATGGGGAACAGAAATGTGATAATAGAAGGCTTTTCAATCTAGCTGACGCAACTATAATATGATCCAACTGGAAGTTGGAAGCCAGACAAATTTTGACTACAAATAAGGTGCAGATGTTTAACAGTGAGGGTAATTAACCAGTGGAACTAATTACCAAGGACTGTGGGGACTATCACCAGCAACTTTAAATCAGGATTAGATTTCTTCCCCCTCCCCCTGCCAGAGATGTGCTCTAGTTCATTCAGGAATGAATTCAGAGGTGTCCTTCAGTGCATATATTACTCAGGAGCTGGGGTTAGATTATCAAGCCAGCTTGCTCTGCCTTTGGAATACCCCTGTGACTCACAGGCCCTTGAAGTACATCGACAGAGTGCAGAAAACTTGCAGCACTTGCCCAAAGTGACTCGTGACACTTCATTTCATATCCTGGGCTGTTAAGTAGTAAGAGGACAAATTGGTAAGAGTGGGAGGAGAAGGGTGTGGGCGACAGGATCACAGATCCCCTCCATGCAAGCCTGTGCATTATCTCGGTGATTCAGTTACCTCTTTAAAGACATTAAAAGAATAAAAGAATTAAGATGGCAAATGTAATTTTCTGCCCTCCTAAAAGCATTGCAGGAAAAATGAGCTTTCAGGAAAGATACTGATAAAGTGCTCTTTGTGTTCCTCTTGCAGTGCTGTGCTGAATTTGGCCAGGGCAAGGAGCATCCCAAAATCAGAACAGGAAGAAACAACCCCTGTCTGGAGTGAAGTCGTCCTGGGGAGCAGCAGTGAGCCAAGGCATGGCTCCTGGCCCGCCAGTGACAGACCATGAAACTACCTGCAAATGCTGCAAGGTCTATGCAGGCATTCCATGAAGAAAACAACCAGCCCAGCACCAGGGATGCTCTGGAGCAGCCAAAAATGAAGCACAGTGGCTGGCTTGGGAGCCCGTGATGGATGGAGATGAAGGCCTGGCCTGGGCCTGCCCAGTCTGTGGTGAAACCCCTGTGTGCTCCAGCTCAGGGCAGATGGAGGGAAGGCCAACAAGAAACACAGGGTATAGACAGTCTCTCCCTAGCCATGAAATAGGGAAAATCAAAGAAAGATGGGAGGTGTTTGCAGTTTTGCTGTAGCCACAATTTTACCTCCTGACATGGTAGCAGGATGCAACTACAGCTGAGAACAGAGGGACTGAGAGAGGCTCTTAACTCTTAAGTGTCATCCTGTCCCAGGTTGGCTCCAACAGTCTTTTATAACCTTGCAGAGCCTTCTAGAACCTTCTGGGACCTTTCAGAACCTTCCAGGGCCTTCTTGGAACTTCTTCAGCCGTGCTGACACTGAACAGAGTTGTGGCAGAAATGCAGGAGCAGAGAGGACGCGGTGAACACCCCGTTGCCGCTGCGGTCCCGTCCCTCACATCTCCTGGGTCCCACAGGGCCTGGACACGGCCTGTGCCGGGCTGGCAGGGCTGGCAGGGCTGGGGGAGGAGGCTCCTCAGCTGCCTGCTCGCACCTGCCGGCGCTCGCAACTGCAATTAGTTGCACCCGGTCGAAGCCAAATTGAGGCCCCTTTCAAACCGCAACTCTGTGCGTTTTGTTTCCAAAGGGAAGTTCATCTTTTATGTGCATGCAAAATGGATAAAACCCGAGGAACCTTTTTTTTTTATTCCTCCCTCCTCCCTTCTCTCAGTCAGGCAGGAATTTGTTTAAAAACACCCGCTGCCGAGGCAGGGAGATGCAGCGGGCTGAGGTCTGTAGCGATCCTTCTTTTGTGGCATGGGAAAGGTTGGCTTTTTCCAAAGAGCGGGCTCGGCGTGTGGCCTGCTCATGGTGGCGGGATCCCCGGTGTGGGTGGGCAAGCTGGGCCTTCCGCCCCGTTTGGGAATCCTGTCCCCTTCATTCTGAGCAAGGAGATGATGGAGAAAGGAGGGGCGGTGAGCTTTCTGTGGGGAGTTGAAAGCTCCTCTGGGAATCAGCATGGGTAGGAACTGATGGGCACCAGGCAGATTTCCTGTGCCCTCCATCTCCTCCCTCCTCCCACATTGTTTTTCCTGCATCAGCCAGGTGTGGGTGCCCCTTCCTGAGGTGTCCCCAGCACGGGGATGGGTTCCTTGGGAGGCAGAGCCCCCTCAGCCCGGGGAGGTGCTGACTCCGCGGCGTGCGGGGGATCCGGCAGCCACCACATTAAGAGGATTTACAAAGGAGATAAGGCGCAGCGCTGAGCTTCCCTCCGTAATCGTGCTGTGCACAATTCGGGGCTGCGCGGGGAATTTCGGCGCAGCTGACAGGTACACAGCGCTGATCCAATTGTCCTTACAGCCGCTATTAGCCAAAATAAGGGGCAACTGGTATTACAAATGATTTCTGGGTAAATGCTTAGCTCCGGTGCTGAATGATCTCCCAGCAATAATCCACACATAATCCTCAATACAGAGACTCTGCTTTAAAGGCAGCTCCATTTTGAGCAGGCCTCAATAATGCATGGATGTCCTGATTCAGAAAATAAAGGGGAGGAGGGAACAGGAAAGCCACTTTTGTTTTACAGAATTTTCTTCTGGGTTGAAAATAATTAGGGAAGTGTGTGATCATGTACGTATTATTTATTAAGAAAAGATTACCTGCTTGGTAATTATTTCTTTGGGAGAAAAATTTTAACTACGATGACTTCATTATGACTGTCTCAAGCAGGTCTGATGTACCGAGAAAATAAACAGATGAACAAAAATCTCCTGTAATGACTCAGTTCATGATGTTTATTCCTCAGAACACTCTTGGTGACTTAATGTGAGGGAATGAGTGTGCTGATAGTTAACACCTTCTCTTTTCTGTGCTTCCTGATGTGAAAGGTTGCCTAGTCCAGTGGCACTTATGCAGCCCCACTAGCAGGGCACCTGAGAGCCCTGCAGTGTTTGGTGCATTGGATGGCCTCATCACAGCCCCAGGAAGTGAAGCAGGAAAATGTGCTGCTCCCAGAGAGGAGCAGGTGATTCTTCCCAAAACCATCTACTCATTTTGGATGCCTGGTGCTGGCATGAGACCCAGAGCTGGTTTTCAGAACCTCTTAGCACCCACTCCAGCACTTATGCCTGGCTATTTATCTTCTTTGAAGACTGCTCTTCCTACAACAACTTGATTGCCAGAGAGTGGGCACAGAAGAGTTTGATTCTGCAATAATTACTCTGTGAGTAATCCTTGGGTAATCCCGGGAGGCTTTACCTGGCTGACTAAGGACTCTTTGCATTTTACCAAATCATTGGATATATCCTCTACAAATATTTTTGGCCACTGCTTCCACTAGGGCTTTCAAGGGAGCTGGAATAGGTTTTGTAACCTTTGGTAAACTTTAATTAACATTTTAACCAATAGGCTCAGCTCTTGGTTATACAATGGAAAAGTGTTGGAAACCATATTTATTCATCATGAATCATATTCTCCTAGCTACCTGCTACAGACAGGAAAGGAGGCCCTGCCAAATGCCACAGGAAAAAAAAAATTCTGCTAGCAAATTCTGAAAAAGCAAACAACATTTTCATAGTTTGTTTACTCATTTGTTCCTTAAAAGAGGCAAAGGAATCTGTGAATCAGAAGAATTTCCATCTCAAAAAACTGCTTTGGCTTGTAATTTAAGATTAAGCGATTGAATTTCATGCAGCCCTGCTTAAAATTCACTACCCCACACCCCATCACCATACGCATAAAAAACCCTACACAACAGCCTCGCCACCACCTCCCCCAGCATCTCTAAGGTCTACTATAAGTAAGTAAAAAAAATGTCCAATCAGCTGGGAGGTCACAAAATGGACTTAATGAAGATGTTGCCTGCGTGCCTGCCGGATTTTCCCCTCGCAGCGTTCGCAGCCTATCAAGCAGTTCCCGTTTGGATGCAGTGCCGGTGCTGGGCTGACTTCAATCAGGCTTACAATTCAGCAGAGCAGAAATGCCTCCTTCCCTCCATCACCTGAAGCCAGCGCTGATTCATCTCTTCAGGCCCATTCCTCCTGGCCTTTCTATGAATTTGCCGATCGCTGAATCATTTTTTTCCCCCCTTTTTCTTTTCTTCCCCCTTCCCCTCTGGAGTGTCCGGGCGCTGAATGCAACACGCTTCGTTTTGAGATCTGACTGAAAGGGAATATGGAAATTAATTGGCTCGGGCTGCTCCCAGCCTTTTCCACGTGCCTGTACTATGTAAGAGGTGCCGTGCAATTGCCTTTCCATTGTGGCTCCCCACCAGCCACCTGTCTCCTCACACACACTGCCACGGCTGCTCTCAGCCTGGGCTCTGGAGATGGATGTCCCCTTCCTCTCCCTATTGTGCAAGAGGGAGGGCAGCTGGCAGGGCTGTCCTGCTAAGGGCTGTAACTGCCCTGCTTGACTCAGAACAGGCCAGATTTAGTGAATTCTCTAGCTTGTGGTAAATAGTGTGTGACTGGTGCCTTGGCAAGGGCTGCAGGGGGATGTACAGCACAGTGTCACTGCTGTTGAAATGATTATTTGTTCTGGCTACTGGAAGGAGAGCCCAGTTGAAAGAGAGCAGCTAGGGGATCTGCCTCCTCCATGGGAGCGTGGTACTGGGACCCTTTCAAGTTGGGGTATAACCTCACCTCAGGAGAATGCTCCATCCCAAACATGCGGTCCCATGGTTCTGTGGCATTTCCAGCTCCATGAGAAAGACAGTGCTGGGCAGAAGGAAGGCTTCATCTCCATGTCATGCAAGGGGGAAGAACAAGATCTTACAGCCAGCCAGGAGGGCAATGTCAGGCAGGCCAGGAGCACCTACACAACAGGGGAATGGCTCAGACACCACTCTGGGTCTCTAGAAGTACCCCAGCACTTGCTGGGGTACAACAGGCTCTTCTGAAGGGTGGATGGTACAAAACTTACCCTGACTCAATCCCTTGATGGAAGGGAAAAATCTGAGCTCTAATTTTCAGGAGGATGTTGGTCATTTGTGCTGATTGTTTTCTGTTTGGAGGCTTTTCAAGGAGTGGTTTTTGGAGTTCTGAATAAGGACTTCCTGTGCCCAGAAGAAGCTGGTCTAATTTTCCCACCTGTAATAAGTTGGTCTTTAAAAAGTCATTGTCTCTACACACAGACTTTGTATTGGCTATGTCCTTTGACCAATGCAGTCACCACAAAACTACTTTGAGACTGCTGTGGCATTCAGCAGCAGATCAATGGCACAGACACTACAGAGCCTGCAACTGCTCAAAACCAGGAATAAGAATTTTTAGGTAGAGACATTCTGACCTATGGCATCAGCCCTTGTGTCCTCATCTCAGCAGACTGATGGTATGAGCACCACTAGGTGCTGGTGAGTTGTTTGTATTTTCAGGTCTTGGGATGCCTCAGACTCTGGCAGTACTATAGGTCTGATGCTGCCTGTGATTTCTCTGGCATGATGCCCGTTTTCCTCTTCCATCTTTGCACTGCCTCTTGCCCAAGGAGTCATGGCCTACAAGAAGGACCATTTCCTAGTATCAGTACAATAGACATAAATGAAAGAGCATGCACATTTGTAATGCGGTATCACTTACTGAGAAGACATGATCTCAGGTACACTGGATGTCAGAACTAAATGAGAAACTTTCCTCTAGTTTTATCACAATTTTTCCCAGAGCAACTGCTACTTGCATTCTGGAAATTTACAGGATGAAGGATTTTGTCATGATATCTAATTCTAATCTGGAGTGATTTACTGTTAAGTTGAAAATCAAGCCTGTACATATCCCCCTCCAAGTGGTTTCTGTGACAGTTTCTATTAACCATAAAAATGTCACTTGCTAGGAAGTATCAGCCTTCTTATAGGCTTTGCAATCATCACTACAAGATGCACCCTAACTGAATGGAATAAATAATAGTCTCGTACAATTAGCCTAGGATGCAGGACGTGTCTGGCTATCTCTCTTGGCTCCAAAGTGAAGTTTTCACAAGGAAACCCATGTACTAGGAGATGAAATCTATGTGAATTCTCTGGAGTTCTTGAGAACTTGAAATGTTGTAAAGCCTTAAGGATAAAGCCAACAGTTTTGGTGCATATCTTTGTGGTTTTGGTCTGTGTAAGACAACTTAAAGTACTCATCTTACTTAATTCTGATCCAGTAAAAAAAAAAACAAAGTGTTTATTCTGTCACTTACAATGGGTTTTGAAATACTCTACTGGCTCTGTGGTGTTTCCTGCTCTTGCACAATCACAGTAAAATCTGTAGTGTGGGGTTGCACTGTAACCACTCTGTCCCCATCTACCCTTCAAGGAAATGACACACAAAGCCCTTCTCGAGCCTGGGGCTGTGGATGGGGGCTGCTGTCCGTGGGATGTGTTAGCAGTGTTGAGACACAGATTTGAGTTAATCTGGTCCTCAGGTATGAGCTGAAATGAGAGTTTGTGTTTGTGTCATGTTCTGCCAGAGCTCTGAGCCACTTGCACTTAAGGTCTCTGCTGTTGGTGGGGAGCTCAAGCAATCAGTCTGAGTACAGAAAATGACACTTAATGCTTTCCCACATTTTAAGCCATATTGTGAGCAGAAGCCATAAAGAAAGTTGTAACTTGGACCTTCATTGCTGTGTTTGCATCTGAGGACTGGAGTCCAGGGGGCTGCAGAGCTGGAGTGGTGGGTCTGAACTGCATGAGACACATTACCCTTGCAGCAGCAGAAGCAAGAAGCCTGTTTACATCTGTCTAGAAGAACAAAGTCATATTCTCCACTTCTATGCACCATTCTGACTACTGAGGTCACTGAACTTTGACTTGTGTGTCAGGGAAAAAAGTTCACTGTGTAGGAGTTTGCAGCTGGCACAAGGAACAGAGGGAAATATCAGCAACATCTACAGAGCACTTGGATCCCTTGATGAAGTGAACTTACAGTGCCTGGATAGATCTGAAAAAGTAAGGGGAGAAAGAAAGCATGTGGTCACATTTTGAGAGCAAGGACGCTGTATTTGAAAGTAGAAGCTCTGAGAGGGACACGTGCTATGACTTCAAAAAAACATCTGATCATACAAGGAGCACCATCAGTGCAGGGAGCTGAGTGTTGAGAGTCGTGCAAACAGCAGCTCCTGTACTGTGCTGGGCAGGGCTCATGAGAGAAGGTACAGTAGGCAACAAAGGGGTTTAGTTCCTTCTCCCCTCTTTGTCTGCTTTGCAAAGGCTGTTGTGAAAGTGGAAAGGGTTAAAAAATGTCTGGAAGAATGATTTGCAACTTGTAAAACCTGCTGTAGAAGGAGAATATGAACAAGCTCATCCTATCAAACTTCAGAAAAAGAAATCATGAAGTATGACTTCAGCACAGGCAGAGGCATCTAGTCTAACATTAGAAGGCTTTTTGTCTTTTATCTACCAAATACATATATATTCCAGAAAAAAAAAGCCCCTGTGTGTCCCTTGCCCATGGAATTTATACAGATTTATAAATTAAAGTTAGATTTACAAAATATTATACAATATATATTTCTAAATGCTGTTGTCAGAGGGAAAAGTGCCTGTGGTTTGTTTGTGACTGCAGAACCCATGATGAACACCTAGAATGTTCCTCTCCTGGAAACGCTGTTAATTGTTTTTTCACATGATGAAATTGGTTTGAAGCAATTTCGCTGTCCCTTGAAGTCTTGTGAAAACAGAAAACAGAATATATTAGTACAGGAAAAGATGATGCTCACAGTTGTCTAAGAACTAAAAAGCCATGTGTATTCTTTAAAGTCTGTGGGATGAGGCTGCTTTCTTCACTGCAGTGTTAACACATGCACCTTGGAGACTCTCATCTCAGCCAGCATCTGAACATGCTCTTGCATTTCATCCGATGGCTCAGGAGCAAAAGCACCAGCTTATATTCAGCAACATGTAGCTCCAAAATCAATGTCAGCTAAGCATTTTCATTGCTAACAAATTAAACATTTTCACAGCTATTATTTGGACTGAAACTTGATAAATAGAATTGGTGGACTCTGATGAAGCTGAATTCTCCAACCTGTGAACCTTTTTCTCTGAGTGAGACAGGTGAGAGAAAAGAAAAAAGTAGCTTGTGCACGTTTTCATCCTTGCTGTCTGTGACGTGGCTCTTGAATGGATGAATGTCAGCAGAGAAAAACTGTCTTGGTGAGAACTTTGTACAGAAAGATCCAATTCAAAAAGTGAGATTTGCAGGCCAAACTGAAGGAATTCTTTGTGTTTCCAAATTTCAGCTCAGTGAGAGTTTGGGAATTAGTTGGGCCAGAGACTTTTCCACACCCCAGAATGATAGCAGGAACATATACACATGCTGTGTACAAAGGCACTCCCTGAAAAAAGATTAAATTGAGCTGATAATTGGAAAGGTGCCAGACTGATGTAAATGGGAAATCAAAGACATTCATCTCATCTTCAGAGCAGGTATGTCAAAACCAAAGCTTCCCCACAGAGTGGAAAACTCATTGGCCAAGTTTTGTTTTAGTGTTTGTGAGGAGAGACTTGGTACCCACAGGATCATCCCAGCTCACTTCATGACTGAAGCTTTACCATTATCATGTATTAGATTTCCCCAAAGCAAATAAAGTATTGAAATTGAAGTAAAGTATTGAAATTGCAGTGGAGACAATACATAAATTTTAACTATGTCATAAACCCTAGTTTAGATGGATATAATAATAAAAAAGTTTGAGACCCAGATAAGCTGAAGATTTTGTCTTTAAAAAAAAAAAATCCCAAGCAACCCAAGCCTGCTCAGTCTCCACTTCTAAAAATGTCTGTACAAACAGACTTAGCATTGACTTTACATTGACTCATCTATGTTCAGGCCACAGGAGCATGTAGAGAGAACCAAGAGTTTTCTGGCAAGCCAGAACACAGCTTTTCCCATGGCAGCTCCTGGAACGGAGTCTGAAGATTCCCACTCATGTCCCACTCACTTTATGGATGTCCTCAGGATCTTGTCTGAGCACATCTGAGTGTTTGTACAGCACCTGATGCAAACAGGCCCCCATCCCACTTCATTTATCAAATGATAAATAAGATGATAATACCATAATTGAAGTCACTCATACAGACAGTGATCACCTCGTGATTCAGTACAACACAGACCTGCGAGGTGGAAGACTGCACTAAGCTTATGCAGAGATTTCTATCTTGCCCATCAGTTTCTGCACGCTAAATATATTCTGACTCTAGAAATGCTGAAGTTTTAAGGTGAGATTTTCTCCACCCAAAGTGATTAATTTTTGTAATGCCAGAACAAAACCATCCAGCCACTTCTGAGTTATGTGACACTGAAAGACAAGGTATTGATAATGTTGCTATTAACTGCTGAATCAAGACTCACTGATAGCACATATTATAATATTTATTGAGCAAGGAACACCAATACAGAGAGAGGTGGAAGATATGAAACTTCAGAGAGTTTATGCCCTCCAGTGAGCAACACCTGATCCAGAAATCAGGTTCTAGCAATGAACAGTGCAGAGAAAGTATGCCTGAATTAATGCCTGGGACCTGGCTGATGCATACCTCATAGCTAATCTGGTTACGTGGGGTTTATTTCGCAGTCAGAAGTTCTTGTGCTGGAAGAGAGTCCTGCTGGGGTTTTCTGAGCACACGGCAGAATTAATGAATGAGCCAACGCAGCTTGCCAGCCCAGATTTAAATTGCTTACTAGATCAAAATCTGTTCATTTTCTCTGTCCTTATTTCCAGCCTCTCTGTCTTTTATTTATTAATTTATTTGAGGAAACAGATAAAGAGCACAGAATGTGCCTGCAGACGTCATCGAGGCAGTAAATGCAGATAAAGGGCTGTTTTCCAGGCTGGCCTGAGCCCTGGCACCAGGCTTTGAGCCACGGTGCTGGGCAGGGAGGTCCCTGGCAGAGGCTGGTTGGGGGCTGGTGCTGCCTGTGGGGCTGGGGGTGTGAGGAGCTGTGGCTGCACAGCCCCCAGCCCTTACAACCCTGCTGCCCTGAGCCTCTCACTGGGCCCCAGAAGCCCTTTTCTACAGCCCCTTGGGCTTCACTGCATTAAAGCAGTGAAAAAGCAAGATATAAACCCGGGCTGCTTTGCAGGAAGGGTCACGTTTTTCTATCTTTCAGATCCACGCTGCCTTTGGTATTAGCCAGTTGTCAGGCTTTAATGGGCTCTTGCAAACAGGATATCTGGAATATTTTGATTTATTTGGCCACTGGGCAGACCTCCAGCCTGCCGTCTTGACTGCGGTGTTCGTATTTTAATAGGAGTTTTAAGAAGGCTTAGTTAGGGGTATTTAAGGTAGTCCCTGAGTTTCCATGCGGACTTTCCAGCTCCGACAGAAAACACATCACCAAGGAGATGCGGCGGCAGGTTTTTACGAGTCAGAGGGATCCTATAGACGTGCCGCTGTCACTGCCCTCCCAAAGACCCTTTCAGAAGAGCCAAGCTCCTCTCGCATCCTCACGGCTCCTTTCGGATCCCTCTGTCTGGACTCCTTAAGTGCGTGTCCCCCCGCGCTGCGCAAGGCCAGGATGCAGGCAGCGCTCCGCGGCAGGAGCGGGGCGCTGGAACAGGAGCGGTGGATGCCGGCGAGCCCCCACCGCCCTCCCCAGCCCCTGCTTGGCGAGGCCGGGCATCTCCCTGCGAGCCCCGGCACTGGATGTGCTGCAGGGAGGCGGCGTTTGGCCGCTCCGAGCTCCAGGCAGCCCGAGACGCCTCCCCGGGATCCGGGCTGCGCCCTCCGAGCCAAGGCGAAAGGAGACAAATGTCGCTCATTCAAGGTGAAGGGCAGTGCTGGCATGATGGAAAAGCAGCCTGTGCTCTCTGCCAAAGACTGGAGACCTTCCTGAAGATTCACTGCTCTCCAGTTTTCTTTATGCTCTTATTTTAGAGCTTATGGAAAGAAGAGGCTGATAATCAAGAGAGAGATGCTGCCAATATATCCAGGTATCCTGAGCTGCACTGCCCCTGCTCTTCCTCACTCTCCTCTCCCTGTGCTGCCAACACAGGCTGAGCAGGGATGGATTGCTCTGCTGCCTGGTGCAGTGCAGGCGTGCAGGCATCTGCTGCTGCAATATTGACCAGGTTTGCTTTCCTCAGCTGGAGACTGCACTGTGAATTACCTCCAGGTCTCTGGAGGTGCGAGCTCAGTGTGCACAGCACTCTGCCTGCCGCTGGCTTAACCCTGCCCGTTTGGACCCCAACCCCTGGGGATGATGAGGCACTTTTCCTCCACAGCATCCCAAAAGGAGCTGAAGAACTTCAGAAATTAAAATCTGCTTTGAAGGTGTCCCAGTGGTCACCTCACTTCTCTGGGAGGCAGTTTGGTAACTGAAAACCAAACTGGGGAGCAGAGTCAAACTCCCCAACCACAGCCTGGAAGAAACTAAAGCAAGGAAGAAGATTTTAAAAGGCTCCTCAGAGCCCAGCACACCAGTTGTTTAGCTGGAGGTTTTGTCAAGTCTCCTCTGCTGGTGTGAGGCCCTTCAGAGCCAAAAAGCTGCAAGCAGCTGCCCTCCTTCCTCTCCTGCTTCTCCCCACAGGGCAGGTGGAGGGGAACACACCGTGAAGAAGGGAAGCTCGAGGCCTCACTGTAAGGTGGAGCTGGAGCTCAGTGTGCCCACACCCACACACCCCTCCAACAGCAACCAGCTACCCCGAGAGAAGGTGTGATCTTGGCACATTCCTGGGATCCATGCAGAAGGATGGTAACACGAGGGTGGAATATCAAGGCTTGAGAATATATCAAGGTTGAGTAAAGGCTTGCCTGGGTGATGAAATGTTCATGAAGTGGCACACTGATGAAGGAGGAAAGATGCAAAAGGCAGCCCATCATAACTTCACCAGCTTGTGCTACCAAGCATCCCTTGAAATGCTAATTAACACGAGTGGAGGGAGAGGAGCCTGCTAGCAGGATCACAGCCTTGCTTGGATTGAGTAATAAATGTGTAGTAGGCATCCGTGTTTTCCTCTACATGTGTCTTCCAAGCTGAGTTGGCTGAAAATGTTGCAGTTTTGTGAAACCCACACAGAGTAGGATGCAAACACAGACTAGATAGAGAGGCAAGGTCTAGGCATGAAGCTGGAATAGAAAAAGCCACGACAGTCTTCTGCGAATAAATAAATAAATAAATAAGTAACTGTGCGAAATGAGGGCTAATTAACTTGCAATAAACCAACTTAACCACTTAGGGGCAGCGTTAACACAGAGTTAACATGCAAAACAAACCTGTGCTTTCTCACCTGGTTAATTTAATGTGCGCCGTGAATATTCATAGTGTATGAAATCCTGGTACATCAACACACCGAACGATGCAGTCTGTCAAAGCCGGGAACGCGTGGCGAGAGGAGTAACTCTGGCGGCTCGACTTTGATCAGTTACTGTTTCTAAACACATTCGTGGAGGAGGTAGGACTCTGCTGCTTTCCCTCTGTCAGGGTCACAGAGCGTGTTCTACACAAAGATTAAAACCTAAAAAAATGAGATAGGAAAGAGCTTCACTTAAAATAAACATAAAGAAAATCAAACAGGAAAAAAAAAAGGTGTCTTTGAGAAATGCTGCTCTTGCATGCAGGAGCTGAACTCCCCATTTTATCTCTGTGGCCACATTCAGAGTCACTTTGCTCTCAGACAATACGTTTCTTTCTCTACACTGCATGCAAAAAAGTCCCGGTTCCTTGGATTCCTCTGAAACATTTCCCGGCATAAAAAGGAAAGTGTTTCGGGTATGTTTACACTTCCAGATCAGAACCCGTAAATAAAGAAAAGGTGCCCTTTTTTTAGTGTGACTTGACTAAGTTGAGTTAGCTCCGTCAGAAAAAAAACCAACAAAAACCAAAAAAATCCCACAGTGACATGTTCAAAAAAAAAAAAAAAAAAAAAAAAACCAAAAAACCCCACAGTGGCATGTTCTGACACTTATTTATTTATTTATTTATTTATTTTTAAACGGGGCTAGCAGCTTGAATTCAGACTCAGGCAAACCTCATCTTACCTCAGTGTCCTTTTAACCTGAGGTACTAAAAGCACAACTTTCCCCCTCCTCTTCCTGCCGCTCCTCCTCTCTCCTCTGCCCTTCCTCCTCCCCTTTACCAGCACGTTTACAAGCTCAGACACGGCTTGCCAGTGTCCCAGCCTCACCTTTCCAGCACCAGGTGCCCCGGCTGCTCTGGCTGGGCTCGCAGGCTGTGCCTGGTGCTCCTGGCAGCTGCCGGGGCTGTTCCCCCTGGCAGCGAGTGCCAGGTCCATGCACACCCGAGCCCTGGGCAGGAAGAGCAGCCCCGGGTCAGGTGCACTGACATTTCTGCTGAGTTAGCCAGAGTGCACGACAGGGAGCACATGCCAGCTTTGTGCTCTGCGCCGGCCGAGGGAGGACAGACGATACCTGATCTGGCATCAAGTGAGCTTGGTGTGGAGAGGAGATATTGAACATGGCAGAAAGTTAAAGCAGGGTGGGTAAACAATATCTGATCTGGCAGAAGAAGCTGCTGGTACAAAGTTGGCCTGTCAGAAGCATTAAAATAAATTCAAACCAGTGGAGTGAGTGCCACATGGCCAAAGTGTTTTTGCTGCAGTGTCAGGGGGCCCAGAGACAGATTTCTTGTGCTGTCAAACTCTGCACTTGGGAAAAGGGTGGGAAATGTCTGCCCACCCTTGCTGGCATGCCTGTCTGAGGAACAACACCGGGGTGGGTGAGGAGGCAAAGGACCAGGGATGATCCTTCAGCCCTGAAGGATGCAGACACAGACCTTGTTCAGCACTGCCCAGGTCCTGGCAGATGTTTGACAGTGGATCCTGGTGTGACAAAGGGCTTCCCCCGGTGCAGGAGGTGGTGCTGGGGGGCTGAGATGGAGGAGAAGAAAGATGTGCAGCACTGCTGCCAGCACTGCCTCTGCAGAGGAGGGGGGATCAGGCTCCAAAGCCATCACCCTGCCAAAAACATCAAACTGACTGAAATAAAGTCCCGCAAGGAGAGGAAGCAAGCGAGCTGTCAGAAGTGAGAGAAACAACAAGCCCCCTGTACAGAATCATCCACAGACCACCCTTCTCCACTGAAGTGATATTTCTCCTTTCACCTGTCTCAAGTGGATGAAAAAAGTCAATGTTTAGGCACTTGCTTCCTTTGCTTATACACTTTTGAGTGTTGGCCCTGTCTTTTCTTCCAGGATGGCCAGCACTGCTCTGGGAGATGCAGTCCCACAGCTCCTAGGAAATGGAAGGAGAATGACGGGGCTGAGTCGTCATGCATTATGCTGAATATTTACCCCTCATGCATGCTTTTTTATTTTAAAT
Organism: Onychostruthus taczanowskii; assembly: GCF_017590055.1. Classification (NCBI taxonomy): domain Eukaryota; kingdom Metazoa; phylum Chordata; class Aves; order Passeriformes; family Passeridae; genus Onychostruthus; species Onychostruthus taczanowskii. The sequence goes on along the minus strand of NW_024498906.1, from coordinate 8,750,950 downwards.
CTAGCGTGTAATATGCTTTGCATCTAGCGTGTTGCTCTTGTGTGTTTTTCCCTTGCCCTGCCTGTCTCTTGCTGGCAGCTGCCATCATGAAACAAAAGGCAGCTGCCAGTTTGAGTGAACATCTCTCTTTCTCACTCACTCTTTTGCCTCTTGCTCTTGGAGCTGATGCAAAACCACTTCAGAGACTGGGTGGCAGGCACTGATGCAAGGGGCGTTTGCTGCCCTTGGGATGCTTGAGCATGCAGTGCCTCTGAGACTCGCTGCCAGAGCTCAAAGCCCTGTTCAAGCTCTTGAACCTGGCTCAGCAGTAGCCAAGAGACAAGCGGCTGTCGCTCTGCCAGCACAGCAGCTCAAGCTCTCTCCGTTGCAGCAACTGCCCATTTCACAGGATTTGATTATGCTGCTTTTGGCAAAGGTGATGGTTTATTAAATACCACTTTGGTCTTCTGCTCCAAGATGTGTAATCAAACACAGGGATCTCTTGCTCCAAACCGATGGTGTTCCTACATCATCTGAAAAAAAACCAAAAGAAGCAAGATTGAACTGAAACATTTGGAGGAAGAAATTGTCCTGTGTCAAATTAAAGTAACATGGGGAGAAAGCAGGGGAGATGCCAGGACCCAGGCCCTCAGGCCAGCTGTGGGCCTTGCATGCTGCAGTCCTTTGGCCAGCAATTCTGTGCAGAGTGAGAAGATGCTGTGTGTGAGAGCGCCTCCAAAACTCAACCAGGATCCTCATCCCTCGGCTCCTCTTATGACTCTGTAACTTCATGTTCTAGGAGCCTCTGGAGACCATCAGAGGGGCCAGTTCAGCTGTTTTTTCCAGAGCTGGAAAGAGATATTTTTGCTTTTCTTAGGGAGCCTTTCCCCTGAGCTATAATGAAAACACGCTCTGGGAAAACAAGCTGAACTCTTGACTGCTGTAAATAGCCATGGGCTGGGGCACGCCTCTGGGAAGGGACTGTGTCCTGCTGGGACAGGAGCAGGGATTTGCTGGAGCTGTGGTCACTGGCATGTCCTCTGTATTTTATCTCTCTGGGCAGTGGTGAGGGGTCTGGGGAAGAGGGTGAGGCACAACAGGCAGGGAGGGTAAGGATTCAAGCAGGACTCCAAATGATAGTGTAAAATGAAAAAGCCAAGTAAATGCAAGCCTCAGTTCCAATCAGGAAAGTTAGGAAATGAGATCTGAAACAGCCTCCTGGGAGGCTGGTGTGTGCTGAAGAAGCATACTGAAATAAATTCTCATGCAAGCTGTATCACTGATTGTCAGAGAAACTGAGCCCTCGCTCCTTTCCTTTGTGGCAGTTTTCTTTCAGACAGCTCCTGGGTTTTTTGTTGCATGGCTTTTTCTTTTTCTTTTTCTTTTTCTTTTTCTTTTTCTTTTTCTTTTTCTTTTTCTTTTTCCTTTTCTTTTTTTCTTTTTTTTTTTCCTTTTTCAGAATAGGAATGGGTATTGTCATATCACTCATTGTAAGCTCTTTTGTGGAAATTATGGCAATATGGACTTGTTCACAGGGAAAATTTGGAAAGATCCTGGTTTGTCTGATTTGCCTGACGTTGTTTTCCTAAAGCGCAGAAAAAAGCCAGGAAAAGAAGCTGCAGAGGACAGGTCTGGAGTTCCTGAGGAGCTGTCAGGGCAGGTGAGAAATTACAAGTGCAGGTGAGAAGATTGTGATTTTTGTAAATGAACAGGAAGGTATACTTCCCAAATGAAGATGATTTCCTCTAGATTAAGCAGGATTGCAAATAAACAAAGAATAAAAGTTTATGTCCATGAGCAAAAGAGGGCATCTGGCACTGCTTTGGGTGCTGACTTGTCTCTCAGAAAGGCAGGTGGGCACTGCAGGAAAACAGGAAACACTTCCACCTGAGCCATTGTAATCCCCCTCACCAGACTCCTGCATGAGCCTAGAGGTTTTCTCTGCTTCCAAAACTACACAGAAAGTAGAGCTTATGGAAATGTTTCCAGTCTGATTTATATGAGACACCCTCTAGTAAGTGGATTGGGAAGAAGCAGCAGCTTAAATGAACAGCTGGATGCCTTCAGGCTCCACTGTGGCCCCGTGCTCTTGTGCTCTTGTGCTCTGATGTGCCACAGTTGTGCTGTGAGAGCTCCAGAGTCCCACTGCCAGGAGCTCTGTGGCTGTGACAGGACATGGGGCAGTGCCTGCCCTAATCCACTCATTGGATATAGCACAGGTGAAACACGGTCCTGCTCTGAAAACTGTATATTTTATTTCCTGCAACGCCGATGAGTTAACACAGCTGTGATAGGAAGTGGATGAGACAAATCCTTTTCCTTTGCCACCATCTGCATTGGCAAGCCAGGACTGACAGCTGGGCCAAATCCTGCTCCTGAATGTCAATCCTTTCCATTGCTTTGGGTTCTCCTCTGCCAGCTAAGGAGCTTTTCCTGATTTCCCTTTAGGGAGCCCTGTTTAGCAGTAATCCCAGGTTCTTGCTACATTTCCTCCCATGCTGCAGGGGCAGGATTCTGCTGGGGGCTCCAGTCCCCCTGCTCCAGGCACAGCTTCCTTCTCCAGCTCAAACTACATTGCTTAAGTGGCCTGCCCCTTTGCTTAAGTGATAATAAACCCTTACAGAAGGATTCTAAAATATCTTCATAAAAGGCAGAAACACACAGCTCCTCTTTCTTTCCTTGACAATTTGTGCCCAGATTTTCTCTAAGCCTGCCTTGGTTTGTGTTGTCTCCAGTCTCTGTTGAACCAGTCCTGCCCTGCTGATGGCTGGGGAGCTCCCTCACTGCCAAGGCAGCAGCTGGGAGGAAACCTGCTGTGCTCTGCTCTGGGTCTCTGCCTGGATGTCCCAGATCTTGCACCTCTGCCTCACCATCACTCTGGTTTCCCTCCAAGACCCTCTGTCCCAGGTGCTCTACAAAAGGACCTCCCTGGCCCCTCTTTCTTCTTGTCCCCTCTCTGCCTGCTAACCTGCTGCCTGTGCTACTCCCCAGGCTGGGTTTCACCACTTTGTCCTCTCAGCGCACACTCTGTCACCTTGGGCACAGGGGCACTGGCAGAGAGCAGCCACAGGCTTCTGAGCAAGGCTGCTTCATTCTGTGGCAAACATCTCAGGGCTGATCTCAGAGATCAGAAGGATTTGAGGGATGATCTTACAAAGGGAGGGAGGGTTCTGGCCATGGTGCATTGGGGTGGACACAGATCCTGGAAGAATTTACCTTGCTCCTGCCTGGATCTGTGCACATCCTGGTGAGAGACACTGCTGAAAAACAGAGAATGAAAGCCACCTGCCTCCTTCTCCTTCTGACACTCCTTGCTCAGTGAGAAAGTAGCTTCTGTATGACTGAGTGCCCCTGTGAAAGGGAGAGAAAATCACTCACTGCACTCAGATGGAGAGTCAGGAGTGACAATGAGGATGAATCGGACTTCCACCTCCTAAAACAATTCCATAGTCTTTCTCTCACCAGGACATCAACCGAGAAAATATATTTCTTCTTCTACAACCCTTTACTTGCCACTTCTTCAACTGCAACTAAGGTGTACCTGGAAACATAGAAGCAGCCTTTGCTGAAGCCCTTCCTGGGGGATGTTTTCAGTGGTCATTTGCCAAGCAAGGACATGAACTTTCACTGCAGAGTCTCAGATCCCCCTCCTGCCCCCACTCATGTTCCCAGGCTACTGGGGTGGTGCAGGTCCTTTGGGACCTGCTCATTGCTGTGTCCTGAGCCCTGGAGGGATCAGCAGCAGGTCATGCTGCTCACATCCTGAGATGCCCTCTGCCACTTTCTAGGGACTGAGCCTGGGGGTCAGTATGAAGTTTTGAGGTCAGATCAGCAAAATCAGCTCTCCTACCTTACCCTTTTGTGTTTTCAGCTTTTAACTAAAGCAAGTTGGGGGTAGACCTTAAATTCACTTTTGATCTCAGGGAGAAGGATTGGAGACCATTACAAGTTATGAATACCTGAAAACATTGGAGAAGACAACAGAAAATGCCAATTACTTCAATGCTGGAGGAGATCCAGACTGCATTCACAGTGGGACTGACAGCAGCCAGCCATGCTATCTGGGCAATCCCAAGCTCTCCTGCTCCACAGTAAAGTCCCTTCCAGAGACTGGAGTGGATGATGGCCTGGGCTGTGCAGCTGGGTAAAGCCCAGGTACACAACGAGATGCAAAAACCTTCCCAGAAAGCAAACAAGAGCAGACCCAGCACTTGGGAGCCCTGAGTTATGGGGGTCTGGATCACATAGCTAGGGCAGGTTCACTTCCAAAATGTCCCAGCAATGAGAACCTTTCTGGGGGGCTTAGAGTTTACAGTGACAACAGGCTGCCACTCAGAAGTGCTCTGCAGTGGGCTGTGAGGACACAGAGCTGAAGCAGAGCAGCAGTGAAGAAACCAAGCCTCAGCCATCTGTAAATCTCATCAAACCATGGAAATCCCCTCTTTTTCTCCAGTAAAAGGCTCTCTTGTGTTGGGAAGAGGAAGGCTGAGCCGTTGATCTCAGTGTTGAGGCATCCCTTTTAAGATTCCCTGTAACATCCCATTTCTCATCTCTGCCCTCAACCCTAGACCTGCCTGCCTCCTGGAAATGCACTGGCAAGGTTGAATTTCGAGGGCTGTCTTGTGGCTCTCACTTGCATGTCATCCCTCAAAGAGAAAGCAGGGTCTGGGGGGATCTTGAGGGCTAGGACACAAACAGCCTGGTGGTTAGTGGGTGGTCAAAGCTTGCTCTCCCTGAGCTGGGCTCCTGCTCTGGCCAAGTCAAGAGCTCTGCCTGGCACGGCCTGACCTCTCTGCGATTCCAGCTTCCACACTCAGCACCTGACCTGTGGAGTTTTCATTAAGAAGATGAGAGAAGGGCGGGTAAGAAACCCCCACAAAGCCTCCTACAAAAAGCCAAACTTCCCAAGCCAAAGCCAATAAAAAGCTTCCCAGCTGTTCCTGATCCTCCGAGCCAGCTCGGGCTCCGCAGGCAACAAAACCCTCCCGGCGAGGCGCGGAGCCGCGGGCGCGGTGGCCGTGGGACCCCGGGCTCGGGCCCCCCTGCGGGTGTCCCGTCTGGAACGTGGGGCCCAGGGAAGCGAGAGGTGCCTGAGAGAGGGCTGACTCAGCGGGAGACAGCGGTTTGTGTAACCTCCAGCAATCCATTATTACAAAGGGGCTTTCAGGAACTCCTCCGTGCCAGGCACAGCGAGGGTTATTGATTGAGGAGACAGTGCAAATGCACAGAGAGGCTCCATCCATTAGGGCCGCTGCTCTCCACCAATTAGAAAAAAATCATTACTCAGCAGCCATCAATGGGCTCTGCGCAGCGCTGGAGTGCATGCATTCAATCTATCTTCTCCCACCTCCCTGAAAACTTAATGACAACTATTAGAGCTCCGCTGAATGCCCGGTGTGTACAGAAGCAAAGATTCATTTGGTAATCTTAGTAATTACGACGCCATAGGAGGACACATGCTAAATTCAAACAAGGGTGTGAGGGGGAGCTGAGGGGGGAAGAGCCTGAATTCCTGTGTTGTGAAAGCCCTTGTCTTGCTCAGCTTCCCATCCCTTTCCACTCACCTGCTGCCTTCCCTCCCCTTCTCCCACAGACTCTCAGGGCTTTTTGGGCTCACTTTTCTGCTTTTTTTTTCACCCCCTCCCCAAAAGGGAAACATCATTTTGGGAAAGTAAATTGAAGTGGGGTGACTTGGAAAAGGTTTGAGACCTCTGGATGAGGCACAAGCCTGGCAACGCTGTTTGACAGCACTGCCCTGAATGATTGGGGAGGCAAATTCCCATTTACAAAAGCCCATGGAACTGTTCTGGAGCCCTGCTGGCATAACACAGGCAGGGTGCAATTTATTTACTCTGCCACAGGCCTCTCCCAACCCCACCCCCCCACCCAGCCTTTTCATTTACACTCATCAGGACTGATACCCTCGTCTCCCCCCTTGCCAATGAGTGTCACTCCGAGTTATGGGCAAAGCAAAGTCCCAGGAGGGAATTTTTGGAAGAGATCAAGGATAGATAGGACATGTCACTGAAGCTGAAAGGAGCAGTTACTTACAAGTGGTGGAGCTTTTCACGGGCCTGCTCTTCTCCAATCCAGGAGGAGGGAAGCCATCATTATCTGAGGGGAACTGGCCGTGCTCATCAGCAGCCAGAGCCTGTCAGTCACACGGCATTCAACACCTCACCTCGAGCACAGGAACATCCACCACACCCCTGGACACCATGCAGCTGGCACATCTCATCAGGGTAAGGGACAGCTAAAAGAACAACTTTCCTGCTTCCTTTTTAGTACAGGAGCTGATGCTGCCAGGGCCAGCTTGCACAGCAGCAGCGGGTCCCAAGGGGAGGATCAGCAGTGAAGGAGAAGACGAGGTGCCAGTGCCTGCTTCAGTCCAAGCTTGCAGGCTGACCTTGCACGGAGAAGATGGGTCACCACATCTCTGTAGCCACCCTCTACTTGTCTGGGCTCAAGACATTAGCCCTGAGCATCACAGCTACAAGAAGTCCTGATAGCAAAAAAGAGTGCTTAATTTTCAGCTGGGCTTAAAACCATGACAACAGCACAAGGCGTCTTTGAACTTTGCTTGTACTCCTTGATCTTCTTCACATGGACTCATTATAGGAAGAATGCAGAAGTTCCTACAACACCCAGCAGATGGAAAAATATGTCAAAGGCAAAATAGCACAGACAATCATAGGAAAATCAGGAATAAAGGGAAGCAAATCCCAAAGACTCTACTCAATTTGTATTTTGGTTTTACTCAGGGGAGGTATTTTTAAGTTCAGCAAGATTTATTAAGCACAGAGTGAAGGCCTCAGACTTCAGTGGGTTGTTAAGGAAAATGTAACCTCCAAACTTTCTGAGAAATAAAAATAGAAGGTATTAAAGTATTCAGTGGAGAGAATAATCTTTCTCTTTCGTCTATGAAGTATGAGAAGGGCACTAAGGGAAAGGTTACTCATCTGCCATGCTACACAACTTAGGACAGGCAGAGAGAGCCCTTTTGCTGCTGAAGGCCAAACAGGCTTTCAGAAACCTTGGGTAAGTAATGTATTAACATCCTCCTTAATGTTATCCAGCAACAATGGTGAACAAACACAAGTGGCTACAAGCCACCTGCAAAATGCTGCTGCAGCCCGTGTCTGCCCCTGGTGTACCCTCTCACAGAGGGCTGTGGATCACATGGCAGGATGTACCCTTGTAAAGTCAGCAGATGTGACTCTGCCCTGATGAACCTCTTACATCTCAAACTAAGTGGCTTTTAATGTTCAAGTTTATTAAATAAAGAATGAATTCTCAGCCAAGCAAAAGGGCACATCTTGGTAAAATGCACTGACAGGATCGGCATGTGCAAGGAGCCAGGAAGAAGAGGAGAGGGACTGCATCACAAAACCTCCCAATGCCCTCTCATGTTCTTGCCCCAGTGCAGTGGCACAAGGCACAGCCCCCCTCCCTTCGTCTGGGGAGAGCCCCTGTGGCAGGGACGCTGGGAAAAGAGACCCCACAGCAACCAGATCAAAAGACAGGTGTCCCCATGATTCCTATCCAGCCATCCCTGACCTTGAGGCATCCAGTGTGAATCAGAGCCAGGAAGGGCAATGTGTGAGAGCCCATCTGATCTGCTGCTGACGGGGAAGGTGCTGGCAGCCACCACGGGCTGTGGATCCAGCCATCTGCCACAGACACGGGGAGCTGAGTGGAGGTCCAGCTGGCAAACTGGCTGGAGCCTGGCTGGCCCCTGAAAGAGTGAGGAAGGCCCACAGGTCCAGCACAGATGGTCCCAGGAGAACAAGGAATTGCTCAGACATGGAGTTTCTTTCTGTGCCTCTGGTACACGATGGAGACCAGGCTCTCAGGTGAGCCAGGTGAGATGTTCTGCTGCTCAGGTAGAATGTTAAGTTAGAGGTCTAAGCACCATCTTGGCCCTTCTCCTTATTACCAAAAACCATGGAATTGCTTTCCCTGCTTAGCCAGGAGCAGGCAGGGCTGGGCTCTCTGGTATGTACAGAGATTTACTTACCTAAAAGCCTTGACCACTGCCCTTTGGTATTCCTTGTGAGGACCTAATAATGGGGAGAGCGTGAAAGAGCAGGTACTGAATCTGGACATTTTCTAAAAATTGCAGGCTCTGGAGGATGAAGGAGGATATATCAGATCATTTGACCAGGGGGCACTTGTTATGTTTCTGTGACATTGGTGCTCAGGGAATGATGTAGAGGATGACCACCTAGAAATACATTTGCTGAGCTATTTGCTTGAACTACAGAGTCACTTGGGCACCATCATCAGAAGGAAAGCCATGAGCTCCTTTACGGAGAAACTATTGATAACGCCCTCAAAGAGTAATCTTAAAGCTCTAGGCCCATTTGCCGAGCCTCCTTCTCCACATTAAGAATGATTATAGTATTTAAGGAGTAAGGACAGTAAGATTTAGGGTCATAGTTTAAAAAACTCCATCTCAATAATGAAGCAATGCCAAAGATGGAGAAGAAGCACCCATATTACAACAAATACTCAAAATATGGCAATTTCACAGGTTTTCCATGGACAAGACTATTTTTTCCTTGACTGTCTAAACAAAAAATTGGTTCCACCATACATCAGCAGAATGAAAACACTGCCGAGATGTTTCTCAGTGTGTGCCTGGGTATCCAGAGCAATTTCATCTCCAAGGTTTTAATTCATATTAAATGACAGATGCATGTCCTGAATGTCTTCTAATGAGATGACATTTGCCCAGATTCTCTTCCTTTAATAACACATCTGTTCAAAGAAGCTGGAACAAGAAATCTGCCCAGGGGCTACCTACAGATATAAGACAGTGTTTTGAAACTGTACAGTGTCCTTTGTTGTTTTTCAGGATGCTCTGGATGATGCATTTTTGGTGTATTTATTTACATTTGGAATAAAGTCCTCTTGGTGGTCCTATCTTATCCCATTTGGAAATACTTCAATTGGTGCCTCTTGTGGCTTCTTTTCAGAGTTCTCTTGCCTTTCATTTTAGACCAAAAAATATTAATGAATTCTTAGATATTTCTTGGTGATTAAACTGCTCCTTCTGGGTCCCTGAAACATTTTTGTCAGAGAAAATATTTCTGCTATGACAGACCAGACCTGAGCCTCGTTTTGGTGGGATCATTGCTTAGGTGTCTTCCCCTCAACCCTTTCAATATTTATAAGCTCTCTCTTAGCTGCAATATCTTTCCCTTTCTCCTAGAAAAGCATGTCCTCTTTTCTATAATTTCATTTTGCCACCTACTGATCGTTTTCCTATCTGTCAGCCATTTCCAACTCCCTCTCATCTCATGCTTTCTCTCATCCCACTCCACTGTGCTTTTGTCAGTCATTCCTTGTCTTCCTTAGCTCTTCTTGTGTTTCTGTACCTTCTGCTTCCCTCCTTTGCCATCAAGGCATCCCTCTTGTAACAGATGTCCCTCTGCCTCCTCTGCACTGTGGCTGTGTCCCAGAAGTACCTGAGTTGTTACTCTTTGTAGGTCTTCTCATCATCTTATCTTCTCTTGGCCCTTATCAGAAGTACCCGAAATGTCTGTTGTTCCTTTGGATCAAAGGCAAAGCCACCTCAGCACCCCCCAGTCCTCTCCTAGTGTGAGCTGCCTGGGGCGAGAGCTGCAGCTCAGGGGGAGGATGCAGCCCCATCCCTCCTCAGCACAAGGAAGGACCTTCCTGGCCTTGAACCCTAAGGAGAAGAGGAGGAATGAAAGACAGGCTGGCTCTTTTCAGGCTTGTCACCTCTGCCTAGTTGCTGTTCCTCACGTCCCCCAGCCTGCCCTGCAGATACCAGCTATCATTTACCTCAGATCATTCAGACAATCGACATCAATCAGTTACTCTCACCCCTATTTACCTTGGGGAGATTGTTGCTTCTATGTCAGACCTGAACAATTGCTTGCATTCCCTAAAGCTGGGTTGTTTTCCTCAGATTCACTACTTTGTTTAATGAAAGGTGCTACCTGTGCCTTTATCTCTTAGACCCTTTTTGGCAAAGACACACTGAGGTACAATTTCCCTGGCTTCAAGCCATCTTTCTGGAAGCAACATCCCTGTTTTGTCTCTCCTGCTGGATTCCTGTCACTGGAAGGGTCCCTACCACACTGCCATCAACAGTAACAGGTCACACATCAGCTGTCTAGAAAACCAGGCAGAGAGTCTCCTTCCAGCTGAGATGTGAGGACTACCTGCTGCCAAAGTAGGAAAATACTTCCAAAGGAGTTGACTGGAAAATATTACTGCCACACTCATCCCAGTGCTCCCACGGGGTTTGAAGTAGTGATGGTCAGTGGAATCAGACCACGGCAGGGTTGCAATCTGAAAACTGTGCTCTACTCAATGCTGCCAATATTACTGGGGGCTGAGGCCACAAAGCCCACGAGACTCATTTTGTGTTCTGCTTTGTGTCTCTCCTCTGCTGGCTGTAGGGAATCCTTATCTGCATGGAGACTGGCCTCTGCTGCTCCTCTTTTTCCCTGCAAAGTTGGAGGTGGGCAAAGCCCATGGGCAGGCAGGAGATAAAGGGGAGAGTGGGTGAGGGAGAGGATTCCCCTGAGGAGGGGAGTTGCCAGGGTCTGAGGGTTGGGGTGTGAGGGGAAGGAGAGGCTGCACCAAGCCTCCAGTGCTCCACAGGCTCTGCCAGATGATGCAGTCTCTCAGGAAGGGTTTCACTGCCCCTGGAAACTGAACTAGCTAAGCAGTAAGAACTAGGGAGGGATAAAAAGTGAGGCTTGTCTTCACCTGGACCTTCCCAGCTTAAACTTTTGTCCCAGAGGCTCAGCAAAAGCATAATACTTGATGGGGCTGTGGCCCTTCTCTTGGTATCGGTGTCATGAAAGATTCAAATGGCATTGTCCACCTACAAAGCTTTTGCAGAATGAATCAGTTTTCTTATGTGCCTGACTTGACACACATTCCCTGACCACTTGGAGGTCACAAATTTAATTAAACCTCAGTGAATAGTAGCAGACCTCACAGAAATAAAGGCCTTAATCCAATCAAGCCACATTTGTACTCCCTGTACAGCATCAAGCACGACCAAAGCAGAAGGGACAGACCGTGGCGAGCTAGAAGGGCCCCAAGAAGTTGCTCTGTACAGCACCATTTATGGATGATAATGTGATTGTGACACTTGCAGACAATACCAGCAATTTCTCAAACAGGAGGTCCAAGGCTTGGTATTATCACGCTCAGCAAGTGCCAGAAACATGGGAAAGATCACAGCTAGTTCTGGGAGTGAAATGCCTATGGCTCACAGGAGAGCTATCATTTGTCAAGTGGAGATCAACTTTAACAGCAGCTGGTACAAATCTCTCACCAAAGTCACAGCATTGTTTGTATCGGTCACTTTTGGGGGAATTTCATCCACTCTTTTCTGTTAAAATAAAATAGGGGAGAAAAGAAGCAGCTTGTTGTCCTAGGAAGTGCTTTTAATCTGCCTGTGCAATAGTAATTAATTTTGCATAATGTCTCATGCCACGTTCCACCCTGGAGGAGGCAATGCTTGATGTGTGGGCCAGGTGATTCACTGGTGATCAGAGAAACCAGCTGTAATTTTTTCTGGATCTGACAGAAAAGTCTACTGAAATTTTGAGAGGATGAAAATGTGACAATGTCATCATAAGCTGCTCATCTTCAACATATGCATCAGTCAACATTTGCAGAGTGTTGAAATTTTAGCAAGGAATGGGCAATTCCTTTGCTAAAGAATTCTCAAAATTCACCCCAAGTATAAAATTCCTACTATCCCAGTACAGTAAATTTCACTGATCAGATTAAGGAAGATGCAGTCTGTAAGTAGACATGTATGGGGCTTTGAGGCATTTTCTGGGTGTTGCTAACTGCCAAAATATTAGTAAATTGTGCCTTAACAGTATACAGGTAAAAACCAAATTATAACAGGAGCGAGACAGGTATGCAGAGACAGGAGCTGGTTCCTGATGGCAGGTCCTGGTTAGGAGAAAAGGCATTTGAAATGGGTAGCAAGGCAGTGTTAAAGGATCTTGTTGGATACCTCAAGGGAAGGTAGGAACTAAGAGCTGTGCTTCACAGAAGCCTCCATCCGTCCTACTCACAAACCAGACCAGAAAATGGAATGGGAATTGCTCCTACTCCTTGTTACTCTGACTGCAGTAGTAGATAGAGAGCATGCTGATCTTGCTGTTTAATGCTCTACAGAGAGTAAAAGATAGTACTTGTCCCAAAATGTTTGTAATGAAAAGGAATAATGACACTGGAGGGAACGCACAGCTTTTGCTTCATGTTTTTTGTAGGCAGAGCTGAAGTTTTGCTGCACCTTTCCTTGCACTGGTGGAGGAGGGGGGATGTTGTGAAAATTGGTTTCATTGGAATCACTGGGCTCAAAAGATGGGGCTTTAAAAAGGAGAGAGTGAGAGAGAAAACTCTAATGAAAACTATAATGTTTTACAAACCATTTCACCTGCCTGATGAGCACCTTAGGATCAGCTGCAACATGCATGGGATAGTGCCCCAGGAATCTGCTCCGGAGAAGTCTCCTGCCACAGGCCAGACTGAGTCACACTCTGTTTTGGAGCTGCTCTGGGCTCCCTGTGTATGCTCGAGTTCAATAGGCTTTGCCCCTCTGCTCATTCTGCTGATTAAAAGTAATCTTTTTTTTTTAAAGCCACCAGCATGTGAGCCACAAGGATTCGTTCATTATTGCTCAGCCGTGCTGCGAGATGCTGTCTAGAAGTAATTAATTGGGCAATGCTTTGGAAATGTGGAGGAAAAATATTTCCAGGGAAAAAAAAATAGTGCAGGAAGAGGGGGAGAGGCTTGCATTTCCCCTTTGAAGTCAGGATCTTTTGCTGAGAGGGAGGGAGGCACAGCCAGAGAAAAAAGCCCGCTCATAATTTTACAGTGTTATTTTCCACAGCTGTATGTATAAACTTCAGCCTGGTTTTTTCGCCTCATTTTAAAAATACCCCTATGAGCTGGACTTTGTTAATGAGAATTTGTTGTGGGAAAATTTGCTTTTCAGGAGAGGGAAGCCTGCCCCTGCTGCAAACCCTCCCCTCTAGCCCGGTGCATGCAGAGGGGCAGCCCTGGGAGGTCCACGCCACCCTGCAGCCTGTGGCTCTCGGTGTCCTTTACAGAACATCTGCTCCTTTCCGGCCAAACCTCAAATAATCCTGCAACTTTAACAGGAAACACAAGTTCATGCAAGGAAAAAAGGGTGGAGACCCAGCAGCTGTCAGGCAGGCCTATTTATATCCAGACTGCCAGCGCTGAGTGACGTCGGTAATTCCCTGGTGAGGTCTCTTGCCCAGCACAGCATCAGCTGCGCTGTCCTCTCTGGACATGGGATTAAATGGCACTAAATCTGAATTAACTTTTGACAAAAAATGTCTTTAAAAGCACAAAGTCTTCTTCTTTCTGTTCTGGCTTAAGCATGGGGAGTCTGGGTTTCATCAGCTTGCCCTAAGAAGGTGGCTCCTAGCAGGTTGTTTTGCAGTCACCCATTTTCACAGGGGTCCTGGTGATTGGGAATCCACCAGCGCTAGGAAGCTGGCAGCACTCTAAAATGAAGTAATTCTTCATCCCAACAGGATGAAGAATGAATTGGAGACTCAGGCAAGAAAAGGGAAACCTGTGGAGAAGGGCGGGATATACCAGGAACTATCAAGGGAGTTAAAGGAAGAGGGGGCAATTCTTTCCAGAGGCAGAGATTGTGTGTCAGTGTATGTGCAAAGTCTCCAGGTAAATCAGGCACTGTGGATTCAAGTACTCCACTGGCATGGAGTACTTTGCGTGCCTTTAGTAGATTTTGAGCTTGGGATCACATAAGCAATTGACTTTCTGTTTTGCAACAGGGAATTTTGCAAATCCTGAAAAGAAAATTGAGCGTGCCTCTTCAAAGATCACCATCTCCTATGAATTTTTGTCCCACTCACCTGTCAGAGATGGCACATATCCAAAGGAGAGGGCTGTAGAAATTGCTGGGAGAAGGAATTATGGTAATATAAACAATAATTAGCAAAAATAAAATACTGCCACTCCTAGTGTCCACCCACTCGAGAGCCACCCAGGCTCTGGCAGTGTTTCAGGCAAGCAGCCTTGTCATCCATGGCCTGAAAGAGGCATAAAAGTGGTCCCTCTGCTTCCCAGTGATTAGGCTCAAGCTGTGTCCCACCATCAGCTCTCTGTGATGCCAGGCTCCCTGCAGGCACTCTGATGGTAACAGCTTTGGCACACCAGCAAAACAGGCAGGATTTCGGGATTTTTTGGGTTCATGGGTGATCTGGAGTTCTTTTGAAAAAAAGAATGATTTTGCATTGAAGTAGAAAGGGGAGTTTATAAAAGAGTGGTGTTTATTTGTGCATCGGTGGCTTTAAAGGAGCATTGCATTCCGGGTCGAAAGGGCTTGGCTGGGGCTGCAGCTCGGCTTTTTTCCCAGCCTGTTCTGCGGGTTGCATTTAATTGCGCTGTTGCACGACGTTTTCATGCTATTTTAAGAAAGCGTGTGTACTCATCAACATTATCAGGGAAACACAGATTCCCAGAAGCACCCCTCGTCTCAAAGGAGCGAACAAACCTCCTCAGATATCCCGAGCTGCTAGGCTGATCGGCCTCCCCCTCCCTACGCTCCCCAGCCCTCTGCCCTCCTTTTGCCCCCCATCAATAATCTGCCTGCTTTCGCCAGCGGTGACGCTGATCAGAAAGGGCAGCTCAGTGAACTGGCAGGGACACGATTCCAAGGTCACCCGGGGATCCCCGGCCACGGGCCAGCCCACCCCGAGCCTCCCGGCCAGCCCAGGGGCACAGGGCTGGGAATCAGCCCCACCGCCGCCCGGGGAGGGAGAAGAATAGGGGAAAGAGAGGGCAGAAAAGAGAGAGAGAGCACAAAAGAGCCCGAGGCACTTAAATAGCGCTTGGGATGGTTGTTGTGATGGGGCCTGGGCCCTTTTGGATGCTGTTGCTGACACTTTTAAACGAGCTGAAGGCCCCGGTTCTAGAGGATTATGTTCAGTAGCGACTTGCTGTCCCTGCCAGTAGGCACAAACAAATAGCTTATTACATCAGGGCAATGTTATCGAAATGGCTTTAAAAAAGCAGTCAGCTTTAGTCTCCCTTTGCTCATTAGAAACTGCAGTTAATCACTTGCTGTGAAAAGGCTCACTACCAACTTGCTTACTCCTCCAGCCCTTCTTTTCTGCCCTTCTCACAAGTAAATCCCTTATTCAGCTGGTCCATCCCCCTGCCATCAAGTAATTCTGTATGCCTGCCACCCACTCTGCCTGGATTAACCTCAGGTGGTCACTACATTGCACGGTTCTTGAAAAGCGCTGCCTCTGAGCAACTTCTTTTTGCTTTTTATTCCTAAGCCTGGGTTTTAAAATCCCTCTGTGTATCTTGAACCTACAAGACTCTTTCCCCCCAGGCTCTGCTAGCAGTTTAATAGCCTCTTGTTTCTCTTAATTCCCTGCTTTACCAAGCTGGATGTGTGAAGAACTCCGATGGGGAGGCAATGACTTGTGGCTCCCCAGCTGTGCTGAGCACCTTCTCCACTGGCTGTTAGCTCCGACAGCAAGGGCTGCTTTCTCAAAACCCTTGGTCCATTGGGTGTGCTTGGTGCCACCTGCCCGAACTTTCATGCCACTGGAGCCCAGATGTGCCTTGCACCCGCTGCAGGCCACCCCACAGCACAGCCACAGCCACAGCCACAGCCACATCTTGTCCTGTCGTGGTGATGGAGGTCTCTCTGGATAGGAATGTAGGTCTTTCTTTCCCACATCTTAATTGGGCAGCTGCTGTGGCCACAGCTACCAGTATGGCAATCTTTTGGGGGCTTCCAAATGCTTTATTCTTGTGTTGTCAAGTGCTTGGTGTCTAAGTCTTGCTCTGCTGGAGGAGGCAGTGGCTCTGAGTTTGGCTGTGAGGGAGGCAGGAGAGCCCAACACGTACTGTGACTGGAAAAGCAGCCTAGGATTTTGAGTGGAGGCAGAGGCAAGGGACAGTGCTTGTATGTTAGAGCTGCCTGATGGCCAGTGATGGTGCTGGCATCCAGTGTGGGGATGTTCTGATCACCTCTCTGGTCCTTCTGCTTTGTTTATTAAAAGCACCAAGACGACAGCTAGAAAATGAAGAAAGTAACACTCTGGGCCCAGTGTCCTGCTAATATAACAACAGTGGTTCTAAGCTCTGCCCAAACCAGAAAGACTTTCCTTCTGCAAGGTGCTGTAGGCAAGTTTGCAAGGAATCACTGACCCCAGACAGTATTTGGTGGAAGGGGCAGGGTGGGCTTCCACACCTCACGGGGTATCCACAGATGCAGTGAAGCCTCTGACTGGATTTCCAGGAAACCCCAGGGTCTCACTCTCACTGATTACAAGAGAGAAAACTAGATCAGAGGGAAACATTAGAAACACTTTTAAACAGAGAAACCCGTGAGACTCCCACATATACTGTAGAGGCAATAATGTTTTGGGGGAGTGTGGGAAGTCTGTGTTGTACTGCGAAGTCTCAGCTATTGGGGCGTGATCTTGATCTGTGTCACTGTGAGCCTGCAAGACCTCCTGTGTGGAATGGAACTGCCTGCAAAGCTTGGCTGCAAATGGCAGCGTGACTTTCACTGAATCCTGGTGACGATGAGGCAAGGGAAATGGTCCATTTCCCTTTCAGCCATCCCCTGGCTCGGTTTGGTGTGTGCTGCTGCTTACCTACAAGATGATGAGCAGAGCTGCCAGCAAAATGTACCTGCTCTGTTGCCTGTGCCTCTGTGATGGTTTCCTGAATTTCTGGAGCTTCTCTGATGTCCTCTGCTGCAGCTTCAGATCCCACACAGGGAAATTCAGCCTTTGGCTCGGCTCCCTTTCAGGCAGTGCACAAACCTGTGGCACTTGTGGCAAGCCCCAAGGAGGGAGGCGTAAGTGATACCCGATGGCACCATCCATGGGCCACCATCCTGACTGGTCCCTGAGCCTTCAGTGCCACTTGAAGCAGCAGAGAGCCACCCACCCTGTGCCTGCCTGGGGCGTGTTGCTTTTGGCTGCTTTCAAGGTGTCACTCAGTGCTCACTGTCACTGACATATTTTATGAAAAATCCTTTTGCTAGCATCTTTTCTTCTGAGAAGCTGGGAAGCTTCAGCTTCTCCGTGCTTTGCTGCTTTGGAATGTGATTTGGAGAATTGTTTACCTAGCACGTGAAATTGTTTTTAGTTGACCAATGACAGCCACTTGTGTTGAGGCTGTGAGCAGTCACAAGATTTTGTTATTCATTCCTTTGCTTTCCTTTCTAGCTTTCTTATAGATCCTTTCTCTCTATTATTTTTAGTATAGTTTTAGTGTAGCATTTTAATATGATATAATAGCATAATATAATAAATCAGCCTTCTGAAACTTAGAGTCAAGATTCTCATCTCTTCCCTCATCCTGGCACCCTCAAACACAACCACAGCCCACGGCTGACGTGGTGGCACATGGAGGTCCTGCTGCAGGTCATAGGGAGGTGGTTCAGAGCAGCCTTGAGCTGGCACTTGAGGAAATCCCCTGGCACGGGGAGCAGGGGCAGCTCCCGGGCCGGGAGCGGCTGTCGGGGCGGTGCTGGCAGCATGTGCGAGCAGGCACAGGACACGGGGGGAGCAGCCAAGTGAGACCTCAGCTCAGGCTTTCCCTGCTTTTCTACGGGATTATCCTGCAGGGCAGCATTTTTGAAGCCGTTTCAGTCTTTCATTAAGTGTGTTGCAGTGCAGCGGCTCATGGACTTTCAGAGGGTGTGCAGAGCCCCGCTCTGACTCCTGGAGATAGAAAAAAAGTACAAATAACTTTTCTCCACAACTGTGTGGACATTTTCCCTCAGTGAATTCATGCAAAGTGAATCACAAGACCTTACTTGGGATATTCCTTAGACCAGAGCATCTCCTGCAGCCTGCCTGAAGCTGCTGAGGTAGCAGCACATCCAGTCTGGGGTTTGCTGTCATGTTTTGGCCCCGGGAGGAGGATCTAACACGGGACAGGGAGGCCCCTTTGCTTGGCAGCCTGTGTGCCACCCCAGCCAGGCGTGCGAGGATGGACAGGCAGCTTTAAGACCTTCCTCTGCCGCTGAGGCAGCTGGGGCTGGCCTGGTGCCCGAGTATAAACTAAAGCAGCTTCACAACTGGTTTAATTTATGTCCGACTGCCAGTAGCCCCGGGGCGTTTCTGTCAGCCGAGGCTCAACCAGCTCTAGCAGCATTCTGGTTTCTGCTTCTCCTCTCGGTGCTCGCTGCTTTTGGCTGAGTGGAATCAAGGTGCAAGTGGCCCCAGTGTGGGTTCTTCTCAGCAGACCATCTTCAGGACATCTGTGCTGCTCACTCTGCTATCTTCTGGCCAGGTTTCAGCCTGTGTTTCCACCCTGCTGTATGGAAGACACTTCCTTCTCATATTTGTGACGGTGCTTCATGATCTATATCTATACATATGACGTGAGCAGCGAACTCCTCTGCAAACCGCCCACAAATCACCCTGGAGTCAAAGAGCCCAATCACAAAGACTACAAAGAAATATGAAAAGACAGTCTGACACTCAGAAATAGATGGTGTACAGTAATTTTTCCTGTCTCTCTGCTTTTGCTGGAATTAATCAACAATCTCTGCCTGCAGTTGCTGGGAGTAATTTATTTCAAGAAATGCAAAGAAAGAGCATTTAGGATAAATATTTAAATTTCCTCTTCCAGCCCATCCTATTCTCAATCATTGTTTGTGTTCAATTCAGTCAGCTATGCATAAGCTGATGCACGTTCTCTATGCTCTGGATATTTACATATTTTTTTCTCTACTGAATCTCTGATCCCTAAGTCTTTCTTGGGTGGGGAAAGAATTATGTCAGTAAAATTCCCTCAGGGACTGAATTCTGGGTGACAATACATAGGGTCATCCAGGACATGAAGAAACCCTTACAGACTGGTTTGGTGCTCCCAAATACTTGTGCCTACCTGGGTCTTTTTGATTTATTCCCCCTCTGCTCGGGATGGTGAAAGGTGTGGTACTGAGGGCAAGGAACAGTGTGAACAGAAATGAAAGAAAGCTTTGGTTCTGGAAGGTGTGTGTATGTCAAGTTGTATGGAGCACACAAAAAATGAGATTGGAGTTTGATGTAAAAAAAACCCACAAACTTTCAAAAGCTTTAGTGTTGTGGCAACTATTAAAAAAGGTTTTGCCTTTTTTTTTTTTTTAACAGGAAAATTAAATAAATTGAGCTGTGGGAATAATCAAACAAAAAAAAATATAAACTTCAAAGGCAGAGCTTTATGTCTTTCAAACTGAGAAGTCTTGAAAGATGAAGAAATAAATATAAAGGATTGATTCTGATCTGTGATTGTTTATGCATGCATCGGTCATGGGTTTCCCCCGGCTTCCTGTATCCAAACATCTACAAACACAGCCTGGACGGGCCATGGCTGACCTGTGCTGCTGCACCAGGGCTGCGCTTCCCCCTTTGCTGAGCTCTAATTAGCTCCTGCCAACAGAGGTTTGAACTGGAGCGGGCTGAGGGAGAGCCGTATATAAACTTTAAAGGCAGCTCATCCACCACGTGCAATTTGTATTTTACACCTCATGAATTTTAACAGCTGAAGTTACAACTTCACTGTAACCCCCTGTGTGCCGGCACCTCTGCCCTGGCGGTCCGGGCACGGGGGCTGCTCAAACTGCAGCTTGCCTGCCCGGGAGAGGCTTTCCCTGCATCCCTGCCCGGGAGAGGTTTTCCCTGCATCCCTGCCCGGGAGAGGCTTTCCCTGCATCCCTGCCCTCCCTCGGCCAGCAGGGCCAGGCTGAAGGTGCAGCTTTCACTGCCTTCTCCCCCAGCTCCAGTGCTGCAGCAGCCAACAGCAATGCCTTTTATTTTCTTCTCCTAAAAGAGCTGAACCACTTGTTCAAGCCCTTCCTTTCATGCTGAGTATTAGAGTAGCAAACGCCCTCCAGATACCACTAAGCGGCTGCTTAAAAACAAAATAACAAACATAAAAACACAGCTGACTGCAGCGTGGAGTTGAAAATCTCTGCACTGCTGGCAGGTTTTGCAGAAAGCTGTGGCTGGACGGGTACACGCTTGATCTGCGACTGTCATTTGCACTGTCACTAAAAGTCGATGTTGTGACTCTATAACAACACCTCAAAACACTTGGTGGAATCAGAAAGAAGTTAGTTTTTTACAACATGAAAACTGCACATGCAGGTGGGAGCTGGGACCTCTGCTCCCCAGTGGTGTTTCATTACAGCACTGAAACTATTAAACCAATTTCCTAGCGCTCGGGTGTGAGACGCTTGTTGGATTTCCCCAGCCGAACAGACCAGCTCAGAAGCCTGCAATTCATTATGCAAGTTATCAGGCAACAGCCTCCCCTGCTCTCTCTTTGGCGTGCCTGCAATCCCTAACTCACAGCTTGGATTTTTTCCAGCTTGGTACAATGGGAGGGAGATTCCAAGTCCCTTTATTTGGGGCCATGATGCCCCAGCAGGTCGATTAGCAGAGTGTGAGTCTCTCTGTGAGCAGGGCTGGCAGTGCTGCCCTCAGTCCTGCGGTTTCAGCCTCTTGCCAAGCCCTCTGCAGCCACTGGGGACGGCTGTAAATGAATCCAGTCAGGTGGCAGAGCTCTGCTGGGACTGTGTCCTGTGCTCCGTGGCAGGGTTATCAGCCCGGCTGGCAGCAGTGGGAGCTGGCTGAGAGTGAGCTCAGCTGTCTGGAGGGCATGGTGCAGATGTTCCCTGTGGTCAGCCAGCCTGATGTGTGCTGTCAGACCTAAGTAAGCTGTCAGCCCCTTAGCCAGCACACATGAGCTAACATCCTAAAGCAAGACAATGCTTTAAGACATCCTAAAGTCTTAAAGGCAAGACATCGTGTTCCTTAATGCGATCTAAAGCAGCCAAATCTGTCTTCGGCTTGCACATCAACACTCACTCTCAGGGGGCAGCAGCAAGGGTGTGTTCCCAATAGACCTTTATGTCCTGGTTGCCACAGAGCTGTACTGGGCTGGTTTTAAATTTTCAGTGTGTACATGTTTTCTAGTGAAGGGGAAGAGCCTGAAAACTGCTGCTGAGGACTCGCTTTCCTCAGCTGTGATGTGGGGGACTCTCAGGAGCAATTGGTGGGCCAGGAATTCAGAGCCACTACCTATAGGACGGGGAGGCATGAGTTACCACACAGAATGAAGGTGTCAGAGGAAGTGGTACACCAGGCCAGTTTTTACCCTCTCATCAAACCTAGAATTGTCTATAAAAGTGGGTCCCATGCTGCCATCCTGGAGCCACTACACGTCCCTAGATGATTTTGCAGGAGGCTGTGCTGACTGCTCGTACCTCCAGCTGCTGCCTGCTCTACCCATCATGAATGAGAAACAGGGAAAGCTGGCTTGAGCTGAGGTCTGTGCGGCAGCAGCTGGATGGATACCGATGCCGAAGTTTGCCGGGCAGCCGCCAAGGCATGGCACCCTCCCAGGAGCATCTCTCCCAGGGAAAAATCTGGTGTTTTGAAAGCACTGCAGCCAGGTAGGGACAGACTCACCCTCCTCTTTGGCTCTCCTTCTGCCCTTCCTTCGGGTAAGGTGATGACAGGGGATGACAAAGGGGCTGTGGATGCTCGTCAGTGCCGGGCTGTGCTGTGCACTTCGTCTGGCTCAGTAGTGCGGGAAGGCCTTTTCTTCCAGGCCTTTGCATTTGCAATTTGAATTTAATCCCGTGAGCTAAAGATAGCTCTGGCTCGCCTATTGTTCCTCCAGCTGGCAACAGCTTTATTTCTTTGATGCTTTCAGTTCTCGGTGGTTTCCAAGGAGCTGACAGACGCTTCTAACACAGAGCCTGTCCCAGCACTGTGTCGCTCTGGTCACCACGTTCACTCCCCTGGCCTCCCTTCGGTGCTCAGCTTCCCACTGGCAAGGTCTCCTGCAGACACTGCAGGTCTCCCTCTGGCTGGCACGGGCTGACTTAAGGGCTGCTCCCCGGTGGCTCCTCCAGGAGCAAGAGTTATCCTCAGGAGCAAGATCTTTCATGGAAGTCCAGTTCAGATATTTGTTACTTGGTCTTACAACCATTACTCCACTGGAAGAAATAAGTGATGTGATCCTTTCCTATATTCTTGGTGGCTTTTTGGGTTCATCTGTGTACCTGTCAACCCACCTTTATTGTGTATCTCTCTGGCAAGTATTCAGTCGTCAGTTTTTTTAGGAGCTTTCTGTGTCACGTCAGCCAAGGAAATGCAGGCTCTGCAAGGTCACTGAATGCACTGAGCATTTGTTTCCCAATTAGTTGGAACAATGATTTGAAGTGGATTAATATTGGCAAGCTCTTATCTTTGTTTAGGTCTGTATGTGGTATTTGTGCATCACACATATATCTATCATATGTGTCATACACATTATGCTCTGTATGTGATTTGGTATCTTGTAATCTCAGGGACAAAAATGGGGTGCCTTTCCAAAAACTGAATTTGGGATTGTTCCATGCTAATTTGTGTTGTTAATTAGCTATAGCAGGCAGCCAATAAAGCAACACAAATGATTTCAGGTTCCTTAGGAAATGTGCCAATACGAACACAAATGCTGATTTAGATGCGGAAATTTCTTGGTGAAAGTCATTCATTAAATTTAATAAACATGCTGTGGTTGCAGGCTGCTGGTCAACACTTTTCAACCTGGAAGAGGGAGAGCTCTGGATTGGTGAATCCCTCCCTGGGAGCATCAGCAGCTCCCATCAGGAGGGGCTGGAGAGCGCTGCCGGCTGCCCCCGAGCCCAGCGGTGATTCCCGGCTCTGTCGGGAAGCGCTGCTGCTCCGCACCGCTGGCACGCTGCCCGAAGGCTGCCGGCCCCCGGGAGGCACGGAGCCACGAGGAGCTGCACGGGACATGAATGCAAAAGATATTCAACAGGGACACTTCCTTTCCTGCAGAAAAAGACGCTCCTGTGTGGAAGCGACATTGCAAAAATCAAATTCGGCACGAGGGGAAGTCTGCCTCTGGGCTCCCAGGTAAACTAAAGGAAGTATATGGGGCAGGTAAAGTGAGGGGAATAACTGCAGCCTTTCCCCCCTTTTCTGGAGATTGTCCTAATGCCATAGAAGTCTGTATGTGAGAGCATTACATCAATACTGCATTTCAGTATTTCTCTGCCCTCCATCCTGCCCCAGTTCCTGGTTTGGGACAGAATGAGGATCTCAAATAAAAGCAATCTGAAACAGAACACAAACTATTTGGAAAACTAGCCGTGAAGGACTGCAGACCCTTCAGCAGAGTGGAAGGAAGAGATGAAAAGTTTTCCAGGAGAGGGTTACTGAGTGGCCTTAGGGATGGACAGTCTCCAGAAGCATCAGTTATTCTCTTGAGCATGTATGTTTTGGGCTTTGGACATCCTACAATCATACAGCTGGGAGTCAGATCTCCCCATGCAGACTCCAGGACTTCTTCCCACCCAGCTGCTGGGGTGCTCTTCTCCAAGTTTGAGCAGTGTCAGACTGTGTTTTGCCCCTGAAGTCAAAGGAAGCAGGCACAGGAAGTCTTGATTGCCTTGATAAAGTTGTCAGTGAATGGTCATTCACATCAGATGCAGTCTGAGCATCCCCAGGGTGCTCCAGGAAATGTGTGTACCTGTGTTCACTGCTGTGCTGAGTCCATGCTTGACTCCGCAAGTACAAGACCTCTGGTACCTCCTAAAAGAAAAACAGCATGTTGAAGTAAATTTTGATCATCTGTACTACATGTGGGACCTGAAGCCTTCCCCTAAGAGGATTCTGATGCTCTGATTTAAGGGATGCAATAAAACTGTTTGTGAAGGCAGGGTTTGTCCCCGTGTCGTAGGCAGAGCGACACTGATGATTTTAATTGCATGTCCCCTTGGGGGAAGCAATGACTGCAGCTCCATTGATTGGACTTCAGTCTGTCGTCAGCAGCAAGCACAAAAACTTAAGAGGAAAAGGACATGTCTGACAGATAGAAAAATAAGGGTTTTCTCCCTGTTGAGAGCCTTGTGGAAGACATTTATTAGTGACATGGGCAAGCCATGTCTGCACTGCAGGGGCCTGTACTGGGCAGGCTGCAGACCCATGTACACAGCAGTATGAGGGAGCATGCTGAGATGCCTTGTGCTGTTAGTGTTGTGCTCTGGGGGACATCCTTAAGGAGAGAACCTCCCCACCTGTCAGAAAAAGATATATGATTTTGTTTGTCACAGGAGATTAAAGGCACTACGGTACAGGAGGGAGACCGATCACCTCAATGATGATAGCTGTGGCAATGCATCTGGAGGCCATCTAATGCAGCTCATAAATGGGGTTCCAGCATCTGAAGGGACATAAGGATTACTTTACATTCCTCTTCTTATTTTATGTTATTAATAAAACAGTTTTGTTGTTACACTGCCTGCTGTTGTGCCTTATTGACATCCAGAGAGACCCCTGTGCAGAATGCCCTCTGGTGCCCCTTGAAGTCCCTTAGAGGGGTTGGTTCATGAGGAGCTGGTCCAGGGTCTTTCATCCTGAAGAAGACTGGGATTTGCTTATTGTGGACAGGTGCTCAGCCTGGAGGTCACAGCAGTCAGAGTGCAGGCAGCTCACTGCTACTTCTTGTGTGTGTGACAGGAGCCAGGGTGAGAGGCCACGGTGGTGTACAGGGGCTGGACAGCTGCACCCAGGCAAAGGGGCCACTAATTCAACCTTCCCACCTAGGAGGAGAAACAGCTGCTGCTGCCCCTGCAGACAGAGCACACAGCAAAGCCGTGGTGTTGGCTTCCCAGCCTGGGTGATCCTCCCCCTCCTGGGCTGCTGCCTGCCAGGATGAGTCACGCTTGCTGCTGGAGCTGGGGCTTGGTCCCACGCCAGGAACGCACTCCGGAGGGAGACCGCAGAGAAATACAGAATAATTTGCAAATCCATAAAAAACCCCATCGCTTCCCAGCGCGCTCTCTCAGCAGGTGCCAGAGCGTGTTTGTAGCAGGTGCCACCTGCCTGTGCCTGCTCCTGGGGGACAGGCCCCTGTGCCAGGTGACCTGGCAGGTCCGTGGTGTGCTGGGGATGGGCTGTGAGTGCCAGAGGAGGTTGATGCCAGGGGCTGCCTGTGCATGGGATGGGGCTGCTCCCACCACAGGGCCTGGTGAGCCATTAGCCAGGGCACGCGTGGTGATGCCGCGCCGCGAGCGGAGAGGAGCCCCACGAGCCATGAAATGGCATGGAAGACCCCCAGGAGTCTTGTAGAACAGAATGGTGGAGTGTAATGAATAGTCAGACATATGGTAAAAATGAATTAATGTCGAGTTGCCATCCACTCTGCCATTTTTTGCTTTCAGTTTCCCCGCTGTGCCTGTCTCCTGGCATCACTGAATCTTGATTCAGGGAGAGGCAGCCAAGTAGCTTCCTGTGAAGCCAACATCACATCCTAAGTTGGCCAACAACTTGGTAGTGCTTTCTCCTGGCTCCATCTGGCTGGGACTCTCTCGCCTGGCCTGGTGGAGAGTGACCCAGCCCCAGAGGCATGGGTCTGTGTCTTTTCCCCTCTGGCAGGGAGCCACCTGCCCTCGGGATATGCCAGCTGAGGGTGGGCACAAGTGCCTTCAAGCAGGAGCTGTCATGAGTATGTCAAAACAAGTCCTGAATCTCAGATCTCACAGCTGCAGAAGCTGGAGCCCTGATCCAGGACTGCAGAAGGTTCACCTGGAACTCCTGGAGAGCTCTGTGACTGTGGTGCAATGGCTTGTCTGCTGTCTGGGGGATGCTGCCTGTTTCTGCAGTGTTCTGAAAAAGAGGAAAGGTCCAGCCTGGTGGAGCAGACTTGAAGGAATGATTTTTGAGAGCCTGATGCATTGCTATGGGCAGCACCAGTGCAGATGTGTGTGTTTCTTTGTGTGTATGTGTGCGTGCTTGTGTGAGTGCACATCTGCATGTGCATACCTTGAAAAATCCTAATTTTCCCACAGAGAAGTAAAAGACTGCCATGTACCCTGAGTCACTTTATGAACTGTAAGTACATGATAAAAAAACTTGCATAGTCCAAGAATTGGACAGGGCAGAAAAAGGCAGGAATATTATATCCATCCTCTGCCTTCCTGCTGCAGCCTTTTCATCCACAAGCATCTCTTCATGTGCTGCACACAGCACAGATGGGCTTTCTCCAAAATGAATGTGCTACTTCTTTGCCCTTGGAACCGCTGCCATGTCTCAATTTGAGCACGCCTCGGGGTTAAAACAGAGGGGCAGGAGCACAGCTGGGGGGCTGTGCAGGCAGGGAATGCTCTGTGCCGGGATACACAGGGAGCCCGCCTGCCTGCGGGTGCAGCTGGAGCGGTGCGATGGCAGCAGTGCAGGCTGAGGCAGGCGTTTGCATGTGTGTGTGTGAATGCATGTGTGCATCGTGCCACAGAATACGGAAATGCTTGTGCTAGAAGGGTGACAGAGGAGCTACAGCCTGAGTCTGGCCGCAGCCACATCTCTTCTTGCTCCTGGGTACCTCCATCCTGGAGCGGGGAGCATCGCACCCGCTTCCCTCACCACGGCACCCGCAGCCCCTTGCAGTGCCTGGGAGGCTGGGCTGTTTTAATCAAGGCTCCTCGCTTCCTTTCTTCAGGAAAAAAAATCCTCACTGACTTAAAAACAGCTGTCGTAGTACAGATCCTATTCTTGGATTTCCTGGAAAAAAAGGGAATGCTTGTAGGGGCTAAAGGGCAGGAGACGGAGGTTGGGTACTTGCGCTCTGCTGCTGGCTCAGCCGCTGAATTCTCACGTGATGGGAGGCAAGTCACTTATTTTTTATATTATATAGGACGAGGGGAGAGATAGGAAGAGAAGAAGAGGACAGTGCTATTAAGCAACCTTTGTGAAGCGATTTAAAATCCACGGTGGAAAAAGCCATAAATGTCACATCACATTCATTCCTGAGCAGCGGCGGCGGTGGCCGTGGCTCGCAGCGAGTCGCTGTGGCCAGGCCAGCCTTGGCAGGCTGTTCTCCTGCCGCCGGGATCTGTCCCTCCCACTGCCGCCTCCCGAAGTAATTTTTATTATCCAGCAATCACCTGTGACTCTGAGATATTTTTAATGCCTGCATTTTTCGTGCTGCTGTTCCGCGGGCTCCGGGCTGTTCACCCAGGCAGCGTGGCCCTCCCTGCCGCCGCTGCTGCCGCCTCCTCTTCTTCCTCCTCCTCCTCCTCCTCCTCTTCTTCCCTTGGGGTCCTGGGCTCCTTCCCTTGCGCAGGCAGCCTGCTCCTGCCGCCCACAGCGGAGATCAGACGCAGCGGCAGCTGGGGAAACAATTGGGTGCCAAATTAGAGCGGCTCTTCAAGTAATTGACTGATGGAGCTGCGCTCCTACTTAAAAAAAAAGAAAAAAGAAAAAAAAAAAAAAAAAAAAAAAAAAAAAAAAGAAAAAAAAGTAAAAGGCCCGGTTTCGCAGTATGAGTCACCGAGGCGGCTGTGCTCTGAGCTGTTTAAAAATCAGACCATGGATGTGGAGGTCAGGGGATGAAGCTGTTTTGCTCCGTGCTGCCCAAGGCTGGCCGCTCTCCTGGGAGAAGCCCGGGGTCTGCCCGGCCGTGCTGGGGCAGAGCTGCGAGATGCTCGAGTGATGCAAGCCGGCCGCATGAAGCTCATCTCCCCCCGCCCCTGTGCGCAGCCCGCGGCTCCCCCGGGCTGGGGGGAGACCCCCGGCAGCCGCAGACACTCTCGGCTGCAGACACACCGACAGCTACAAGACAGCTCCTGAAGGGATATTTTATCAAGCAGTCAGGAGGGAAAATTTCGTCCAGATCTGGGCTAACCTTGCATCCTCTCCTGCTCCTTGCAGTGGGAGCAGCCGGAGAGCTGTGGGCTCCAGCTCATATCGTGGGTCCTGCCAGCGCCCTGAATGACAGCCCTGGCTGGGGAGCAGTGCTGAGCCCTTCCAGGCATGGAGGACAGTAAATCTGACCTTAATTGCTCTTAAAAGACCATGCAGATGAGTATTCCCC
Organism: Onychostruthus taczanowskii; assembly: GCF_017590055.1. NCBI lineage: Eukaryota > Metazoa > Chordata > Aves > Passeriformes > Passeridae > Onychostruthus > Onychostruthus taczanowskii. Next base: position 8,723,053 of record NW_024498906.1, on the reverse strand, counting down.
CTGCTTTCACTCCATCATTAACATTTTAACAGCTTTCTCGAAAGAAGTGAGGCTAGAGAAGCCAAGGAGCAGCAAGTTTCACATTATCAGGATCTCAGGGAACTGGGGCTGCAACAAAACCTCCTGATATCCCAAGACAAGCAAGTTATTGAGATTATCTTTGTAGCTCATGCAGCACTGCGTGGGCAGTCGAAACCAGCAATGACACTCTCACTCATCCTCTTTCCCACACTTTCAAGGCAAGTGGAAAAAACCTGTACTGATTGCACTTTGGTTGTACTTACTCTGTATTGGGATAAAGCAGTCAATAGCCATGCTGCTTCATAATGTTTCTCTGCGTGGAGGCCTTCATGTGTCTCTGGCTTGTTTGAAGTCTTAATAACTTTCTGGTCCCTAGACTTATTTTCTTATCCAGAGATAACTCCAGTATTGTCCCTAACACATAGCTTTTACAAGAGAGGGGCACGAATTAGAATAGCTGTTTTGCTGGGCATGGTAATAATGATTTATATTAAGTTTACAGAGGTACTGAAGTTTGTTCAAGATATGTATGGTATGGAGAAAGAGAAAACAGAAAGATTCCTGCATGTTGCAGGTATTGTCATTATTATAAGTTAACCTGGCATTTATGAAAAAAAATTTAAGCAAGCAAATCTACTTCAGAAAACTGGCCAAAACCTTCCTTGACTGTTAAAGAGGTGACTCTGAGTGTAGTGCCTTGTTTAAGGGGAAAGGATGTTCTTCATTGCGTTGTGCCTTGTCTCCCAGCTCTACTCCCAAAGAGGTGAGAAGTGCTGGGTTCCAAACAGGCTGGTCTTTCCACACTCCTTGGTATCAGTCTTCTCCTCTGGAGCAAAACACAGAACAAAAATTCTGCATGTGTTTCCCACACAAAACTCAGGAAGGGTGTGCAGCTTTTGGAAGCTGGGCTGCAGACAAACCAGGGTATAAGACTGTGGCTATGGCACTACACCTTCATGGGCTGCTCCCAGATATGACCTGCTCTTTGCCTTCCAGGGCCTTTTTCCTCACCCTGCACTGTGTCAGAGCAGTGTGTGTACCCCCACCTTGATGTTCCCAAAGCCCTTTACAGCTTGAGGTGTCTTGATTTAGATTTTTTTTTTAATTTTTTTGGACCTGTCAGAGCAGCCCAGTTAATGTGGGCAGCAAAGCCAAGCAGCCGAGCTCCGCTCTTTGAATGCTCGTTTCCTCATCGCTGGTGTCTAGCCCTTATAGATTTTTTATGGAATGTTGTGTTGCTGGTGCAAAGGTGCCTCCTTGCCTTTCCTCAGGTCTGATTGTTTCCTCCAGCTTTGCATACAAGGGGATTAATAAAATGCTGGTAATTCCCTGCAGCCAGTGTGGAAACCCAATCAGGAGCCATCAGCGAGAGGGAGGTGAGGCAGGGATGGGGTGAAGCAGGGATGGGGTGAGGCAGGGATGGGGTGAGGCAGAGATGAGGTGAGGCAGGGATGGGGTGAGGCAGGGATGAGGTGAGGCAGGGATGAGTCCTCTGCAGGAGGCAGGGTGGAGGGAGCACAGCTTCCTGGCCCCATTCTCAGCACTGGGAGGGTTTGGGTCCTTCCCTGAGTAGTTCCAGTGCAAACCCCCCAGCAGAAGAATGTGCATCCTTGGCTGTTCAGAAAGAGATGATGGCGCTTCTCTGGGACTCCTTCACATTTGGCTGGTGAAGAGATTTTATAGTCTCATGGAACTGGGTGGTGGGGTGGGGGTGAGTGATTCTGCCTGTGTGCCAGCTCCACCAGATGCACTCTGCTCCTGTGTGGATGGGGAGAGTGGCTGTGTGTGTGTCTGTGGGAGAGGATGGAGTGCTGGCTCATGTTATTTCCTCCCTTCCCTTGGGACTTGACTGGGTCCCATTTTTTTTCTCTGCTGCTGCTCTAATGAAAAAAAAAAAAAAAAAAGTGGCTCAGCCAATTCTCTTGAACCTGAATGCAAAAGGAAGGAGACAGGGAGTGAAAAATGTGAAATCAAATGGGATTTTTTTTCCCAACCAGCCGCAGTCACCAGGGAGTGGGGCTGGGAACACCGTGGCCGTCTCCAGCAGCAGGTTGGGGGACAATAGTTACTGATGCTGGAACCAGGAGCAGGAGTGCTGCTCTCCCCGCCTGAGGGAGCTTGTTACCGCCTCGAGTTTGCTTAAAATACAGCTCTAATTACCTGTTTAAACAATAGCTCTGTCCCTTCCTTGGTCTATGAAGACTGCACACATTTTAATTATTGGGAAGACCTTGGCCATTCACCTTTCCGAGGTATTTAATGCTTCCAGTCAAATGCCTGCCCTGATGTACTCTGTTACTACGCCACCTCTCGAACTCTCACTGGTGGAAAACTGCAGGATGTCGCTGGTGAAATGACATTCTCTGGCAGATATTTTTCTGCATAATCATGGTATTTGGGTTAATTTTGCTTTGCTGGGCACATTAGTCTTTGGCTCCTAAAAAAGAATATGCAGGCCCTCCTCCTGCCTTTCCTTTCCCCCTGTGCACACATGGAAAATAGGGTTTAGATTGTATCTGAATGTGTGATAATATTCTAGTCCTGTAAATGGATGCCAAACATGTTCCTGAGAGAGGTACATCTGTGTTAGAGACTGTACGTGGCATGGGAAGGGCTCTCCTTTTCCTTTGCCCAGACACCCATCCACCCACCCCAGAGTTGTGTCTTCAGCCCACAAAGCCTCCCATTTTGGGTATTTTTATTTTCCCAGCAAGAAACGGGCTGGGAAATGCTTCCAATCACAGAGCGGTGCAGCCGGAGATCCTGCTGAGTTAAACGGCCGGAGGCAATGGAAGCGCTGCCGTCCCTGGGCAGACAAACCCGGCTTTCCCAGGACTCGGCTACGCAGCCAGGGGAGCCTGAGCGGCAGGAGAGATGCTGCAGCTCACGGGAATCCTTCCTCAAGGGCCCTTTCCCTGCGGATGCTGGGCGAGCAGAAGCTGGGATATCCCGGGAGCCAGTCTCAGTGGCTGCCCCAGCTGCTGGCAGCGACACAGGGCAAGGGCAGGGCTATTCCCAGCAGGCAGCAACTTCTGGATATCCATCAGTGTGCATGGGAAAGCATCCCACTGCCACACCGGGCCCAGGTGATGAAAGGCTGCCAAGAGGGTTTTGCTTCAGAGGAGTGCCTGAGAAGGGGGCCAGGATGCTCAGAAGAGGAGAAGACACAAATTTATAGTCAGAGAGAAGGAGGAGGCCAAACACTGCCCAGCCTATAGGTCTCAGCCTCTGAAACCTTGAAACTTGTCTGTGAAACCTTGTCTGTGGGGTTTGAGCCAGCCAGCTGGGAGGAACCCAGGGTAAACTCTGCAAGCTGCCCGGAGAGTCTGGAGCTGTAAATCTCCACAGCCTGGATTTAAAGAGCTGCCAGAACTTTTCACGAGGTTAGAAAAGTACTGGGGAGGCGGCAGAGGAACACCTGGCTGTTTCTTCCTCCCTCCTCTGCTGTCCTGCCCCTTGGGGTTTTTGCCTTCCCTTCAGGAGTTGGTGAAGTGTAATGGAGCCTTTTGGGACTGGAAGATACTGCTCTGATTTAGGTTAATTGCCTGTATGTCATGATTCAGCGCATCAGTTGAGCACTCGTCCACCTCTGGACATGATTAACTGGACATGATTAACTGTAAAGACCGCAGGGATTTTCCATGGGACTTAGGCATGTGCTTCCCTGCTGTGCAGACCACAGCTCCCCATTACCACTGCCAACTTCAGCGGGGTTGCTGGAGAGCAAAAGGAAGAATTCAGCTCTTTTGTATCAGATCCCCCTTTGTCTTTATCTGACCGTTGAAATTGCAGAGCCGGAATATTTCAAAATATTTGCTCAGCTGGCTACGAAACGCGAGGGTTTCTTTGGGGGGAACGGATCATTTATTCTCCAGCCAGATCAAGCACCTCCAGCTAATGATGAAGCATCACGACACATTGAAGCCCTGCTAATGGCAGCGTCCTGAGGAGTGAAGATAAACAGTCCTTGCCGCAGCATGGGGGGACGCCCATCCCTCCCCTCCGCTGATGACAGAGGGATGAGTAAGGGAAAAGGGGAGGGGAAAAAAAACCGTGCTGCTCTGGATGCCCCAGTTTCCTTGTGCTTTTTTAAAATTTTTATTTTATTATTTTATTAATACCTAGTAGCCTTACCAAAGCTAAGCAAAGAATCCCTTTCATCCGCTGGTCTGTTTTCTACCTTTGATGGCCAGCCTTTCATTTCACTTTGAGGTATCCCCGCTCAGAAAGCGCCTTGCTGCCTAGCCAGCACATTTGTTCCTCCCTGGCCGGATGCAGATGTGACCAATTTGCTTCCCCGACACAATGCCAGTGGAAGCAGGGGCGGAGAGGGGAGGAAGGTCTGTGGAGCCCAGTCGCGCAGCAGAAGGCAGCGAGGAGAGCGCCGCGCTATTTATTCCCCGGCTTCCACCGGGGTCTTTGGTGTCCCGGGAATGGTAAATCTTAACTTTCATGCTATAGTGCACCGGGATGCAATTTACTTCAAAGACAGCATAAATCCCTGGCTGCCACTTATTTCACAGGGCTGTTACATAAAAAGGGTTTATGCACTTCGGTCCCGGGAACAGGTCTGCACTTTTTGCCATGGATCTCTACTGAAAGGCCTGCAGTTGGTCTGAAAATCTCACAAAGGCCACAGAAACTAGAAACTAGACTGTTCCTGCCCTTCTGAGCCTCCCAAGTGCCGTTCCCTGCCATGCCAGCCTTGGGTGCACTCTCCCTACATCCAGCCCCACTGTTGCAGGGTAGTGGCTCCCCCAGCGCCAGGCTGGATGGGGAGGAAGGGGAGGCTCTGGGATTATTGTTTTTTACCCTTAGGAAAAATGCTGGGGAGGGAAGGGAGGAAGGAAGCAAATTCCTCTTTCTTTGCTACCACAGCTGTCTTGCTGAAAGAAAACTGAGAAAGCACTTTGGCCGGGAAAATCTGCGTGTGAACCGGGTGCTGCCCTTGCGGAGGCGGGCTGGGGGCATGCGTGGGAGTGGGAATTTCTGCCCTTTCGAGGCAGAAAGGCATGGCCCTCACCTGCTGTGAGCCTTTTGGTCTTGGTGAATCCCATGCCACTTCACACTGACCCCAGCTTTTTGTTCTGTGGCAAACGTCACAGATTTGAACAGCGGAGAGCTAAAAGACCTCTTTAGGCACATGAAGAAGGTACATTTTCAGAAGTGACAGAGAGCCTGCAGAGCTCAGACCTACCGTCAGGAGTGACGTGGGCAAGTACAGCCCCAAATAACTTCCAGAAGTGGGACTCTGGCTCTGTTTAAATACTATTTATCCACCTCTTAACCAGGAGAGTCAGGACAGTGGCTTCCTCAGCCAGATTTTGGACTGCCACCTTGCCTAGGAAGACTTGTTTTATGTGCCAGCGAATTAAAATCGAGCTAGAAAACACACGGTTAAACTTCTAAGAATTTAATTTCTTGGCTTAACCCAGACATTTTCGGAATATTGCTTTTGGAATGAAAGAGGAGAAAAGAAATCCCTTCTGCCCTCTGTAGTTCAAGCATATTAATAATGCCTTAGTTGCAAAGCTGTTTACGCCTCCCTCCCCTCCCCTCCTGCCGTGTCTCTGCTCTCATCAGAGCGCCGCTATTAGCTGCCCTCATTGTGCAGCAATGCTTCATCGTTAGCTAAAGTTGCTTTATCTTCGTGAGGGAGAAACCAGCCTTCCCTCTCTGAACCACCCATATTTCATGGCCAACTAAGCAATATTGCAAAAACATTGAGATTCCTCAATTTCCTTGATCGCGTGTAGCAGATGCTGGTTTGATGCTGGGAAAACTGATTAGCGAGCCCCTTCCTGGCTAGTCTGTCACGGCGCTGACAGCCCCAGCACAGGCGGCTTGTCCAGCAATAGAAAGACCATTACCAAGTGCATTTTTCATGCGGCGAGAGAGAGCGTTTCTAGCTGCTTCCATGCAATGAAAACAAATTTCCGAAAACCCGCACAGCAAAGTGCCGGGGTGATAATCCGCTCCCGTGCGGTATTACCTGCAAATGTGTTATCACTGGAAGTGTAAAATCCCGGCTCCTCTCCCGCTGGAGCCCCACTGTCATTAATCGAAGGCTTTGCCCGGCTGGGGGCCTGTCTAACTCGCAGTGCTGGCTGTGAAACCAAGGGCATTACTGGATGGTGCTGTCATGCACAGCCGTGCAGGTCCCTTTTAAGGGAGCGGTGGAGCCATTGTAGCGGGCGAGCTGAAATCTGGTGTATATAATTTCAAGGAAACCTATTGGCTTGCAGAGGCCAAAAATCAAGATCAAGAGTTCAGGGTTAAATTCAGCTGTCGGGTCTAGATAAGCTTATCTCCAAAAAGTGGCTTAGGAGAGATCTGCTCTGGGCTGAAATGCTTAGCTGGTGACCTGCAGGACTCCTTCCCACCAGGGCTTACCTCCAGATCTGCGTGTCTCCTGCCTTTTGGATGCTAAAGCTGTGGCGGGGAGGCAGGGGGTGGATAGCATGTCAGGACAGCTGTGTGCTGGCCCCAGGCCTCCAGCAGATTTATGTGCTTTCTCTTAGCCTGGGTGTCCCAAAGAGAGCAGCGAGTGGCGAGCGCCGTGGTTTTGTTATTACACAGAGGCCTGCTCTGGCAAAAAGGGAAAATTAGAGAATTTTTTCCAAGCATTCTTTTCCACTCTCTGGGAAAAAAAAAAACAAAAAAAACCCCAAACCAAACAACAAAACAGGCATGCCTGTAATCAGCTGCAGGAGCAGAACAGCCCTCTTAATTTATTTTAAAGTGTCCTTCAGGACTGTCTGCTTAATAAGCACGCTCCACGGCGCTGCGCTCCCCAAGGGCGGAAAGGCGCCGCTGCCTGGGAAACTCGGTTTTGTTTTTTTCTCCAGGATTGGATGCCCTCTGCTTCATCCCACCAGATACTGGAGGAGGGAAGCGTGTACCTAAAGGAAGCAGGAGGCTGGGACAACAGCAACCCTGGCTGCTGCCTGCGGCTGTGTGGGAGTGGCAGCTCCGTGTTTGGGATGCTGAGGAGGGCGGCTGGCACTCGGGGGGCTGTCACGGCTGCGGAGGACAGTGGTGACAGTGTGATCCCAGCCCTTTGCTCCAGGGGGATGCTTAAAGGCACTGCACATTCTGAGGTGTGCAGCACCTGAGCCGCCTGTGTCCTGCAGATCCTGTCAGAGGTGTCTGCAGCACACGGACACGACACATTTCTGGGAAGGGCCATAAATGGGAATAAAGGTCAGTTCATCAATCATCTTGCAGTCTAGTGGAGTGGTGGCCTTTGTAGGGAAATGTAAATCAATCACTTTAACCTGTCCCTATTTTAAAAACCTGTGCAGAAGTTTCTGGGACGCAGCCTAGTGACACCAGGGCTCAGTGAGGTGCCCACTCACTCAGCCTGCTTGCTACCATGAGAAATTAAGATAGGAGCAATAAAACAAACCTGGAAGGCTGCCAGCAGCAAGAAGGCCGTGAGGAGGATAAGGGTCTTGTCAGGTTAGATGTGACTCCCACTCCTCGGGGGGTGGTCAGTACCCACTCTTGCCTGCCACTGGCCTCCCCAGGCAGAGATCTTCTCCAAAAAGAGGCCCAAACAAAAGAGGCTGCTCCACATCTCCCAGAGGATCCCTTCTGAGCTGATACATCCAAGCAGAGCTCCAGGCATCCAGTGCCCACCCACATCATGGGTGCCAGCAGCTCCCTGTGTCCCCTGGAACAGCACGCTGGAGATGCCACCTCCAAGAGGATCCCACACCCAACATTTTCTCACAGTGTATGGTTTCTGTGCAGACACAGACACAAGTGTGCCTGTGAGAAAGTTACATTTAAGAGGATCCCACACCCAACATTTTCTCACAGTGTATGGTTTCTGTTCTGGCCAAAATGCACAGCATCCTGTATTGGCTGTATTGAAAGGCAGTGAGTCATGGCCACGGTGCTCTTGCTACCTTAAAATGATCAAGAAATGCTTGAGAGATTAAAAATTAGATGTTTAATCTTAAAAAAAAAAAAAGAAGAGAGACTATAAGGGTCTAGGAATACCAGTTTAAACTTTTAACATTCCCTATGCTTTTCCTTTCTTGCTTAAAGGCAGACTAAGAAGTGTTGGCAAAGAGTTTATTTTATTTTGAAAAACTAGTTTTTGTAATATCTAAGAATGGTAGGAACATTCTCAAAGCTTTAAAAACCCAATGGGCCTTTGCTGCTACTGTTACTGAGAGAAATCCAGATGCTGCTGCAGGGAGATCCTGAAAACAGAATGTCCTTCAGCTTCCATGTCCAGCCCCAGCCACATACAAACCTTCAGCTGAAAAAGTAGAAAGGAGACTCATGAAATGAAGTGTTGTTTTCTCTCCAAACCCTGTAGTTTTTCAAATATTGCGGTATGGAAGCCTGATGGAGATAATTCCTGCGCTCGTCACTGACTGAGGGAAGGGCTTTCTTGAAGATAGTTTTATATTGAAATTTTCCTTGCATTTTAAATTTTTTTATGGTGGTGGCAGTGTATTTTCTTTGATTTTTTTTTTTCTGGAAGTGAAAAGATAGTGTATTATGCAATCAGAGATATCTGAGACATGGGGCCTGAGGAACAAAATGCCAGCCCATATCACAAAGCTTGTGTTAGAACTGTAGGATTTGGGGCCTCAGTCACAAGGCAAATCTGCTACACTGAGTTCCTGTGTCCCATTCTCCTGAGTGGGGCTGGTGAGCAAAGGTCTGGTGAGGCACCCGAGCAGTAGCAGTCTCTTCTGCCAAAAATAAACGGGAAGCAGGGATCTTAACTCCAGCAGGACCTGGTTAATCTGTGCTTAGATTATCTCAGTTGCGCCCAGGATTAGGAAACACTTTGCAGGGACTAATCTTACCCAGTAGACAGCAGCCTGTGTGACTTCTTAATCCCATCCCTGACTTCCAGAACTTGATGAGTCCTGAGCATCCCTGTGGCCGGGCTGTGCCTCTCTGGAGGGTTGTGATGGGGAGCCCAGATGTGATTTCAGGTCTTTTGCACAACAAACTCTGCAATTGGCCGGCCTTCCTTCCTTCCTTCCTTCCTTCCTTCCTTCCTTCCTTCCTTCCTTCCTCCCTCCCTCCCTCCCTCCCTCCCTTCCCAGGAATCAGGCAGAAGGCTCTGAGCACCATGCAAGTGTTAGGCAGGACAAGACAGGGCTGTGTTAATTACCCTGATTTTCTGAAGAGACGCTGCAGTGGAAGATGAAAGGGAAAACAGCTGATGTGAGAGCATTTCTTTCTGCTAAGTGATGCTTTGAGAAGGTCTCCAGTGATATTTCCAAGGCAGTGTAACTGAGTTGGGTGCCCTGAACCTCAGACAACCTTCTGGGAAGGTAACTCCATCCAGCCTCTACCCTGTGGAAAGAAAAATAACTCAGGGCACAGCTGCAATGGAAATCCCCCACTTTGGGGAAAACTAGGAAAAAAACCCCACCAAAACAAACAAATAATAATTTAAAAAGCAAGGGTTTTGCTTGTTTCAAGAGAAATAAAACTTTTTTTGCACTTTTTGGCAATTAAAAAAGCCCCCAAACCCCAGAGGATGTTTCTAGTAATAAACAATGCAAAAAAACCTCACTAATTTCTTGTTTGCAAAATTGGCGGAATTTAGAGCAGCTGAATTTGGGAAGCAAAGTAGAGGTTTGCAAGTATGAAACACTCGTGGCTGGCATCCAGCAGCTCCCCTGCCGGGGAGGAAAAGCCTCTAACACAGATTATCCAGCAGTTTATGCAGCTCAGCTTCAGCGGGGAGACCTTTAGGACAGCAAACCTCCCAACAGCTCTGGTTCTGAAACCCCAGAGCTCATCCCTGCCCGTCCCCACAGCATCCCCTCCTGCAGAGGCTGCCTCCTGCCCAGCCTCCCCCTTCCCAAGGCTGTGCAATTCCCAAACTCGGACGGGGCCCAAAAGCACTGCTGAGCCATAATTGGTGCCTGAGGTGAGAATTACAGAGGCCCTTGAGAGGAAGGCAAAAAGAAAAACAGAGTCCCTGCCCCAAACAAATCAGCAAAGCAGCAGCAACAGCGAATAACCCCTGCGTGATTTAAAGACTTGAAAGAGGCAATAAATAAAGTCAATTAGCCCACAGACTTTGCCCTGGCTTATATGGAGCCAGCCTGGTAGAAAGAAGGGCAACCCCAAAACCTATTAGCCACGAAAGCACCTCTTGTTCCTACTCTAAAAAACCGACTAAAATAAGAAAAAATATCAAAATGAGTGGGGGTGGTAATGCCAGGAAGAAAAGGGGAGCAAAAGGGTGAGTCCTGCTGGGGAATGGGCTATTGGTGAGGAAGGAGCCCCAGTGCCAACTCTACACCTCCCCTCCTGCTCAGGAGGAGCCCCTCACCCATGGGGGTGGCTTTGCAAGCTCCAGGCTCTGGGGGTGAAGGTAACACCAAAGACATTTCCAAGGGATGGGGGAGCTGCTCTGTCACCTTCCCTGCCTGGCCCTGCTCAGGGTCCAGCAGGCAGGTCACAGATGCCCAAAGGGGATGTGGCAGGGAAAGAGCCAGTCCATTAGAGTTTTTAAGGCCAAGGTTAGGAGAGGATTAACACAGCCTTTCCCAGACCTCAAGTTCTTTTAATCAGGATTTACAGTTGTGAATTCACTGCTGAGGCCATTTACTGTCCCTCCTCCGTCTTGCAATCCTCATATCCTTTACAAGAATACTCTTTTGGTATCCCTTAGGTACCTTTGCACATCCTACCCTTAATAGAAATTACCTAAAAACCACAGAGCTTTGGGACCCAGATACTCAATATGCTTCTGTGCTAAACATGCCACAGTGTCTCTTAACTCCTGACAACCATTATCCAGCTGCTGAATGAGCCTTATTATGAGCAATTTTTGTAAATCATATTGAAAGCGTAAAGTCAGAACGAAGGAAAAAAATGGATCTCGGGTCATGAACTGTAGCAACACCTGGCAGGTTGGTTAAAAAAAAAAAAAAAAAAAAAAGCTAGGAAAATTGTTGGCACAAGATCCTGGGGTGATACTTTACAGACAACAGCATGTATGTCACACCCAAAGCCAGGGCAGGGCTTCCCCAGCCCTCCAGCTGCAGGGCTGACACCGCATCCTGCGCCTTTCCAGGAACCTCTCAGCAGCTTAGCTCGGGACATGCCAAAACCCAAAAGATTTTGAGACACGCCACAAACTGGAGGGGTTTTTATGGACCAAAAGTATTTCTAGTCCAAGGAAGGCTGGGGCAGACAGGCTCTGTATCAGCAGCAGCATGGTATTAGTTGGAAACTCTCCTCCTGTGCCTCTGGTGCTCGGTGAGTCTCCGCAGCTCTGCTGTTGCAAGGTGAGCAGGGGAGCAGATAAACGATGTGTGCTGTGGCCCTGGGCTGGTGCCTGCGTGTGCTGTGTCACTGGATTTAGAGCCGTGCACGGGCCATTGTGCTGTTGCGAGCCGTGGATTTTGGCCGTCACTGATTAAGAGCCCTCCGGCGGTGACCTTAGCGAGCCTTAGCCCGTGTCCTGCTGGCTGCGGGCACTTGTCACAGCGGCTGCAGAGGGCAGCACGGCCGGGCGGGCGAGGGCTGTATCGGGCATCCAGACGGTCTCCTCGAGACCAGAGAATGTGTGTGTCTGTGTGTGTGTGTCTGTGTGTGAGTGTGTGAGTGTGTGAGTGTGAGTGTGTGTGTGAGGCACAGGGCGGCAGAGCGCTCCCTGGGCCCAGCGGGGTCTGCGGCTGCCAGCCCCCGGCTGGGGAGCGTGGCAAGGAAGGGCAAGGAGGGAGTTGGAGTGGCAGCGGGATCACTGGCTTGTCAAGCGTCATCAAAGCCGGTGCCTCGGAAAAAAAAGGCAGTCAGGGCGGCAGGGGGCCGGGGGAGCCGTGCAGGTGAGACAAATTAAAGATCAGCGCTGCCGCGCTCGGGGATGCTCCGCGCGGGCTGCGCTGCCGCGGGGCGCTCGTCTCGCTGCCGGCTGCCGCTGCTGTCGCGACGTGTGGCACACTGCTGACAGTCCTCCCGGAGCAGCGCAGCCACTGCCCTTGCCGCGACACACGGCCGGCTGTCGCCCCGCCGTCCCCAAGTGTCCCCTCGCCAGCCCCTTTCCAGCGACACCCGCTCATTAGCGGTTCGCGACTTGCAGCCTCGTCTTTGCCTGAAATCCTGCAATTACTCGGGGCGCTGGCTCAGATCTGGCTCCCGCAAGGCGATGGAACAAAGGCGAGGGGGAACAGGCAGCCCAGCTGCCGCCGGCCCCGCAGCCATCCCCGGGAGGGCAGCTCGGCCATGGGGGGACAGGTAGGGTTGGGATTTCAGACCAAAATTAAAGCAGGAAGGATCACCCATGAGCTCTAAAATAAGCAGAGTTTTTGTTTTATTTAATGCGAGGCCATTTTGGCCGATGTAAAATATCTGTCAAAATGGAGACAGAAAACAGTTCTGCCTGAAAACGTTGGGGCCAAATTGGCTTTGAGACTTGCATCGTCCTGAGCCAATTAAAATGTCATAATAATGTAATCTCAAAAAAAGACACGGTGTCTGCTAGTTAGGAGACATACACAAGGAAAGGAATCATTCCCCAGCTAGAAGTGTTTATCCAAGCAGCTCTCCGAGAGAAATCAGTAGGTGAAAAGGGAGAGGGAATGCCCCAAAAGCAGCAGTAGCCTGGATGCTCTGCTCTGTGTTCATGTCACCTGTGCTGGTCCCTGGAGCTCTCCAGGAGTTCAGGGAGGGTCTTTGCAGGTCTGAGAAGGTCCTGCCTGCACTGCAGGTCTTGTGCTTTGGGTGGCTTCATTGCAAATGACAGTTTTAGCCTCTTCGTTGAATTTCCCAGCCTTGATGAGTCTTTGGGAGACGTGTCCCCCAGGTATATCAGCAGTAATGGAAAGTGCCACTGTCACTACAGGCACTAACTCATCATTTTGATGACCCATCGATCCCTGGAAGAGTCGAGTGGAGGGTAAAATAAATGTGGTTTGCTGGGACAGGAAGAGAGGAGGAAGATACTGAAGACATTTTGCTTCAGTGGCCACTGAAATGAATGGAAAACCAGCCACTGGCTGTAGTGGACATGGGGCTGGGCTGTGCCCATGTTCACCAGAAGTCAAGGGACATGCTGAAAGGCAACTCCCCAACAGCCATCCTGGACTACAGGGAATCCCATCCATGTCCCTCTGGAGCTGCCCAGAGGTGCCAAGGCTTGTGCTGGGTATTGCCTTGCTCTTTGGAGAATCTTGGACCTGCCTGGTGTGAGAGAGGGACTCCCACACACTCCCCAAACTGCAGGTGGCTCCCAGGGCCAGCGGAGAAGACCGAGGCTCTGCTCTGGGCCAGCAGAGCTTGCAGTGGGTGCTGGGGAGCAGGGATTCCCCACAGGAGCTCATTCCAGCCGATGCCACAGGCTGCAGCCAGCCCCGAGCCCTGGAGGCCATCCCCTCTGCTGGGCTGCCACAGCCAAGTGCTGAGCTGGAGCTCATTAGTCCTGCTGTGAGGGAAGTTAATTAGCTCGGGGAGAACTGCCGTGCTAATTTGCCTAACAGGCTTTGGGGACCGAGGTTAACCCCGGCAGGCCGGGACGCTCTGCCTCTGGCTGGGGCTCTGCCTCCCGCAGCCGTGGGCTCCGCGGTGGCTTTGGACGTGTCACCCCTGCTCTCTCGAGGCCGTGTGAGCTCAGCTCTCCTGGCAGGGGGACTGTCACCCATTCCCAGGCAGCTCGGCACCGCTGTGTCACCAGCCGGTCCCGCTCAGCAGGCAGAGCTCAGCTCTCTCACGGCCGGGTGAGGGTCTCTGTGCCAAGCAGAGGTGCCCTGGCCGTGCCTTCCTGCGGCTGCCACACAGCTCAGAGCAGGATTTACGGCCCGTGTGGCCATCCCTTCACACCCCTCTTCCCCGCCCAGCTGCCCCCTGCTTCCGTGTTATGCTCTGGTTGCTCCTCAGGCCAGGCTCTGACAGGGCCTCGTCTTTTCCTTTCTTTATCAGTCCCTCATGTCTTGCAAGAATGTAGAACTTGGACAGGGCGATTAGAACAGCGTGTGGAGCAGATGGAAGCAGGTCCCAGGCTGTGGCCAGGTGGAGGGAGCACTCAGCAGGCAGAGGCTGGGCATGGCAAGCTGAGAAGAGGCTCCTGGCTCTGCGAAACGCTGCTCCCTCTCCACCTAACGCTAAAGCAATTGGTGTCAGTGGCTTTTGAATGACTGTTTTTGGCATGCAGGCAGGAGGCTGCCCCATGCTCCCCTGCCACACGGGAGGCCAAGCTTGGTTCAGCACGATTTGCAGCAAGGGAGAGTAAGGAAGAGAAACACGTACAGCAGAGAGGCAGGGAGAGAAAAACAGGAACAGGGTAATCTTCAATGCAAGCTTACAAGCTGGTCTAAAAATAGAAGGCGAGCTGTTCCCCAGTAATTAGCCAGGAGATGGTTTTATTTGCAGCAGTGCGATTTCAGCAGCAGTGTTTTTTGGCAGGAGGAGATGGGAATGTCCCAGCAGCTCTAACCTTGCAGAACAGGAGGAGACTTGCCTCCCCTTGCCAAGGGACAATCCCCACAGAGCGCAGGCGAGCATGGGCTCAGGCATGAGTGCATTCACATCTTCCTCTGCCTGCCTGGAGAGAGGGAGCAAGAGAGCAGCAGAAAAGAGTTATCCCCTCCTCAGTGGCCTGCTGCCTGTCTGGGATTAGATGCTCCTCAGCCTTTGCACTGGAAGAAACGATGAAGTCCTTTTACAGGGGGAGGAGACAGCAGCATGCTGACATAAGGGGTTGGTCCCTAAAAGTGTTTGGGCAAGGACAAGCCATGCCTGAGGTCTCAGTGGGGAATGGCATAGGGACCCAAGCTTGGAGCACAGCCAGGACTGAGCCTGAGGCCCTCAGTTTGCCTGCACTGCATTCTGCCAGCCTTGGCATCCAGGGGAGGTGCCGAGGGCTGTGCCCACCGCAAATCAGCACCTGAAGGAGCTGATGGACGATGGGAAGTGGGTGTCAGGCTGGACCTTCCCAGCCAGCCATGGTGGACACGCAGGGCTAATGCCAAATCTGCCAGGTACCTTCCCTTATGGTCTTGTGGCAGCAAGGACAGGGGGCTGCCCTCCCCTCCAGCCTGGTGCAAGGGCTCCTAATGAGGCAGTGGGCATCTCTGGGCTCCTTGCAGGAGCTGGGCTGCTGAGGGCTTGGGGTGGGACAAGTGGCAGAACTGTCCCAACCTGGCTCTCAGGTGGTGCTTGGGTGCTGGAGGAAGTGAGAATCTTCCCCTGGCTTTGCTGGAGAAGCCTAACAAAACCAAGGAATAATCTTAAAATTCAGGCAAAACTCAGCTGCTTCTTACAGTGGGAGTGGGACTGGGAAGGAGTCAGCATGGATCCAGGTAATTTCTTGTATTTTATGGTATGGGTTCTGGCAAGGATGACAGCAGGAAAACAAAATGTAGCAAAACAGAAAACAAAAGTGCAAAGAGTCACCTCAGTACCGTGCTGGACCTCTCCCACTGGTTCCCAAACCCACCCACACTCCAGAAGGAAGACAGAGGGGCTGGAGGGACATTTTGACTGAGGAGGTGCAGACTGCCTAAGGGCAGCTTGTGCTGAAATCTGACAGCACAGCCCAATGCCATGGAACCCAATGGCCCTTGGACAGGGTCACCACTGCCCCATGTTCCACAAGCATGTGGGAACCGTCACCTGTGTCCTGCAGGGGAGCAGTGTCACAGGACTGCTGCTTCCCAGACCCAGGATGTCTGTTATCACTCTTGATAAAAGCTGGTTTTGGCAGAGCAAAAGCCCAATGGTGAGCAGACAATGTGCCATTTGACCTACAGCCAGCAGCTCTCCCTGGGCTGGGAATCAATCTGTTGCTGAATGAAAGAAAACGGGCTTTACATCCATTTCAGGCAACACCCAGCCCCTGCTGTCCTCCTGTTGATTTTGTAGCTCTGCAGTCATGTTTAACTTCCCATCTTTCTGCCTCCCTATTGCTGCCTGTGAGGCCTGTGCAAACAGCAGGGGAAGCAGGCTAATTGCCTCTGGAAAAGGAATGGTGATAACAGTGACGCTGGAAGAGCCATCACAGGCTGGCGGTTGGCAAACGGAGAACACAGGGAAAAGCACCCCCCTCTCCCCTGGATGCTCTTCTGAAGGATTACTCGTACCCACAGGGGGTTGTGCTGCTCCAGAGCGCTGGGCACTGCTGATTTTGAGTGTCCTCTCTACTGGGACACGATTAGCTGGAAAATTTACAAGTTGGGAGGTCTCTCCAGGAGGCAGCTGAAAGGCAGCGGTTCCTCCGGCTCACTCCTGCGCGGCAGAGCAGCTGTTGGATAAAAATTGAGGAGCGGGATGGGACCAGCAGGGGGGTGTGCCTGTGCTGGTGGTGAGGATAGATGTGCAGCTGTGGTGGGGGGATGCCTTGGAGTTATTTTGGGGGTGGCTGCAGAGCCTCCAAATGGTGCCCATGCTGCCTTTGGGGCAGGAGGAGAGTTTGCTGTGAGGCCCCGAGTTCAGGAGGTTATTTAGAGCTTTGCTTTTGCCCTGCTGTGCCCCCAACAGAGGATGGCCACAGGCTCCCTTTCTGTGGCACCCTCTATGGAAACTGTGTTGGCAGATGTGCTCTCAGCCCCAGGCAGGGGACAGACATGCAAGAGATCTGTCTATTTTTTACATATTGAGCAAAGTGTGGCCAGGTGTGCACTCACTTGGGATGTGGATAGGTGATGTAGCCCACTTGAGACATGAAGAAAGGACCTGAGCTGTTTCCTTTTTATCTGTTTTTTCTCCTCCTTCCTCAGCGTGTCCTTTGCCCCTGCTCCAGCAGCCTTGCACATGCCCCCAGCAGCCAGGGGTGACGCCACCGTTCCCCTGCTCATCCCTCCCCTGCCCTCCTCTCCGCAGGGATCCTCCTGCAGACAGAGAAATCCTCCCAGGAGGGAAGTGGCAATAGGTAGGTTTGCACAGTGATGCATGAATGCAATCAGCCCAGCCTTTCCAGGAGCTCAGGGAGCGTGTGGTGAGGGGCGCAGCCTCCCTGGAGAGATTATACCTGAGACGCATTAGAAATGGCTGTGGGGAATTTTTAAACTAGCAATCAAGAGACAGCTTGGAAATGAAAATCAGTGATGGGCAAAGAGGCCAGGGGGAGGCAGGGGCTGCCCTGCACCAGAGCTGGACAAATCTGTGTGAGTCACTGTCCTCTTAGCAGTGAGGGACAAGACCTGTGCTGGAGTGAAGGGGGAAATTTGGCTGGCAGTTCTAATGGCTCTGAGATTTCTCAGCTACAAAGGACTGGTCTCTGACCTGCTGGATGACAAAGCACTTCTCAATTGCGTAAAAACCCCTGGACAATGAGAGAGAGGACGAGGGGGGGGACAGAGGTCAACAAATGCAGCATGTCCCATCTTGGCGCAAGCTTCCCCTGAGCTTGGGCAGTGAGTGCTCAGCTCTGGGTTTCTGGGAATTAGACGTGGGTTCCAAACAAGCTCTGTCTTCCAGACTGAAGATTGCCTGCTCTTCCCAAAGAGGGAGGGGTGTGAAGTGTCATGTAAACTGGGTGTGCTGATCCAGAATTCTCTTGCTGGGAAAAGCAAAGCGAGGGAGAAAAAGCCGATTATAATGCTGCCAAATTAGCAGAGCTTTACATGACAGGTATGGGAAACACCTGCAATCCCAATCCATACAGTGCAGCATTTTAAGAGTGGTTATTACAAACAGCTCTGCAGCATGCACAGCCCTCCCCTGCCTACGCTCCCCTCTACTCTCATCCATGGCCTTTCCCTTCCCCCAGCTGTGTCAGCTCTGGTGCAGTAGCTCACACTGCTCCACACCAGGAGGATCCTACCTTAGTGGCTTTTCCCGGTGCTGATTCACATTTTGGAAGACAGTCAAATCCTGGAGCTGAATCTGCTCCTGGCATTGCTCTAGCCATGGCTAAGGGCGATGCCAGCAGTGAATCTGGCTGGGAACGTCTGCAGTTTCTTCAGTAAAAGGGAAATTAAAAAAACCCCAGTGCGGCAGGGCGCAGTGGAGCTGTGCCCCTGGCAGTGCCAGCTGCACGCTGCCCGGGGCAGGCCAGCCAGCACGGTGCACAGATGGTTGCTGCCCATGTTAGCATGTTGCTCTTTCGAGGAGGGACTCATGCTTTTCCTCCATTCACCTCTGCATTTGAAATATCAATTCTCCATTCCCTTCTGTGTTTTCAGCCAGCAGCTTGCTGGCAAACCTTGGGCTGAAGCAGAGATATCTCTCTGCCCAAGGCTGGGGGTGCCATATGGCACACTGCCAGCCGCAGAGACCAAACAGCTTGCTCAGGCACATGCTGGGGCATGGGTGTCAGGGAAGGGACTACATATCTGGAAGAGCCCTCCCCAGCTCTGCTGGCAGAGGGTTATGGCCTTATGCCTCCTTCTCACACTCCACTGAAAACACAGTGCTGCAGCCTGTGGCTCCCCACGCTGGGCTCTGCTGAACCCATGGGCGTGGAGCTCCCTCCTGCTGGATGTGACCTGCCCCATGCTGGGGCCCGGGCTCCAGCCTCAGGTTTACACTGAGATGTCTCCCAGTCCAGGTTTGGGAAGGTGTACAGAAGAGAGGAGAGATTCCTCCTTTGCTCCTCCTCCCCCTGGGGACACCCCTGCCAGGGCTCTCTGTGCCTTTTGCAGTGACACAGAAATGCTTTCTAGCCTCCATCAGCAGGAGTGGGACCTGGCACCCAAGGTGCAAAGCCAGAGCTGCTTGGAGCTCTGAGCAGCTGCAGAAGACTGCGGCAAGCCTATTTCCCTTCCCTCCTGCTCACACACGGGCTCATGGAGGAGTGGGGCACGAGCAGTGACCTCGGAGTAGTGTGGCAGTGGCTGAGGGCACAGCGTGGGCAGAGGAGCTGCAAGGTAGTGCTGCAGAGAAATGGGAATAGCATGGAGAAGGGAGGAAGGGAGAGGAGTGATCCTTGTGGTGGGCTTCAGGACTTTGCTTGATACATGTTGGTAAGAAACGAAAAAAAAGGGTGGTACTTGCAAAATGTGAGTGAAAACCTGGCGTGAGGGATGAGGACTTGCTCAGGGATGTTGTGAGGGTTTGGAATCTTTGGCTGATGGAACCCCCAGCTGTATTTAGGTGCCATAAGGGGTGTTAAGTGCAGTGGCACAGGAGCAGAAGGCTAATTCTCATTCTTCCACCAGTCCTGGGAACGTGAAGCCTGGGCCTGACCTGGGGGCTGCCTGCCTCATGCATCACTCAGATGACAACAGAGTTATTTTTTCTCTGACAGGACCCAGAAACCAGGTCACTCTGCATGTAAATCTGTAACAAATCTGGCTGGGATTAGGCGGGCCGTGGGGAGGTGGCAACAAGCAGCATTCATCAGCTGTGCCTGTAGTGAAGGCTCTGCACCACTCACAGGGAAGGGAGCAGAGGCACATTCTTTCTCAAGCAGGGGGGTTGCTATGCCAGGAGCTGCCATCCTGGGTTGGAGGATTTGGGCCATGATGGCCTCAGCAGAAACAAACACTGCATTCCAGGGAGGCCAATCCTTGAGAGCAATTAAATAATAATAACCACACGATAGTAATAAGCAGATCAATCAATTCCTGCATGAGCTGAAGGACCCTGTGGGGAGGACTGGGCTTTTCCCAGAGCAAACTAGGACCAGCTCTTCTCCAATAAATACAAATAATACCAGTAACAAACCTCAGATCTCAGGCCAAACTTTGGCTAATGACACCCGTGCAGGATGTGGGATGCACGTGGGCCGTAATTTTGCCTGTGCAGCAAGCACTGTCCTGGGCTGAGGGGAGAAAGAAGCAGCATGGCTGCAGCAGGCAGGGACTTGTGATCTGTTTCCTACTCCTCCTTCCTTCTCGAGGAGGTGAGCACAGGCGCATGGATGATTACAAACCAAATCACATCTCTCCAACAGTGTACCTCCCTGCTCCAAACTAATCAACTGAACCTTTAAGGGTTAAAGAATAGCAGCACTTGTCTCCACGGGCATTGCAAGACCTATTGAAAAATCCCGACCCTTTGGCTCAGTTGCTGAGGGAATTTTTCAGCTGAAAATGCCAGGGCTCTGGGAACTGTTAAACCCCAAAAACCCTAGATTGCTTTTATGCCTGCCCCAGGCTGCAGCCTCGGATCTTTTCTTTTTCCCTCTGCAAACTGCTGGGTAATGAACCCTTGTGGCATGCCAGCTCACCTCCCCTTCTCCCAGCTGGCAGCCCAGCTCCACAGCGATGCCCTTTTGTTCCACCAGTGCTGAGATCTGCAAACTCATTGCTAATTACTGCATCTGGGGCTTCCAGCTCCAGCGACAACGCCAGGACTTTCTTCGGGCTCCTGATGGCCAAAGTTCATCCCCCTGCTTATTTCCTTACCAAAGACCATTATCTCTCATTTACATCTAAACTAGTTTTTTATACCAGTTTAAATGCTGCCCCTCCCCCTGTAATCTCAATGCAAATGAATTAAAAGTTCATTCTTCCGATGCTCAAATCCTGCGCACTTTCTTTTTCACTTCTTATTTAAATCACACACTGTTTTGAACTAAACCTTTTATTTCCTCCCAATTATTATTTCTGGTGTGTTTTCCAGAGCCTTACAACATGGCATCTGATTATACACAAAGCTTCAGAATAAAGCCCTGCTTTTTCCCTTCATTAAGGACACAAAGGATTCCTGTGTGAGCCAAGCAGCACTTTGGACACTAATGCAGCTTTACACCCCAAATCGCATCCTGGCTCTCTGCAGAGCAGATTGGGGAGTGGATCCCTGCCTCTCCTTGCTGCCAGCATCCTTCGCAGGCTGCAGCCAGCTCCTTCCCTCCTTGGAATGAACATCCGATTAAGCTGTGCCAGTGTGTTCGCCCGCAAACTCCCATCCTCTGGCTCTTCCTACATCACAGCTGGGTGTGTTTGCTGGCTAATCCTGCCTGCCTGGATCCCCTCTGTTTGCCTCTGTGTTACAAGTCCAGAAGCTTGGTGGATCCACACAAGATTTTGCTGTTGACCTTTTCCCACAGCATGGGAGTCGCGTAGAAAGCCTAATCTGTAAACCCCACAGCCCTTCCTGAAGCCTAAAATTAGTGAACTTGGGCCAAGTGGTGACACCAAGGACATCAAGGCAGGCAGTGGCAGGACTGCTGGTAACCCCTACAGGTAGTCACCACATCCCTCTGAGATCTTGTCATCTGAAAACTGCCTGAATCAAATCAGCAGCACAGGAAACCACTCCATCTGCAGCACGTTTCCCTTATTTAACATCAGCTTGCAGAAATGAATAATGTGTGCCATGTTTACCAAGAAAAGAGGGGAGAGCTTTCTATCAAAACGATGCATTACTGAGCTGATTAGCTGCACAAGAAGTCTCTAAGCAAGTGGGTTTTATCTTGTTGAATATTCCAGCATTTTAAAAATATATGATTCATTCCTGACAAGTTTTAAAAATACTTCTGACTAGCGGTCACCTGGAACTGATAAACATTTAGAACCACGGGGGTTCAGGACAGATTTCAAAAGGAGTTCATAGGGTGTGAGAAGCAATTTGCCAAATGGACACAGGACAGAGTTGGATCACTGGTTTCCCCCAAAGAGAGACTTCTTTCAGTGTAGAAGGGTTTTGTCTAACAGGATTTGCATGGGTCTGTAAGGTGAAGAGTACTAGCTCTGATATCATACCATGCTTCTCCTCTGGGACCTTGGGCAATTCAGGTTATCCTTGTCTCTGTTAAACTCTCTGTCTGTAGAACTGAGATATTGCTGCCTGCAGTAAATATCTGCAAAGTGCTCAAATGTTGGGGTTATTACTGTTAAATATCTGTGCAGCTTTCACCTCTGCTGCACTGAGAAGCCAGCCTGTACCAATCACCCTCTGTCTGGCAGAGTGGGAATTTCATGGTACAGGAATGATCATGGACTGAGAAACATGAGGAAAGCCAGTGCTGTTCCATACCAGGATTTTTTTTCATTAAATATTCGAAATCTGATGTAATTAGCTACTCTGACTACTGTAAGCTTGCCTTAAGTTTAGAAACAGCCAGGGCAGGCCACTTCTTCCTTGAGTGCCAAGCTGTCTTTCTGACCTGCTGAGAAGCAATGCTCATTCTCAAAGCCAGGCTGGCCATTTCTTCCATCCCATCGAAAGTAAAATTAACATCTGAATCCCGGCAATCCAGGTCAACCCGACCCCTGAAGAATATGCACCACCAGGGAGGTCATGAAACACCACAAAAGCCATGAACAAAACCACTAATTGGCTTCTTTTCAGCCGTACCCCTGTGCCACCAGTCCTGCCCTTCTCAAACCACCCTATGCTGCCTTTGGACTGCTGAGACACAGCCTATTTTTGCAGGGCCAGAACAGTTAATGATACTTTTTGTGTTACTGATTCTGTAATTCATATTGTTTGTGCTGGCAGGGAATTCCCCAGGAGCGCTGACATTTTATCTCAGCCAGTCTCCTCTGGCTGCTTAAAATATTTGGAATTATTATTTCTGGCTCACGGGCCCACCCTAGGTTGTGGCAGGGTTATTCCTGGGTTGTGCACAAGCACATGGCCACTCTACCCAGTGTCATTGTTCTGGAATGGATGGGACATACAGGATGTATAGGACATATCAGGGGTGGGGGTTGGGGGAGTGCAAAGTTTATGGTAGATTTGGAACAGACAAAATTAAGGCAAATGGGTTTTAAGGTGTTATCCTGGCTGTTCCTGGGGCCAGTGAAAGGGGTAGTGGACTGGGGGAGTGGAGAGTGGAGGGCCCATGGAGTGAGGTAGGGAAGCTGATGGTTGGGCAGGGGGAAGCAAGCAAAGGGGCAGAGCAAGGCCAGGGTGCTGGTCTGGGGTCTGAGTGTCCTCTGTGGGGCAGAGCTGGGCGTTTGATCTGCATCTGGGGCTGGAGCGTGTTCTGGGGAGAGTTGCCTGTGTGTGTGGGGACTGGGGGGCTCGCACAGTGTGGGACACAGGGGTTGGGGGGCACCCCCTGCTCGGCTGTGTGTGCTGCTGCGGCTCTGCTGCTTCCCTGCATCAGCTGCGTGCATTCACCAGCGCCCGAGCTGCCAGGCTATCGCAAAGGGCACATTTTTAACACTGCTTTTAATCCCACGATCCCGCGCATTTAAGCCTGAACTGCCTTGCATTTGAACCTCTGCAAATGCCTCTTGCAGCAGCCCCCAAACCACAGACCACTCCAGAGAAAAACTAATTAAAGCTGCCTGACAGGCTGCTAAATATTAAGAGCCCAATAACGGTGCGAGCGCGGGGACATCGTCATCTGAATGACAAAAGCCGGTAGCCAGAGCTGCTGACAGACACAGGGGCCGGGCAGGTTTGTGCCGGCCTTGCTCAGCGGAGCATCCCGCTGCCCTGGGAGCGCCATCCGCCGGGATCGCCCCGGCGCTTCCCGCTCCCCGTGCACCCCGCGCCTTCCCCCGCCGGGCTGGGGCCGGGCTCGCTGCCGATTCACGTCACGTAAAAGCGGCAGGGCCAGCTGGCCGACGTGGGCTGCGGGGTCCTGACCCTCATTTCTGCCCTTCCTCCAAATATTCTGCAATTGCGCATGGATTGCTCGGCGCGGGAGCAGAGCAAACACGCCGCGAACGCCGGCGCCGGGGCTGTTTGCTCCCAGCGGCTGCGGCACAGGCTGCTGCCAAAGAAGAAAGTGGGTGACGGGCAGAGCTGGTGTTTTGGGGTTGTTCGTATCATGGAAAGCCCAAGAGACCTTCCAGGATGACTATCCACAGGCACAAGTTCCAGCTAGTGTGAAAAAAACCCCCAGCCAAAACAACGTCCCAGGCAAAAAGGAATTTGAAGGAGAAAAAGGGAATTTGAAATTCAGCTAAATCACATTCTCTCTGGAAATTTCATTCCTGCAATTGTTCTGAGTAACACATACGATTACTCTAGCTGAAAGAAATGATAAAAAGCATTTCGTTTTCTCAGCTCGTTTGCTTTCTACATCTGGCAGTGTTTTGTGTGCAGGCAGTCTCACCGTGTTCCTGAGGTAGAGTGCTTGGAAATGGAAGCCGAGGAATAACAGTGCAAGATGGTTTTTTTTTTAAACTGTTTTGCAAACGCTTCTGCTTCTAACGACCAATAGATGAGCTAAAGCCCTTGGCAAAAAATGATATTACAATAAATAACATAGCAGTTTGCAGTGTTATTGTAATGGTGAGGAAACCTCCACACTCTTTATTTAATATCCAGGTACTACCTTGCAGTACAGCAGAGTAGAACGTGCTGGCAATAACTTCCCCAAAGAAAAGCTGCTCTTTCGTCCATTGCTGTCCACAGCTGGGCTTTCACCAAGGGGCTGGAATGGAGAGGAGTTTACCTTGGGTACTTCCATGGGGACTGCCACGTGTCCAGCCCCTCAAAGCTTGAAGTCCTCCAGGGGAAGAGGCATTAAATGAGCTGGGCAGCAGTGCACTCTCCTGATCTGAGCAGATGCTAGGGAGATGCTCTGTGATTTAGGGGCCTAATGGCAAGGCCTTCAGTGAGCAGGATGCTCTGAAAGAGCCCAAGACCCAGCACACAGCAAACTTGCACACGAGATATGGGCATTGGCACTTGCAGCACAGGGGCTGCTGGATGAGGATGTTGTGGCTCTGGGGTGATATGTGGGTTCAGAGCTGTGTTCCTACATGGGAAGCCTCATGGGACTTCAGCTCAGTTTGCTGGTGCCCCAACAGGAAGGGAAGAGGGAGGATGAACATGCGTGGAGTGAAGCTGTGCAGCTGGAGCACTTCAGGATCAGAGGGATCCAGCCCTTCCAGAGTCCTGTCCTCATCTTTCTCTCTGTGACAAGTCACAAACAACAGAGGCACAAAGGAATCTGCAATTTGAAATGGCCCATAAGCATTTTGGTTTCACAAAGTCAAGATTTAGGGGGAGTTATCTTTCACACTGGTGAAAAAAAATAATAAAAAATCCTGCTGGGGAAAATTCAGGTGAAGTTTATCTGCCCTTTAATGTGCAGGAGTGCAAGATCACAGCTCCAGTCTGAGTGGGAGGTCCTCTTACCTGCTGCACTCTCCCTCTTGACCATACCTGTAACCCAGTGCTGTCCCTTGGCTGGTCACCCCTTTCTCCAGTGAGGCTGAGGAGCTGATGGAAGCAGGACACAGCTGCTGGAGCCATTTGCCCTGTGCATTCTCTGGACACCCCTCACACCTTTATTTGTGCCCCCACACACGTGCCAGCAGCACTGAGGGCTTAGCACACAAGTGTTTGTTTAACCCATCCTGCCTAAATGATCACGATGCTCCCCACATATTCTCCAGGAGCTGTTTGCCATCACCCTTTCCTCTCCTGATCCCAGTGGATGAGAAAGCAGGAAAAAGGGCTGATCTCAGGGGCAGGGCTCCTGCTCTCCAGTCACCCCCAGGTCAGAGGGTGTTGGCAGCTCAGCACAGTCCCCAGTGCCTGCAGATCATGCATCATCCAGGGCTCTGGGAGAAGCCCAGCGTGCTGACTCTGGCTTGCTGAGAAATTTTTGAATAAAATGGCTTTTCCATGAGACAGTGCAAACTCATCAGATCTGATTTGTTCCCCAGAAGAACAGCAGCTGCTATAAACTTTCACCGAGAAAAGGATGGAATTTCTGCCTAAAGCCAGAGCTGGAGGAAGATATAATATCAGGCCTGCCTGGCCAGTAGCCAAATGATTAGGACAAAGAAAGACTGAGTTCAAGTCTTTTAGCTGACCAGAGCTTGCACTGGAACCTGGGTCTCCAACACAGTCAGTGGGTGCTAACTCTCCAAGAATTGTGATGTGAGACAGGGAAGGCAAAAGAAAGCAAGGCATGCTGCAAAAACAAAAGCAAGAAAACCCCACCCAAACACAAACCCAAAAACACACGCACACACATAAAAAAAATTCCAAAACACATCACCCCCACAACAGAGAGAAGCTGGAAGCTGTCATCAACCAGGGAAAATTTCCAGCTACGAGCCTGCTCTCAGCTATCCTTATGCTGAACTGCTCAGCTAAACCCCCCAGGGGCATCTCCAAAGGCTCCTTTTCTCTTCCTCCTCCTTTGAATACATACATGGTATTCAAACATCATACATACATACATAAGCTGTAATACACAGGACATATTCAAAGTATTTTACATACCAACTACTGTTTCCATTAAACCTTCTGGGCTTTGTGCAGTACCTACAAGAACATCTGCAACCAAGTGGAGATTTAACGAAACCCTCTTCCTATAAAAGTTTGAGTCATGGAAGCAAATTTTGTTCCACACAGGGGCACAAAAATGGTACAAAAATCAAGATATTAATTTTAATGTGATCTTAAACATTGGTCCCAATTAGGCATATGCCCAAGTCCCATTGGAATTAAGCACATCATTTCTTTGCTGAACAGGGAAGGCTGCTGAATCAGGACTCCAGACTGTAAAATTGCTCAATTGCCTTCAAATTTCTGGGGAAAAAAAATAGTGTGCTCTGAAAGCAATCACAAAATACATTTGGTATTCAAAGAGTATAAGTGAGTGCAGGGCTTATAATTAAATCCTTATCTATGAAGCTGCTACTGAGTGACTGTACATTCTGGGTAATTTTTAATGGCCTGAAACTCAAAAACCAGCATAACCAAATTTAAAAAAAAAAATTTTTTTTGCAGAAGACACAGCTAGTTAGCTGTAATTCTGCAACAAATCCATTACTTTAAAACAAGTCCCTGATCTTGCAAGCATGAATGCACTTATTTTTAATGTTGCAAGAGTCAAGGGGGAGTCAAGGCAGAAGCTACCAGTGTTAATATGGAGCAGCATGTAAAATATAGAAATAAAAAATATATAAATACCTATAAATAAATAAAAATAAGGGTGGGGTTGAGTCCTGAAAAGTGCATTAGAGCTCTAGCCCTCGTTTTCAGTCCCACAGCTGCTTCTGCCCAGGGCCTGGGAGAAAGCCCATGGCAAGGTGACACGTGACACTGGGAGAGACAGCAGCAGCAACCAGCCTCAGGAGGGATAAAACTTCTTTCTCACTCTTTTCCCCTCAACTCTTTAATTATGCCATATTTTTTTTAGAAATAGCTTCTCAACTCTTTTCGCCTGGGTGAAAAACTCTGTCGTACAGTAACAACAGTCAAGTAAACAAAGTCCCACATCAAAGAAAGGATACTCAAGGCAAGTCTTAAAAGTGGAGTAAGTGATATTTTTTTTAAGCTTGGTGACTTAAAAGACAGCTTGTCCAGTTTTGCCTGACCTTTTGGGAAAATTCACCATGCTTTGAAGCCAAACAAGTTTTACATCAAATAATAAAAATATGAACTTAAGGTTCAAAAAGGAAACAGTGTGTTGGCTTGCTGGAGAAAGGCTCCCGTCTTTCCCAAAAGCACAGTGAGACAGAGGATGAGCGCTTCTCCAGTGTCATTTTCTGTAACACTGTATTCTTTAAAATACAAATCTTGCCACAATTACAGGATCAAACATGAGGTCTTGCCTGAAATAAAAGGTCGCATGGCTCTAACTGTAAATAAGTTTTATAAAAAGCTCTTAAGCAGGTCAAAGCATAGCAGGGACACTCTCTGCAGACCAGCTTCCTCTCCTTCCACAGCTCAGCCCCGCTGAGGTGGGGTTTTGGAGCCCCCAGACAGGCTTCTCCTGGTGGTGTAAACCCTGAGGATTACACAGAGGCCAAAATCGCCCTTCTCCTTATAGACAGGGTTTTTCCCAGGCTCACTCCTGCTGCCCTGTCAGCCACCCACTTATGTTCTCAGCTCCTCCACCTGCCACCACCATGCCAGCCAGGTGAGCCAGGGCAGCTGGGTCCTCCCCCAGGTGTTACAGAAGCACTGCCCAGCACCCAGAGATGGCCAAGCTGTGCCACAAGGCCACTGCAACAGAGAGCTGGGGGCAGGTTAGGATTTGTGCCAGGACCCTGGGGCTGGTTGGACATCCTTCAGCTCACTGCATGGCCGTCAGTTCTCCCGCTCACTCCTCTGCAGAACTTTGGGGATGCAATATCTAAGCTTGTCTCTCGTGGTTCTGGGCATTGTTTTTCTTCCCCTGGATGTTGCCTATCTGTACATTTTACTGGCTCCTGTACATCGGTTGCTAGGTAGCTCCCACTCCTACTCCCTTCTGTGTGCCCTTAACTTACTGCTGATCTCTCCAGTAGTTCCTGCATCTTTTAATTACATTAATACCTGCTGCAGTCAAATGAAAAGGCAAAGAAAAAAAGAAGGCAAAAAATGCACTCTGGGAACAAGTAAAGGCCAGGCAGCACAGCAGGCTTCCATCTTTTGGCTTTATCTTAATCCCCCCTTCCTGCTTTTTCAAGCAGACCCCCTCGAATCCTTTTCCTTCTCTTGAGAAAAACACAGGCATCTCTTGAACTCATTTCTGCACTTTGCCTCAGCCGTCTCCCCCATAACTTATTCCATATGTTTGCTTGGCTTTGCCTTCTGCCACAGTTCCCTCTTTACTCCCAGCTCCTGAACCCTCAGATCACATCACTGGGGGGCTTTGTTGGCTTAATTGGATCATCAGCCTGGCTGTAAAGCTTCCCCAGCCAACCCTGCTTCCCTCTCCTGGGCTGCTGCCCCCGCCCTGAGGCTGGAAAAAAACGTATTTCTCTGCTGGATGTATGAATAGATGATGCAGGTTAAATTTAAAATATATTGAAGCTGATAACCACAGGTGCAGGGGCTGCAATTCATCCACTGGAAACAAACAGTACTTTCTGGCAGGGTGGAAGAGGAGGACCCTGAGGCTTGGACAGCGAGGAGTGTTCTTCCCCTCCCGCTCTCCCCTTGCTCCTCTCCTGCGCTCTCCCCTCCATTCCCCCATCCCTGACTGCTTTAAGGCCTCTCCTTGTGCTGGGAGGGCAGGGCTTTCCAAGGCCGGTGCAGGAGGTCCTGGCTGTGCTCCGGGCTGCAGGATCAGCTGGAGTGCAGCATGTCTGCTGTGCAGGGTACCCAGACAGGGCAGGTGTAGGGTCCAGCCAGGCACCGGGTCCCACAGCTGTCCTCAAAGAGCACTGGGTGGGGCACTGTGGGAGATAAGACAGAGGTACAATGGAACTGATATCATAGGCCAAATCAAACAGAAACCATGGGAGAGACAGATACAGATAGCTACTACCTGGAGGAGAAGTGTCCAAGAGACATGTGAGACTTTGTAATCATTAACAGGCAACTGATGTCATGAAGTACGTATAACCAATGGGAAATTGCTGCCAAAAAAATTCCTATGTAATAAAACCATAAATAATATGGTTTTATTTAAAAAAATAAAACAATAAAACCATATATAAACCCTTTGTATTCTCAATAAATTGGGCTTCTGATCCAGCTCAGTCTTTCCCATCTCTCCATCAGGACAGGGCACCTGTGTCCATCTGAACTCGCTTTTTGCCCCTGATGTTTGGATTGGCTGTATCTTGGCACATCAAACCCACACCAGGATGTACCCTGAGCTGCTCCCTTTGCCTTCTGCACCCTCTGCACCACAACAGCCAGGAGGAGCAGCCATCACCCCCTCTCCTGAGTGTGGGCACCTTGGCCTCCCACCTGGTCTGGTGAAAGGTGCAAGCAGTGGCAAGAGCAGCAGCCAGCACACCCCCAGCCAGGAGGCTTCTCCTGCTGTAACTCCTCCTTCCTCCCAAAATGAACGTCAGGTGTGGGCTGTGATGGAATAGAGGAAATACCCAGCTGTAATGTTGATAAAGGCCACTCATTGGCAGGGAGAGAAAGGGGGAAAAGGGAATCTTTAAAATCTTAAAATCTCAAACCATCTTTCTGTGTTGTTTGATCCATGTCATGGCTTGCTGCAGGAGGAAAAGTGTGGCAGTTAGGGCTAATTTTTCTTCCTGCAGAAAATACTAAGAACCCTGCCTATGTTTATCAACAGTGGAAGTTTATCCCAGCTGCAGTGTCGTACTAGTAAAAAGGCTTTCTTGTTCTTGTATTTTACTTTTTAATGTGGGAACTTTGGAGTTGGTGTGAAACTCTGTGTCAGGGCAGCCCTGCTGGCAGCTGGAACGTGGGGCCAGTCATTCCTGTCCCTTAGCCATGCAGACTTCCACTGATCCAGAGAAGAAAGCACTTGTCCTTCTCTCAGGCCAGACAAAACCCTCCTTGAGATCTACGCATCCGTGTGCCTTCAAGCCTTGAGCCACAGGCTGCCAGCTGCAGGACCTGCTCAGGTCACACTGCTGCTTTCTTTGAACTGTAGCTGTGCTGGGGAGCAGCTCTCTTGCTTGGACATTCCCAGTTTCCTTGGCTGGTTTGAAACCAGTACACAGCTTTCTGCTCCCAAGTCTCACTTGAAATGCTGCCCATCATTCCTGCAGAGTCCAGCTGAAAGATGGGGGCAGCAGAACCTCAGGGTGTTGTGGCTGAATCACCATCCCTGGAGGTATTTAAAAGCCGTGTAGCTGTGGTGCTTAGGGACATGGTTTATAGGTGGGCTGACAATGCTGGGTTAGTGGTTATACTCGATGACCTGAAAGGTCTTTTCCAACCTAAATTCTGCAGTCAAATAGGTGACTTTTCTCCAGCTGGGAGGTGTAAGCACCCTAAGCACAGTGATTACTATCATTATGGTTTTGTCCTTCCTGCTACACGATAGGTTTGGGTTGCAGAAAGCTTAGTATGAAACCCACGTGAGTGGACAATGCCTTTTTGTGCTCGTGTCTGCCTGGCACCTGCACAAACACCGGGGCTGTGGAGGTGTCCCTGGGCTTTGTGCACCATGTCCCACCCTAAGGACATCTTCCTGCAGGTACAGCCATCGCTGCCTGCCACCTGCGTGCTAAGCAGTAACACATCTCCCTTGAACTCTGGGTGCTGCTCAGGGGCAGGAGGAAAAATACGGGGTGGTTACGTAATCAGGACAGAAATAATTAGGAAGATGAAACCCTAAGAGAAGTAATCCATCTTTTGAAATGGACTGGCAGCTTGAAAAATTTAGAAATCTTCATCAAACTATTACAAGCCTGAAGCATGCATGTGCTTTGTTTTATGGGTTCTTAACACATAAAGGACATGCAAGTATAATTAAGGATTTGCAGTCCATCTTCTTGATACTGGAATTGGACACCAGAGACTATGATAAATAATCTGTAAACAATCCTTCAAAACCTAATAGTCTATCAATTAAAAAAAAAGGCTCTTGGCATATAAACCACTTATCCTCATAATGTTGTCCTCTTTTGGTGCTGAAGGTCTGGATTAAAAAACAAAAACTGTTAAAACATCCTTTGCAAAACATCCAAGGTAACTTTTATTAACTAGTAAATAGGATAATAGGAAAGTAGCAAGACTAGGAAATTATTTCACCTGATCAAAGGGTAAAAGAAGAGGGGAAAAGAGTGGTACAGAAGTGTTAATTGTCACAATGTGGCAGTTGTGCATCAGACCCATGAAAATACTCACCTGTATATCTGGCCTGCTCCTGACTTGCTGCTCGTGAGCACAAAGGTTTCTCTGTGTGGGTGGCCCCAGCCCACCCTCCCAAATGAGGCTGTTTGGCTTTGGCTTCACTTTAAACACCAGCTAGAGCCCACCTCACTGTGCTAGCAGAGCGAAGCCTGAGGAAACACTATCTTCTCCCACCTTGGTGAGGAGAGGAAATATGTTTTCCCTTATTTTTAAGCCTGTGGTTTGCTGAGCATACTTCTGACTTGTTCTGTAATACTCGCTGGCCGCACTGGATTGACACAAGCCTGTGCTGGTGCCAGGAGCTGCAGCCCAGCCAGCAGAGCCTGAGCAGCTTCATGTGGAGCTCAGCAGCCAGTGCTCCCACTGGATCTGGAAGAGAACACCCTCAGTCACATTTGCAGCTCCCTGTTTGCAGCAGCCTGCTCCCTCAGGAGCACTGAGCCATGAGTTCCTCTTTCCAGAGGGATGAGATGGAGTGAAAACCCAGCATGCTGAAAACTGCATGCTACAGGATGTGCAAACCCCAGTGCAGCCAAAACTCACCTGCTTAAAGCCCCCTTGGTGGCTGATTTGGCCCAGGGTTGGGGATCCAGTGTGTTGGAAGGCAGGTCTCCTCCCACTCTGGGGCCACAAATCCCCCATCTGACCCCACAGCCTTCCCATGCTAGCATCAGGTCAAGTGAGGCTTCTCACTTTGTCAGTGCTGAACTAGCCCCAGCTTAGGAATTCCTTGGATGTTTGCATGGAGCAGAGTGTCAAGGGCGTGGGTGGCCACTGTCTTCAGGAACTGCAGCAACCCACGACCCACAGTCCCTCCAGTCCTTCTGTCTCCTCTTCTCGGGTCCAAATCCCAAATTTTCCCCACTAGGCTCCCATTGCTCCCATCCAACTTCTCTCACCCCAAACTTCCCCAGCCCATCTCTCCAAGCCCCTTCAGGCCCAAAGGTGTGTACATCCCTCCCTACTTGTCCAGCTTGTCCAGTCTTGGTCCCCCTTGGGCTTTGCAAACCCTGTGTGGCCCCAGCTCCTGGCGTGCCTAGGGCTCCCACCCTTCCCTCCCAGGGCTGCCAGCATCTGAGGGGTTTCCTTGTTTAATAGTCACATCTAGAGCCCTGCTTGCCCAAACAGCTGCAGAAAACACAGACACATTCATCAAATCCTTGGGCTGCCTGGGAAAGCCTTGTTTCTCAAGGCTCTCTACAGCCATCCCTGTGAATACTGCAGGCAGCAGTCCTCTGCATCATGCTGTGCTCCTTGGAGCAATGGGAATGAGGTTAGGTTGGGTGAAACTCCCAGGGATTTCCATTTTTTTCTACAGCTGGCTCCAGCCCCTGGAATGTCTGTCCAGCTGGAAGACCATGGAGTTCACGAGAGTCATTATTTCATTAGTTGGCCCCCAGGACCAGCACCAAGCCCCACCTACAAAAGCCAAGTCATGTCCCTCTGCAACCATCTCCCCTCTCCTGTGTTTTCCTCAGGCACTCGTCCAGCTTGTCCTCTTCTTGTGTTTTTTTTGGGAGAACTCTGCCACCATGGCAACAGCTGTGTCAGACAGACCGACACACACCCATAAGACTGGATCAGATGCCTCGGAGTTTTTGCCATTATCAAATCTTTTTACTTCTCTCACCCATTAACTCTTTCAATGCTGACATTCCTGTGTGTCCAGTGAAGCCTCTGGTTGGTCTGGAGACCAGTTTACTTTGCTGCTGCTTGGAGAGGTACTGGAAGGACTTCCAAATTTTTTATTGTTCTTGCAAAGCTAAAATGTGAGGGTTAATCTTGAAAGAGGCTGGAACGTGAGTTTTGAGGTTGGTAACTAGTGTCTCAACAGCATTCAATGGGCAGGAGTCCATGGATGTGCTTTGGCTTTGATAGTTATCCCAAGAGTAATGGTCCTTATGGGATTTTCCAACTGTAAACCCAACTATAGGTTCATTTTAACATAGCTAAACCCTTTTCACTTTGTGTCCCTCAACAAAAATTAATTTGGATTCAGTGGAATCAGGGACTGTGTGTCAGTAGTCAAAGCAGCCTTTTATCCATCTCATTTCTTACCAGTGCCAGTCGCTGGCTGGAAGCTAAAGCCAGTATTTTTCCAAACCAATATGGAAAACCAGAGCAACCTCGGCCTAGCAAATAATTGAAGACCCCTCTGCTGGTGTGGGACAAGCCAAGAAAGAGGAACCAGCTGTTATCCCTGCATTTCTCCCTCTCCCACATGCCTAGGAGGAGAGTCTTGCCTGGGGGTGCCGCTGCACCCTCCGCAGTGTATGTGGGGGCAGCTTTGCTGGGCAAATCTCCATCCCACCAGCAGCCAGACACCTGGGAAACCTGCTGTGCTTGTGCACTCTCACTCACTGATCAGAAAGTGGCTTCAGTTCAGGTTCAGAGGCTCAGAGGTCACTCTGGGCAAAGGCAGGTTTAGCTCAGGGCATGATGGCATTTGCAGGGCTTGTCTAGAGAAGCCAAGAAAATGAGCTGAGGCCGGGGGCTCTGGCGCTGGGGATGTGCATCTTCTGTGAACACAACACAGACAATAACACAAACCTTAAAAATGCAAATCTTTGGGCTATAAATTCAGTGCTCTACCCAAGGCAATTGTTAGTTTTCCATATTTATTTATGATTCATTACAATCTGGATTTTTATAGATCTTCTTCTCTGAGTTTTATATTTAATTGAATGAGAGTCCTGGTATCTTTCTGCATGTGTTTATGTGGTTTTCATTAACTACTGTGCAATCTAAGAAAGATATTTGTTAACCAAAAATAAGGAATGTTTGTTAATGTTTAATGGAAACAATAACAATAAAATTACACAATGATAATTAAAACCACCCCAACCGTAAAAGCTCCTTCTTAATGAATCATATTAAGAGAGGGTTCAAGCATGTATTTATGATCTGGGTTGTGATTTATGGGCTAAATCCTGCCCTTGTATGTCTGCTTGAGGCTTTCACTGATTTCCATGGGGGCAGCATCTGCAGCGGAAGAAGGCAAATTTTGGATGTGTGCTGATTCAGTGCTGCCAGAAAAGAACATTATTTTACCCTGACACAGTATATGCAGAACTAAAATGTTACCCTCCTCCCTCACCATTAAAAATAGAGAGAATATGAAGCACAATGTTGCTGTGTGTCCTGGCACTCTCCTGGTAACTGGCAGTTGGGAGCTTTTCCAGTGGATGTCCCAAACTCCCAGCAGTGATTTGTCACTAATTGTCACAGCGGACCTAAGGGTACGAGTGGTTTGGGGGGAACAATAACTGATATTGGCAAAAACACTTTCCTGGACAGTGTGTGGGGCCTAGACTATTGCACAGCACTGCATGTTCAAGAATTGGGTTCCCTTTTTATGCTGAAATTTCTCTGTGCCACACCAAGAGCTGGAAAGGCTTGCAGTGGGTGCAACCCTCACTTGCTCTCCTTGTGAGGCCAGCTGACTTTTCCTGCATGGAGTAAATGGGCCTTAGGGCAAATGAGAATCAGACCCAAAATGTTTCTAATTTGCACAGAAAAGTCAAGGAAGGCAAGGCAGTATTCATAAAACTAATAAGACATTATGATGTGAATGATTTTTAATTAACCAGATATAGATTCCTTTTATCTGAATACTTTTAGGGCCCAAGTGGATAAATGTGCAAATAATATCACCAGGCACAGAGGTATTTGCAAGAAAAGACCATCTTTAGAAAGATGCTCGATTTCCATCTATTCCACAGTGAGCAGAAGTGCAAACTTATTTAACAAAGCTCCGATGTCTGTGTGATAGAGCTGCAAACTTGCACTGCGGGGAGAATTTAATCTTCAAAATCGGCAAGCGGTGACCAGCGCGTCGCACAGAACAGACGCCGTGTCTCCCTAAGACTCCTTGCGCCTCTGCTCTGCTGTGCAGCTCCTTCTTCTCCCCCATCCCTCCCTGTCTCTGTCCTCTCCAGAAGCCACTTCGTCCTGGCTGTGTCCCCACCTCCCCTGGCTGAAGCGTTTTGCCGAGTAAGCCCCGGACCGTGCAAAGGGTGGGGGAGAATTCTGACCGTGCTGCTCGCGCTCCTTTGGATCGGCTGCCAAAGCAACTCAGAGGCTTATTTTTTAAAAAATGGAGCCCCCTAATGTCTATTTAAACCAGAAAAAATATACATCCTCTTCAGCCTTGCAGCCTGAGCCCTGGCCCTGCAGAAAGACGCTCTTGGCTTCTTCAATTAACAAATACGAAGCAAGTGTCCTCCTTTCCAGCACAATGACGGCTGCCACTATTATCCCTGGCCCCCCAATTATTTCTGAGAATCTTTCACTTAATGAAGTTTCTTTGCCTCCCCTTCCCAGCTCGACAGACTCAGGGAAGCTTGCTGAACCAATTTAACAAAATGTTAGGAAGAATAAAATGTGACTGCGTTCTCCTTTCTTTCTTTCTCTCGCCGTTTAGTCGGCAGCTCCCTGCTCTGTTCTCAGCTGTGTCCTTCACAGCGGCGCAGATCAGAGCATGGAAATGCATATCTTGTGGGTGCCAGGAGATGTGAATCATGGAAATAGAGACAAATCCTTCCCCTTGATCACAGTTTGCCCACTTTTTCATTAAAAGGGAGCCTTTAAATAAAACTCACATCTGAACACCTCCAAAATTGGGAATGGGATCTAGGTTTTGATTGTAATTCTGCCATCGCCTGTGACAGTAGTGGGTCAAGCCTGGCTTCGAAGGTGAGCCATTAACTGATGGTGCCCTTTCAAAAACCCTGTGTAAATCAGGCTGGGACTACAGTGCCTCCAGACCAACTTACAGCCTTGCAACACTGTCTGGTTGTCATTTTCCCTCACTGCACCATTGCTCTTTTCTGCTTTTTCCATCCTTCTGTGGTCATCCCTTTATTTAGTCTTCTTTTTCACCTCTGACAGGATTTCTAGCAGTATTTCCACTGCCTTGCCTAAAGATTTTTCCTTTACAGATTGCCCCACTCTGTAACAGCTTCTACCTATGCTTTAAACAGCATTCATATAATTAAGACCAAAGAAGAAAGAGAAGTCTGCTTAAATATATTTAAAAAAAAATATGCCACATTTTAGCCATTAATATTCCTTGTTGACAACATAGTGTGTCTTATTTAACACCATATCTTTCATGAAGTGAAGCAAAGAACTCCTTTGTCTTAACACACCCTCCTTTTTGATAATCCTGGCAAGGATTTGGGCCACCCAAGAGCACCTATCATAATGCAGGCTTCCCTGATTTAAAACAAAGGCCTAGGCACCCCTAGGGGTGCAATGGTTGTGGTTTCTCCAAGAGCTTCCCCTGCAGGGACATCCATGCAGCCAGGTCTGGGAAAAGCTTGGTGTAGCCTAAACTGCCAGGCTGATGTGATACCATGAAACTGGGATTGAAATTTCCTGAAATTTCACTAAAAAACCATGACATTGGGTTAGGATTGGTGGTAACCAATTGGCAAGCCTGGATGTCATTGGGCAGTTTGGTTTCTGCCTGAATATTTTTCACCATCTTCCTCCTGAAAGTACTGAGCTTTTCCTCAGAAACCAGATGTGCTACCTGCTCGATTCCCATTTGTGCATCTCCTCATATCCTTTTTCTCTCTGTGGTCCATGTTGTGGGCACAGAGCCCATCTCCATCCCCTTCCCACTGCAGCACTGACTCCTCACCCACTGTCATGCACTGATTTAAGCCTGGAGTCTCGCTGGAAAACAGAAAGTGGGGCAATGTGTGGGGGCATGAGCTCTGATTAACTCCTGTCAGGACTGCTAAATATAAGCACTTTGGGGTTATTCTGGCAGACAGAAAATCTCTTTCAGGAGGGAAAGAACAGAAAATTGCACTAATAAAGGTACAGCTGGGTGGCAGCTCTTTCCCTCCTGTCCCTGAGGAAATGCTGATATCTTTCAAATCAACAAGCCGCACAGAGATTTCTCTGAGGGCAGGCTCTGACTCTACCTGAGCATTAACATGGGCTGCAGGAGAGAAAAATAAGAGAGGCTGAGTCCCCAGCTGGCCTTGTCAAAGTGTAAGGGACCTATTCTAGCCTGAATGCATTTCTCTCACAGTTTATTCCGAGCTCTGACCACGTGCAGATGCTGCCTGTTGGCACCTTGGATGTGCAGATGCCTTTTGGAAAGTCGTGCTGGGAAGCTGGCAACCAAAATAAGCAAGTGATCCAGGACCTGGGATGCCTGTGATGGGGTCCTGCCTCTGTTCCCAAGGTGGGAGGCACAGACACTGAGCTGCTAGCAGAGGACCAGGCTGCCTGACTTGACTTTTGTCTGTCCTGGCTTTGGCTCTGTGGTGGCAGGGGTGGAAATTGCCCTGGGAGATGGAAGCTGGAAGTGCAATAAGGAGAAGGGAACTGCTGTCTGACAGCTGAGTACCAGGAGACACTGACACTGGTACCAGGAGAGCTGCACACCCAGGGAGCCTCTGACTGCTCCTGCCAGGACAGGTGAAGCCCTCCAGGTGCGACCTATGCTGCCAAAGCCCGTGAGGAAATCCAGTTCAGGGGAAAAACATGCTGGCAGAAGAAGGAGGAGAAAGCACCAGGAAAAGCAATCCATGACAAGGAAACTCTTCACTTGAGCAGTCCAGGAGCCTAGTGCTGTGCTGCTCCTTAGCAGAGCAGAGGCAGGAAAGTCATTTTGGAGCTGGCAGCAAGTGAGAGCCTGTCCAGTCCACTCACTGCAATCACTTCCATCTACTGCAAAGAGCATTTTCTTCCTTTTTCTGCCACGTTTGCCAGGGAATCTCTTGCTTTCAGCTCTCCCTGCCTCCTGGTTTGTTTCCTTATCATGCAGCAGTCCACACTGTTCAGTGGGTGCTGCTGGGAATGGCAGTGGGATGGTCACTTGGTGGGCAACTGCTCAACATCTCTCTTTGTCCCTGAGGAACAACACGTTAGCTCCCAAACCTTTTGCTGGCAGCCAGAGGCTGACCCCCACAGGGATTATTGACTCTTTTTGGAAAGTGCTGAGTACAGGGGAGAGAAAGGACACAAAACTGGAAAATTTTGTCTCTGTTTTCAGGTGGCTGATTTTGTTTTTCCTTTGTATTTCACTTTTTCTATGTCCAGATTACAGCTCCCCCTCTTCCCACCACAACACAGAGTGCAAATTTCACAGCCCACAGCAAAATTCACATCTCACAACCTTGGTACTCTACAAAGCAGGACTTCCTTGTCCAGGTCCTGACAACCTGTACAAATTTTGGGTTAACACACATTCCTAACATTCACTCTGAGCTCTGTGGTAGTGGAGGATACAAATCAGTGTGTCAAGCCTTTTGCCTTAATCCCACAACTGTGAGGCCTCCTTCTGTCATCCTCACTACCAATGGCCATTTTGGGCACTGAAGGATGCAGCAGTCCTCATTAATTAGCAGCAGCCTAATTCTCTGCACAAACCCTTATGCCTCCTCTAGCACCGTCCATTTGAGCACCAGGGGATGACAACTGCTTGACAGTGGCTTTTAAGTTTTTTTTTTCCCTTAGCAGCAGCATTTTTTCCAAGTGCAGAAATGAACACATGTTTGGTCCTGGGCCGAAAGTCAGGTTTTTGCTTTTTGGAAGTGCCTGTGGTTTGACTGCTGGCTTTGTAAATGGGATTCAGATAGCAGTGTCTGACCTCCCTCTGTTTCTCTGCCTGCTGCCTCTCTGCATGGAGCTGAGGAAGGACATGAACTCAGTCCAGCCCCGAGCCATGGGGATTGAGGAGGTCTGGCTGCCTTTCCTGCTTTGCCAATATTGTAATCCAGAAATGAAGCATGGATCAGTATTGCTAAATAAAATAGTGCAGGAGTTGATTCATGTCCCCAAGACAAGGGACACTAAATAGTTTGTATGTTGGTATATCCTGTAGAGCAGAGTGGCTGTGCATAAATAATACAGCCTTGGGTCTTCTCTGGGCCCAAAGGCCCTGTGGTCCTAAAATATGACTGTGACCCCTTGCACATTTTTTTTTCCAGTTTAAGGCAACTGAAGTAATGGGAGGGCTGTGTTACAGCACACCGGAGCTGACTTTTATGGTATGAAAATTTATGGCACAGCATGAGGTACAGCTTAAAGGCCTCAGGTTTGCTGGGGTAGCACTGGAGATGGATAGTGGGGATAGCAGGAGGAGCCCAGGCTGCTGTAGTGTTTGTCATCTGCTCTGGGTCAGAGTCAAGGAGCAGAGGTAAAACTCATCAGTGAATGTGGTCCCGTGCCCCACGCTTCACCCCAGTCCCTGGCAGCTGGTTTAGTGTTTGTACCAGAGCTGCAAATGCAGCTGCACAGGTCACTCAGTGACAGCACTTCCTTTTGCATCCTCAACATGGTCCAAGTTGCTCCTTTTTCCAAATGTACTGTCAGCAGCTTTTGGAAAGCAAAAGGGAGAAACCCCTCTGCAGGCAAAGAGACCAGCAGAAGAATGGCTGCCAACCTATAAATGGTGCTTTGGCCCTGCAGAGCTTTTGGCAGTGATCTCCACCAGCTGAGCTGATGGTGTGGCTGGGAGCTTTAGCAAACCACCCTTCACCAAGCATCCAGAGACGTGCACATTGTCAGGGTCAGGAGGTGACTGTGGCCTCTTAGCAGGTGGTAAATGCCCTCTGTCCCTGGGGTGACTAGTGTGGCTTTCAGTCTGCTCCCTGAATGCCCTGTTCGTCCATCCCAGCCTGGGGCTTCCTTTGCCTCTTCTCTCTGCTGGTGCTGGGCACTTCCCATTTCTACCCAGGCAATGCCAGGAGGAGGCTGGCACTGAAAACCTGTGTCATCCTGTCAGTGTTTACATCTCCAGCATCCAGCTCCTTTGCTGCCTTTGAGATCCCAGAGGAGAAAGTCCAGGGAAAATCTGGCTCTGCTGCCGCTGCCCTGGGGCCAAGAGCAGTCTTGGGCCTGTGTGACTGTGGCCACTGCTTGCCCTGGGCTGTGCTGGGGCGGGAATGGAGGTTGTCCTTCAGAGGGTTAGAGCAGGCCTGCATGGGGGTAAATTTGCACAGGACCAGCACAAAATGATTCCTTTTCCCCTGGCAAGTGCTGAGATCCCTGACTGAAGGCCTGAAAATGCTCAGAGGAGGTGCTGGCAGAGTAGTTTCAGCCTAGCCAAACCCCAAGTATTTTCTTCCAGATCCATTTGTAGAGCCAGCTGAATCAGTTTTTGAAATGCTTCCCTAAATATTCAGCCAGAGGTGTGGAAAACCAGTACAAATATGAAAAAGTAAAGCATGCAAGGACTCTGATGTGTAGTGCAGTGTTAAGAGCAGCCATCCCCACCTGCCCTGGCTCTGCCTCACAGCCCCGAGCTCTCCTTCTGCTCAGTCCGGGTATCCCTGACCAACACAGTCAATCTCTGGATGAAATGCCACTATCCCTGCCATGGGGACAACATTCCAGAGGCTCCTTGTGACACTTGGTCATTTGTGCAGTACCGAAGGATGGAAAATGCTCCACATGTGTTATGTGTTATTATTAACTCAGAGAGTTTCTGATTTCTGCTACCATGAGCGATAGTCACAGATGTACAAGGGCCTGCATAGTTTATAACAAAGGTAAGATAGAATATGGATAATCTTGAACTTTCTGTCAGTTATTTTTAATTCAAAGCCAGATCTGGGACTGAGATTCAGCCTTTGCTGTTTAGTTATCCAAATAATAAAATTAAGACCAAAGCCAGATGAACTTGGGGAAAGTTAAGGTTCAGATCATATCAATGACTGTACCTCAGGCCCAAATTTAACATGCTGATACTTTTTCTCCTTGCTTTTAAACTATGTGAGGGACTTCCTCCTACTTTTTACAAAAACCAGATGTGGGTTAGTTTTTGACTGGCATTTCATGGCGATGTGTATCCTCGTTTATGTGCCTGATCTTTTTTCCATGAAAAAAAAAAAAAAGCAAAAAAAGCTAACATTTCTTGCAAGTATTAAAATGGCAACTGTGGATGGGATCAAGATTCAATGCAATGGAAAGCAGATTAGATTAAGCGAACTGTTGAAAATTTATTCTTCTGGTTAATTTTATCTGTAAAATTGTCCTAAAGACTAATATTGTCAATTCTCATTTGGCTCTGTAGGACCCTGCGTGAATCC
The DNA here is from genome assembly GCF_017590055.1 of Onychostruthus taczanowskii. Classification (NCBI taxonomy): domain Eukaryota; kingdom Metazoa; phylum Chordata; class Aves; order Passeriformes; family Passeridae; genus Onychostruthus; species Onychostruthus taczanowskii. The sequence continues at coordinate 8,681,678 of NW_024498906.1, read as the reverse complement.
AAATCCATCCTTTTTTGGCAGGCCTTTTTATCACCAGTGGTACAGTGACATCTAAGTGTCAAGAAGATGGGCCAGTCGGAGCATAGAAAATTGATTTGAGCAGCCCCATCCCCCCTTGGCTGGCTGCAGATAAACAGTTCAGCTAATATGCTGCTCCCGACCTCTTTGGGGCTCTATTTGAATATGATCTAATATGGCAGCTGCCTCACTGCAAACACTGAAGGTAAAGTAGTCCCTGAGAAGTTCTGCTTTTCCCTTGCATTTTTAAAGTTGGAGCAAACGAGTTAGAAAAAAGGCTTGCAACCATGAGGGCCTTACAGACAAAAAACCTGGTGCCGTTTGCTGCTTAGTGATTTTTTTTTAATATTGAAAATAAGGAAAGATATCTCTGTCAGACATGGGGGTACAAAAGCATAATTAAGCTACCGTTTTTGCTATTTTTCTTGCCCAAGATTGCTTTCCAAACTACCTGAGTAAATGATATGTTTGAGAGATTGTTTTAGAAGCAATTTGCCTGGGTGCTGACAGCTGCTCTGAGGGGCACGGGGGCAGCCCTGCTTCCTGCAGGAGGGAATGCAAGTTCCCATCTGCTCCAGGCCTCTGCCTGGCTCTGGATGAAGGAGCTACGGAGCATGGAGGGAGGCAGGAAATACGTAAAAGGCAGAGGCTGCCACTCGCCTCTCTCTTCTTTTCTCCCTTTTTGGAGATCGGGGCATTTAAGCGCTCCTACCATTCATCTTCCTTCCCGTCTGCTCCCTGGGCTGCTGTGCTCCATGCAGCTCCTCCGAGTGCTGTCATCCCTGCAGAATCCAAGTGCCTTCCAGCAGGGCATTACGCGAAGTGACTAACATCTGTCACATGTGGCTCATTCTTTCCCTCAATCAGCCTCAATCAGCTTTTCTGCAGGCAGCATTTCCTATCTGCAAATAACAGCCATCACGGAGGCTGGCAGGATGGTTGCTTTCTCCTCTGCTTCTCCTTTTCTAGCTTTACTCTCATTTTCTCCCATTGCTTTTCACTCTTTTCTGTTTTCTTCATGCTCACCATCATTGCCATTACTACCATTATTTGCCTTTGTGCTCTGTGTGCTCAGGAAATCATATCTCCTCTCTTTCCTTTTCTTGATCCTTCTCATATTTCTTTTTTTTCTTCTCTTTCCACCACCCCACTAGCCCTTCCCATGCCTTCTTCCCCATGTCCTGTGCTAGGACACCTGGCCCCTGCCTCTACTGCAGGTTGTGTTTTGCTGGCAGAGAAGCCTCTCAGCCTGCCAGGTCCCACCAGCACCTGGGAGTTATTTTTTCAGTCAGTGCCCTTTATATGCTGATTCACACTAGAAGCCTATGGAAACAAAGGCACCCAGATCACACACATGATCCTACCACCATCTCCACAGGAAACCATGATTAGGAAGCAGAGGGCTGTTTGCACCCCTCTCCTACTCTCACCATGCTGTTGCTTTTGACAAGGGTTCTTGTCTCCAGTACCTTGTTCTTGCACTCTCTAAATGGGGGCAGTGCTACATTCTGCTTGGGTTCAGTGTTTCAGGGTAGGAAGAAACACCAAAGGCAGAACACTGAAGAATCATAGAGTCATTGAATTGGAAGTGATCTTAAAGATCCCCCAGTTCCAGCCCCCTTGCCATGGGCAGGGACACCTTTCACTACAGCAGATTGTTCAGAGCTCCATCCAGCCTGGCCTCGATCCCAAGCTCTTCTCTGGCGATGACCAGGATAACACTGCAGGTGGCTGAGTCGAGCTAACTCAAACTTAAATCTGACCTCCCATTCCAACCTAAGTAAATGCCTCGCTCACTTTCCCTGCCTTTGAGACAGAAAACATCACCTGAATTAAACATGAGAGCGGAGGTGCCCTCCCCGGTCATCACATTCAATCCTTGCCGTGGGTGGACGAGGTGCTGTATAATCCCTTTCACAAACGTATTGAGCTGGATGTTAAAAACAGGGAGTTATTATCCCTCCCCCTCAAAACAGCTGATGCTTCAGAATTTAGATGTGCGAGAAAGGAGCTCAAGATGATTTCTTTCTCAGCTGAAATTTCAGCAATAAGGGAGAAAATTTATCTGAAGACTCCAATATTCTGCTCTAACTGAGCAGGCTGAAAAGTTTGGATTTGAGATGCATGCAATTTTCTTTATTTAAAAAATAGGCATATAGACATGGAGAAAATTACTGATTCAAGGGTGATCTGCACAAGTTTTTGGGTTTTTTTTTTTAATAATATGATTTTAGATGGACAAATAGCAAAAGAGAGCCTATTTACTGGCAGATGCTTTAACCAGAGCATTGTCTGCACATCTCTGTCATTTTGCAGAGACATTTGGTCCCATACCTGCCCAGTTTCAATATATTACGCAGCATCTTAGCACAGGCTGAGATTTTTGCAGATGGAAGTTTACTTGTTTGTGCTGACTTTAACCAATGGTCAGACAAGAGGAGACAGTTTTAAAAACTCAAAATGTTTTGTAATTCTAAACATTCTGCCTCTTTATTTTAAATCTTGTCTTGATTCCAAACTTGCTTGTATCTCCTTTCTCCTGAGTAAAAGCCCTGCTTGCTGGGCTGAGTCTGAAGGACATATCCTTCCTTTCCCTCACCTTCAGTTTTTCCATTTGGGGGGTGAATCACTAAAAACTGAAATGTTCCTATGGTTTTAATCTTTACTTACAAGCAACATTTACCAAAGTACAGATGCCTGGCCTGTGCTTTAGCTCTACACTGTGCTTCCACAATCAGTGGTTGTATGCCATCTCCCACCCCATCTCCTATCTGCAGTGGATATAACCATCATTGATCTGGGCTTGGCCTGTTTTGGGATGTCAGCACCTGGAGAAGCAGTCAGTTCTGGCAGTGTCTGCTTCTGACCTACACAACATTTCCAATGAGCTCATACCCAGGAAAGTCACATCTCTTTCATTTAGTGCTGATGAAGACATGACACAGGTCATTGCCCAGTAGGATGCAGCAGTGTCCTCGAGCCAACTGGAGAGGGTGGAGAGCATCCCCAGCCAGCCAGCTGAGGGATGCAGCCCTGAGCTGCAGCACACGCAGGGGCTGCCTGCCCGTAGGGAAGCCCAGAGGCAATGAGGGGCTTGGAGGAGCCTCCCTCTAGCAGCCAGCATCTTTTCTTTCCTTTCCCTTCCTTCCTGGTCTGCTCTGGGCAGCTGGCCTCCCTCCCAGGGCTGATTTCTTGCAAGCCCTTGTGGGGAGTGGGGATCAATGGCAAAGCATTGTACTGGCTTTGCATTTGGCACCTCATCCCTGGCACCTCATCCCTGGCACCTGGTCAGCTTGGCCACCAGCAAGCACGCAGACGGCAGGGAGGAGCAGAGCACCCTCTGAGAGCTAAGGCTCCTTTTGGGCAGGTACCACTCCTGGCACTGCCATGAGCCAGGCTTGCCTGGGCACACACCAAAAGGCAGTGTGAAAAGCGTGGTTGCCTCTTGCTTTTCCCTTCCCTGATGAGTCTGTGCTGCTGCTGAATTCAGGGTTTCACCTGGGTTGGTGCAGATACCATCTCGATGGAGACGTTCCTTCCTGCTGCACGGGGAACTCACCTTATTAGACAGATAAGATTTGTATTTATTGCTTGTTTGTCGTGTCAACAGAGGCGCTGGAGGTGGCTGGAGGGGTGTGAGCTGGCTGCTCTGCTGTTCAGAGATGGTGCCACTCCTCCCACGGGCATTTAGGCTAAACCTGAAAAGGTGCACGTGAGATGCTGTCCCACATTCCCTCCGCTCACCCACACCCTAGGAAATCCTTATCAATAGAAAGAGCCCAAGGGATGCAAAGAGAGCTGCAAGGCAGCTGTTCTCTGCCTTTCCCAGGAAGCTGTGAGTCAGGACTGCCACAGCCTGATCCTTCTCACACCACTTGTGTAAGACGGTGTAAATCCTCTGCTTTTATGGAGATAGACCACCGCAGAGCAGGGACCAGGGAGGGGAGAACCGGGCTTAGCACGCTGCATTACGCTGCCAGCACCACGTTCTCAGAGTGACAGGCAAAGGGACTTGCTCTTACGCCTGGCTTCCCTCCTCGGCAGAAGAAAGGAGTGTCAGGGAAGGAAATCAGGGTTAATCCAGGCAGCCGGCTCAATGGCTGGCACGGGTGCGCGTCTGTCCTTTGTACTGTCAGCTTGCAGCAATATCACACTCATGCAGAGGGTGTTGCTCTGGGGCATCGGTGTAGAAAGAGCCAATCAAACCCTATTTATCAGCTTTGGCTTCTCAAAGGCCGAGCTGACTCAGCACTGGATTTTTATTTTCCCGATTTAACACCAGGATTTATGGGTCGTGTACAACCGCACATTGCAGGGCACCATCTAAATAAGTATTTATCATGTAGGAAGAGGCCCTGAAGGCAAGCAGTGCTTAGCACCATGTAGCCCCTTGTCCTTGTGTCAGCTTCACACAGGCAGCCTGACTGTCACAAGGAGAGCTCACCCCTCAGTTTTGTATTGCTGTGGATGGGCTGTGAGTGCTCTTTGCTTGGGACGCACAAGGATCAGTTCAGCAGCTGTGGGCTGCTCTCTCTGTGAACACCACACCTCGAGGTACCCACAGCTGCACTGGCATCCTTGAGCCATCTGCAGACCTGCAGTGGGCACCCCAAACTCATGGTAGTGATAGAAACTACACAGAGCAAAAGCTGCTTGATGCCACTCAAAAATTCATCGTGTCTCCTGGCCTGTCTGGGGACTGTGACTTGTGCATGAGCCATTGCTTTGCCCTCACTGTGCTCCAAGGAAGAACTTAACCACTTTTAGTCTGTGCATTAGGGAGCTGTTCCCAGAGGAGACTGGGAAAGGGGCAAGAAAGGCTCAGGGAAGGCCAATAGGACTGGTGTGGGGCTGGTGTTTCCGTGCCTGTCACACAGGCACACGCTGCTGATGCATTTTTCCAGTTACTCTGCTTTATCTGCTGTGTATCCCAGACTTCTCACTGCTGGCTGATGATGCTTGCCTTGGCACTGGGCAGGCAAAAGATGAACATTTTCATACTGCTTGTGATATATTCCTGTAATAGGACTCAGTGGAGCCTTTGGTGGAAAATAACTCAGTGGATGGTTCACATTTCTGCACTTTTCTTTGCTCTTCTTAATCAGCATTAGAAGAGCTAAATTTCTCTCCTTCTTATCCTCTTTGTACAACTTCGACTTGCTGCGTTTTCCCCACGTGCAGGATATAGTGGAACGTGGAAGTGGAGACCTTTGTGTTAATCTCACAGTGAAGAAAAAAGGAATATGGGAAATTCCTGTTTTAAAAATATCCCTCTCCCTCAGCCACATCATTTCAATACTCTATTGCTCCAGCTTTCCATGCTTACTTCATCCTTTCTTCTCTATTATTTACAAGCCTAGAGGATAGGAGGAAAGAGGTGTCTTGTGTATTGAATTTTATTTCTTTCCACAAATAAGCACTTATTTCCTTTATTCCACAATTTTATTTTCTTTTCATTACCACTAAAGCTTTCTGTTCCTCCACTAATAAGAAATCCAACATCAGAATTTTGCCTTTCAGACTTCGCTTACATCTCTCATCCTCTCTGGCTTCAACAGTATTACTCAAACACAGGATGGATTCGACCCAAAGCAGAGGAAACCAGATGTAATACCAAGACGGGCTCTCCCAGTGGCTGGATCTGCATCTCCGGTGGCAATCAGGATATTCCAAAGGCAGCTCCGGCTGTGCCCCTCCGCCAGAGCCCCGGGAAAGGGCAGGAGCGATTCATTAAGAACCCACCGCCATGCGCCGGCGTGCAAGCCTGAATGAATGTCACCGTTTTCATTACGGAAAAAGAGAGACCAAAGAGAAAATGTGACAAAGTACATCTCGCCTGGCTGTTGATCTTTAAGCAACAGTGTGATTAGCAGCGTCTTCCCTTTACATTTCAAAGCACCGGAGCACAATGGCAGGGAGATAAACATCCAGAGGTGCTGCCTGGCTGAAAGACATCTTTCTGACAGCGCATCACGGCTCCTGCCTCCCTCACCGGAAAGAACACGAGGTTTTAGTCAACGATGAAAGAGAAAAAGCCACACTTTATCTACCATAAACAGTTGCCTATTTGTATTTGCTTTTCCCCCAATGAGCTCCATCTCTGAAACGACGCTCCCCCGCCATCCTCTCGCAGCCAGGAGAACGAAGCCGCTTTCCCACGGACTCCCAGGGCCCCGGCTCCTTCTCAGAGGGAGCTGCAGCTGCTGGGAAAAATAAAACATCCCCGACTCCTCTCTTCTCCTGTGGCGGGTACTTTGCCTCTCTCCCCTGTTCCTCCAAGGAGAAGGCCGAAGCTGCTTCCACAGGGCGGCCGAGAGCCAGCGCCCCTTCGTGCTTCCCAGTCAGGAAAACGCAAGCCGGCTCCCTTGTTCAAGAGTTATTGGCTCTGACAGCTGCATCAGCTTAGACAGGATTAAAAAAAGGAAAGGAAAAGAAAAAAAGGAAAAGAGAGAAAACCCCTCCTTTCTTCTGAAATTACTCGCAAAGTCACCTTTTTAATGCTAACACACACAAAACGCGCTCAGCCACTGATTTCAGCAGACCATATGCTGCCACTGCTGCTGGCCAGGTCCTAAGGGATGAATTTTTTTCCCCTTCAGCAAGCCTCCAGAAATGTCATAGAAATTTATATGCTTATTCACAGAGCCGATAATGCAGAAAACCGGTGTTTCAGCTATTTTTGTTTTGCTTTGCAGATGGACAGTAAAAGACATAAATCTCCTTGCCTCCCCTCGAACTCCCTGCCTGGCTCCCTCTTTGTGCCAAACCACCAGACCTACAGGACTGAGCTCCATAAGCCAGCCCTCCTCTTCGCTTAGAGAGGAGCAGAAGAGTGAACCACCAGGAGTCTCCCAGGACGTGACAAGTGCCTCCACTGACGGGCTGAGGCACGATTTTTTTGCGCAGCCACCAAGGCGGGACAGCTTTTTTCTTACCATCTTTGATGGAGGAAGAACAGCAAGCTGCACGCCCCGGGGCTGTCCCTGCTCCTCCCCGTCCCCGTGTTAGTGTCCCGGCTCTGATGAAAGGCACAGCTCTCCCATGACGTTATCTGATGCGTGCCCCGATTTACAGCCCTGTGCCACACACCTCCATAAATCAGCACAAAGCCCTTAGGGAGCCCGGCTGGCCCCCTCCTGAAGTGCATGCGGGTTGCAGACCCGAGTGATATTTTAGACACGTTTGACATTTAACCTCAGGAAAAGCAATATAAGGAAGAGAGGGGGGGACCATGGCTAAATCTTCCTCCCAGCTATATTTACAGCCGCAGCATGCGCCTGCAGCCCGTTGGAAAACGCGCCTTGCAAGGCACATCACTAGGGAAATTTAGGATCAGCAGCCGAGGCCTGTTGGCTTGCTGACTAAAGGAGGCAGCAGGAGGGCTCCTGGCTGAGGGCAGGAGGTGGTTTTATTTCAGTGGATGGCGCTGAGGCCCCCAGGGAAAGTCCGCTGGGAGTCATTCCCTCCCTGATCCAGCATTTCCCACGCTGTTGCTGCGAGCACAGCTGGCAGCTTTTCCTTCTCCAGGCGGGGCAAGCCTGGCTGCTGCTCCAAACCCATCAGCAGCAGCCTGAGTGCCCCAGCAGCCGGGCTCACTGCCCCCCACCCCAGGAGAGCCCCTTGGGGGCTGCCTGAGACCCGCAGCAGGGAAGAGGTGGCTGGGCCACAGCTCAGCAGCGGTGCAGCTTCGAGCCTGTCCCTGGTGCCATTCCCTGGTTACAAACAGCCCCAGATCGCTGCTGCTGGGACTGTGCTTGTCTGCACAGTCACAGAGAAAAGGGGCTGCCTTTGACAGCCATGCCATGCTGGGGAGCAGAGAAGTTAGGAATAAACCCAAATCCAGCAGAAGGAGAAGACTGTGCTTCTGTGCCTCACAGAAAGAGCTCGGCGGTTCAGGCAGCCCGTCATCCTGGCTAATAACAGCAAGCCAAATATTTAACTAAGATCTCATGATAGCGAGGAGCTTGGCAGAAGGAGGCCTGAAGAAAGCAAGCACTTTCTCTCCAAAGCCTGTTTTCTCCTTATTTAAAAAGGAGGAAACAGGTCAGCTGTCGTATCTGCCAAGGTCAGAAGCTCAATTTGTATTTCAGAGCCCGGGAAAGGTGAATGCACCAGAGCTACATCCCTGATGGAAACAATCACTCATTCTAATAAGGCTGGCAGAGGCTGGAGCCTGCCTTGTTCAGATACAATTATTACAGCCCGGGTGTCAGATTACTGAATCTATTAGCCGGGAATCAGCTGTTATTTCGGAGCAAGGTGCTATCCTACAGGCAGTTGTGATGTACATCATGCGTGACGCCCGGGCAGGACGAGGGGCAGGAGGGGGCAGGACAGCCGGAGCTGCTATGGAAAAAGCCCGTGGCAGTGACCTCTAGACACTGCTACATCCATCAGATAGTGACACCAGCATTGCCATGATCAGGGAATATCGCTGCCAAACGATCGCTGTGCTGGGAGAGGAGATCCTGAGTTTCTTGTGGATGCAGTGCCCTGCTGTGCTGCGGGCTGAGCATGTCCCTTCCCAGCGGCATCCACAGAGACACGGGGTAAGGACCCGGTGCCAGCCTCCTTTTCTGCCCCAGTGGTGTTCAGGGAAGCCTGAATGGGGGAGGAGGGGACTATGCACAAGTCAGTGGGCAGCTCTTTGAGTGGGAGCTAAAATAAAAATCACCTTTACCCAAGAAACGCAAATTGTTGGCTAACACAGCACTGTTACTTGAAAGCACGGCTAAAAAAGAAAAACCACCACCAACAACAAAAGAGACGTTAAAAAAAGAGTCTGTGCTACTTTAGCAAGAACAAGCAGCGTGCCTGCATGGTTCTGGTGAGCCTCTGGGAGCAAGCCCAGCCATCCTCCAGCTCAGAGCAGGTGGCTCCCAGGGCCACCCTGCTCTGTGTCTCTCCCTGGCAGCAGGCAGCTTTGCCAGTGATGCCCTCACAATCGGTTTTTATCTGTCTCCTGTTGCAGAGAGGATCACCTTCTGCTCTGCAGTATGAGAAACCAAGCTCTATTTCAGCTCCATCCACATCTCTGGTTCAGTGGGACATATCCAAACTCCACAGCTCGGTCTCATCAATGTGCAGAGGCTGGGAGGTTGCAAAACTTCGTGTTTTATGCTTCTTGGCCCCCATTTTATTTTCCATGCAAACCAAATGCTCACTCACTGAACCTGTGTCCCCTAGGGGGGAGTGCTGGGAGAAGGAATGTGACAGGAGGGAGAAGTAAAAGTTAAGAGACTCAGGGCTGTATATGCTAATTGAGATTTGTGTGGTTTTCCCCTTTTGACTCTGCCTGTTTGTGCTGCTGTGCTTTTGTTTTATTAACATGAGAAAGTGTTCATCAAACTGAAAGGCCAGCTTTGGAGCAGGGCTCCCATATGTCTGGGACAACAGCAGATTCAGATTCACACGAATCTCGGAGTGTACAGGAATCTTTGGTGCCCACAAAGGCTCAGCACAGTGGGGTTGGTGCTGCGGGGTGCGATCTGCTCCATTGTGAAATGCAGCTGTAAGCAGGGGGAACAGGATCTCTGGTTGGGTTAATGCTGAGGAGGTGAGGATAAAGGAAGCTGCTCCACCTACTGACAGAGTGATTATGGGACATCCTAACATGGCTGGGAATGGCACATCAGACCCATCTCTGGAGGGAATTGCATTGATTTATTGAGAAACTTTACTTGTTTTGACAGCCACTGTGGGAGCCTGGAGTGTCAATCATTAATGACTCAACCAAGGGCCCGTTTGTGAAGACAGTGGGTGCTTGGCTGAGGCTGGGTTTGCACCCCCTGAGTGGCAGGAGGTGAGTTTCTGGGTGTGAGGTGGTGAAGCCTCTGGTGTGCATAAGACAGAGGAGGTGAGCACCCACCACCGAGGGGTACAAGCCAGACCTTTGAGCCAGATGAAAAGCAGACCCTTTGGAGTCAGGATGGTGCTTTTTATCCTCACCGTTGTCCTCCCTTACAATTCACTCAGTTGTAAAACTGCCCCTGGGAAAGGTCCTGATTCAACCCTTCTGTTGGGGCATAACTAGCTCCATTACTGATGTGAGAGACAGCTGGCATGACTTAGAAAGGGTCATATACCATCAAAGATGCCCAAAGGAGCCCCAGACTAATTTCTGAGGCTTTCCACCAAAGTACTGAAAGCTTCCCCCAGCAAGGGAAATACCTGAGCATTCCTACTTTAACCTGAGTTTGTATTAACTCATTGAGCTTTGTGTTTTGGGGGTTTTCCCTACCCTTGTTTGATCAGGACTGCAATAACATCTTTGGCCAATGGACATTGAAATTGTAACAATCAAGTCTGCTTGCAGGATCCATGGGCTGTGATACCTTCTGCCATGGGGAGCTGGGACAGAGAATATGCCTGTTTCACAGCAGGTCCTTCTGCCTTAAGCCCCCTTAACAAAGTTTACAGACTTGGCTGAAATACTCTTCCCTGCTGGCAGCTGGCAGGCATTGACTTAACCAGAGGGAAAAGGACATTTCACCCAAAGCAGGAGGCCCTGGCCCCACAGGTTTAGCTGTTCACAGTACACATCCCTGCAAAGGCAGCAGCAGGACCTGGGAAAGCAGGTTACAGCTCTTCCTCTTGCTGTACTTGTGCACAGGAAGGGAAACACCAAAATCTACAAGATTAGGAGTTACGGGAGCTTCTCTTCATTAGAACAAGGTTTCCCTGGATGAGGAGACCCTTGGGTGGTCCCCAGAGAGTGCCATGCTGTGCACCACTTGTCTGTCCAGCAGAACAGCGTGACTCCCATCTCAGCCAGCTGTTACTCCTCAGGGATGATTGACCATTCTGCATTACTGTGTCCCTCAGGGAAACTTCTCTCTGCAGCCCAGGCACTCAGCTCTTGGCTTGTGTCCTGAAGCATGAGGGCTAATACCCCCCCCACATTTTTTTTACCATAGAAATGAAAGAGAGAGGGTATTTTTCGATTCAATGGGAAACAAGTGAATAATAATTCTGTGGAGCCATGTAGTGGAAAGAGAGAGACTTTGAGCGCAACAAGAAACAGGATTTTAAAATTTCATCTGCACAGCAGAAGGTCCTGCCAATTGAACCGTTTCCAGTAAACAATCTGCTAAGTCTGACAGTTTGAAGGAATACCAGACTGCCAGGAGTGAATAGGCTGGGATTTTTAAGAGGTTTATTTTTCATCCAAACACTTTTGTTTGTGAGCAACAGCTCAAAAAACCCAAAATGCATGTGCAGCAGCATTAGCAGCCAGACTGAGGGCTTCTTCCCCAAACAGGGCTCCAGCAGGAGCAGACTAAGAGGGCTGTGCTGCCACACAATGTGCCCTGGGCTGTTCAGTGTGTGAGTTTGTGTGTCTGCACCAGGAGAGCCCCTCTGGTGTTCCCATACTCCCACAGAGAGGTTTAGATCCAGCTCAGTTTACCTCCCCATTTTCTGCTGCTCTCTGTGTGGGAGCATCAGCTGTCTTTGCTGAGAGGCTGGTCCCCAGAGGGATCCCAGAGGGATGGGAGGACAGGAGAGGATGCAAAGGACTGGCTGGAGGTCAGGGGTCTCAATCACAAGACTGGGGCAAGCCAGCAGGAGGATGCTGCTGGGTGTATGTTGGGATGGAGAGAGCTCCTATGATGTGGCCAAGCTGGGATGTGCAGCTGTGACACACCACAGGTGCTGCCTGCTCCCAGGGCAGGAGAACAGGGACGAGGAGATGTGTCACTGCCAGTTTAAACACCTCTGCAAGCAGGTATTTAACCTGGGCAGGAGTCCCCCTGCCTAGAATAAACAAGGGGCAGAGGTTGAGGGATTGAGCCTCCAAGCAGGACAAAGACAGCAATGGCTTTCTGTGCACAGCTCTGTGTCAGTGAGTTCTGGGAAAAGGGTGGCTGAGAAGAGGGGAGGTGCTGGCTGGCATTCTGTGGGACTTGGAAATGTGCAGTGTGGGACAGGAGAAGCATAGTGAGCACCTCTCATGCACACATCCCATGCAGCATCCAAAATCAGGGGTTGTTTTGAATGTACAGAGCTATCCATCTCACAGCCAGGTCATGGAGCTGGGCAGGGAACAGAATGGGATTGTTTTGGGCATGAAAATATTGACATCTCAAAGCTTTCATTTCCTCTTTCTCAGCAAGAGGAAAAATATTTTGAGGTCCTGAGAGTTACAGACCCAGGTGTTACTAAGAAAACAGCTTGAAGTCTGCTTTCCCAGGTTAGCCCCAGTTCTGCTCAAATCCATTAAGGAATGGCCCTGACTATCTTGTTTGGAGGCATTCACATTCAACCTAGACCCTCAAGAAACTGGTAAACTCCTTAGGGACTTCTCAGATTTTCCTGTTGAGCAGGGGAGTGACAGAGCAGCTTTGGGCACCTGGCATGCAGCCAGGGTCAAGCCACCACTCTAGACTCCCTCAGGTCTCCTACATGCTCTCTTTTGTAGAGGGATTTCTAATTGGATAAGCAAGGAGTTCCTTAATCCGATCCTTTTCTCAGTGATAGTCCCACCACATGCCCCTTTCACTGGAGTAGGAAAACATTGGATCATGAGAATTGTCACCTTACTTTTCCCAAATGCAGTTTAACAATTATGCCGCTAATGTCATAACACAGAAGGGTTTTGGTAATCATTTGCATTTCTGAGAATTAAATGTGAAAAGGCTAACTTGTCACAAGCCAGCACTGAGGAACAGCATAGCCTGTGCAAGCAGAGATGGCTAAAATGCACACAAGGATATCTGCATTGCAACAGATGCTGGAAATAGAGTGGGGAAATTTCCTGGTCCAGAAAATATTCCTGGTCTGGCACACAGGGAGATGGGGGCTCCTCTTCAAGCTGATTTTGCAAGTGCCAGAGCTTCCTTCAGTGCTGCTGCTGGTTATCACCAGGAGAGTCCAGCTGCAGCACACCTGGACAGCTCACCTGGGCTTGGTGTTTGAACGGGCCAACAAATAACTTCCTCTGAGTCCAAATGTTTGCTGGCCCATTGCTGCAGTCTGAGGGTAGGAACTGACCTTTCCTGCTCAGAAATACTTGAGAAGCAAGGACTGGAGACTAGGCAGGGAGTGAAGTCTGATGGAAACACTGGTGTACAGAAACCTCGAGCAGTATCACCTGGAAGAGGCAAGAGTAAGGCTGAGATAATGGATCATTTCCACTGCTTCCTGTGAAATGGGGACATTCCCAGCTCTGAAGCCCAGGAAAGTGGGGACATTCCCAGCTCTGAAGTCCAGGACTGGCTCTTCATTCAGCTTGGTGATCCACCTCCCTCCATGGGTGAAGTGACAGCCCCATGACCTGTCACCTCACTCTCCACCTTTCCCTGGAGAGGTGAGGGCACAGGAGAAGCCCTCAGTGGTGACCTGTAGCAGTCCTCCCTGACAGTGTAAGACCAGTGTGGGAAATGAGATCTGGATGAGAAGTCCCACACCTCCACTTTAACACTCCTGAATCTGCCCTCTCAAGGCCTGTCATGGCCTCTTTATGGTGTACGTTATTCTGCTCTTTTAGGATTTATTTTTGAGTGTTGCTGCCCTTCTTTTATACTTCAAACATTACAGATGAAACAAAACATACACTTGGCTGCAGTACACTGCTGTAGATGTGCTGGGATTTTACCTTCCACAACTTAATTTTCAAAATGTAGGACTTGGGGGGTGTCTCTGTTGTGCCTCCCCAGAGGTACTGAGATAATGACCAGCTTGTAAACATGCCAAGAATTAAGCAGAAAGATCTAGAGAGAGTTCCCTGAAATGAAACAAGGTGAAACTACTGGGCACAGCTTGGTGACATTCTTAGGACATTGTCACAAGAGAGGGTGGTTTCCTGTCCTCTGTGAGAGATGGACCAAAGCCAAATGGCACCTGCTGGTCTTTCTCTGTCTCCACCAAAGGAGGAAAGGGGCTTAGAAGATCCCAAGGCAATGCTGGGCATCTGTCACCAGCAGTGTCCCATGGCAAGGAAGAAGGTGGGACCTGGGTGCAAGTCCAGAGGGGCCTGCCCTGTTCCCTGCCAGCCAAAAGACCAGCCACCTTCCCTGAGAGCACCTGGGCCAGCCTAAAAAGTGAAGGGGCAGAGGCTGGCAGGCTGAAGGGTGGATGGCACCCAGAGGTGCCCCAGGGCTGGAGCTGGTCACATTCAATCCAACCTCCCCTCCCCAGCAGCTACTGTGCTGACAGTAACCCCAGCAGAGGGGCTGTGAGTGCTGCCAAGGGCACTGAAGAGCATAAAAGTGGGAGGAAAGAAAGGACAAAGAAGTGAGTAAAGATGGCTTCAAGGTAGGAGCAGTTGCAGTTTCCTCCCTTCAGATGAAAAGCTCATCTCAGGCTGCCCTGTCACGTTGGCACTGGTGTAATCTCAGTGGTATCACTGAAGAGCCCTTTGCCTATCTAGGCCAGTGACCACCACTGTTTTACAGAGCTAATGAAAATGGAGATAATATTTTTTCCAATTTACTTCCAGACTCACTCCTTTTTAATGTTTTCAGTGTGAATTAACACAGCTTTCTTTCAAATGTTTTAGACACCACAGTCTTTCAATGTTGTCAGTCCATCCCAGGGCCCAGGTGTCTCATATCAGCATCCCAAACCATCACGAGATTTTTTTGGAAAGCTGCTTTCTGTGATCACCAGTTCACAGGTTTCTGGCCCATCTCTTTTAGGTTTTTCTTTGTGACAGGGATGGCAAGGCAGAATTCTCTTCCAGCAAAGGAAAGCTGATTTCTTGCTGCCCATCAGTACTTTTGGAAGGAAAACCACAGCAAAGCACAGGACTGGTGATTAAATCACAAGAATTGACAACCATGAGTCACAAGCAGTGCCTGGTTCTCTGCAGGGATGCTATGAATCACCCTCCTGAAGGCATGGCAGTGCTGCAGCTCTGTGTAGGCCAAAGCACGAGAAGCAGGGAGTCAGACCAGGGCTGAGTTTTCAAGCAGGGATCTCATCTCTTTTCTGTTTTCCTGACATCACTTAACCAGGACCCGGCCCTGCAAATACTCGATTGCACAAAGCTTTTTACCTACTTGATTAGTTCCCCTGAACTCTGAGGGAAGCTGACGTGCTGAAGTACGCCGAGGCTTGGAGATGACAAAGGCAAACAAAGAAGTGGAAAAGCTAATGGGTTGCCTTCTCCCTCCTGCTGCTCTGTGGAAAGCTTTTATCTGTTGGACTCTCCCCTCTCCTTCCTTCACAAACAAGCCTTAGGCCAGAGAGCATCTCTGCGTGGGGAAAAGCTCTTCACCAGCAGAGGTACAGCAGCAATGTGATGGTGGCAGAGTGCTTTGACACAGCTGTACCAGTTAAACCCTGCTGGTAGAATCCCCACCTCTTCAGCAAAACTTCCCCAGTGCTAAAGCCTTCATCTGGCTCAGACATACTGCACTCCAGCAGAAGAGGTGGCATTTATCCACACAGGTCTCCAGAGCAGCAAGGAATCCTGTGGATGACGGGAAGGAGTTTATTTCTGCCCTCACAACAAGCACAACATGCAAAACCTATGGAGTACCAAGGGCTTTTCCAGCTCCTGTTCCCTGTCTGGGTTTCCCTGGTGCTCCAGAGGCAGTGCCATAGTGATGCCTGCACAGCTCACCAGAATTTATATCTGGGCTCAGTCAGCACACAGCCTCAGCCCTCTCCAGCTCCCTCGTTATTTACTGCATTCTGCTTGCTGACTTAATAGTGTTTTGTCCTGTCCTTGAATCCTGCATGGATGGATTCAGAAAAAAATCAATGTGCCCTGACCAGCAGGCCTTCTTCCCGCAGCACAGGGGAATTTCCAAAGTGCCACCATTTCTACTATTTATTTGTTTCCTGTAAGTTATTAGCATGATGGGGCTAATTGTGATGTCCCAATGCATTAAATCTTGCCTTTCATGCTCAGAAGTGTGGGAGCAGTTGAGGAGGAAAAGAGCAGGAGTTGTAAAAACAGAGCAAAAATAAAATAAATAAATCACTGCCCTCCAAAATGAGAAAAACTGATGGCAGGAATGAAGCGCTGCCATTGTGATAACAAGGTACTAATGCAAAACGAAGGAGCAGGAGCAGAGCAGCTGATGAGTTTTCCACTGTGGCTTAATTAGGCAGGCAGGTACAACCTCCCCATCACCACTGACATAATTAGCAGGCACTGGTGAAGAGTGAGCATCAGTGTGACGAGACCCCAGGCCAGGCAGGGCTCTGCTGGTGCAAGGTTTGGTTTGTCAGAAGGGTGTGGACCTGTCCAAGGACTGTGCTAGCACCGTGCTGAGCCAGGAAGGTGTTTTCTTTACATTCATGTGTGACATGGCTGTGCTGGCAAAACTTTAAAGCACCACCACCACCACCTCCTCACTCTGTGGCCTCCTTGTCCCACCTGAGCAACACTGACAGTGAAATGGATGGTGGGGGCTGTGTGGTCTCACCTGCTGGTGCAGCACCTGGGACTCTGAGTGTTAAAACATTTAAATATGACATTTAACAATAGATGGACTCATCTGGTATTTACAACTCTTTTATTCAAAGCACAATATTTATAGCCACTACACTGCCTTAAATCTAGAGGGTAAAGGCTGTCTCCAGACAAGGTTTACAGACTGGGGGATATGGGGAAGCAGCAGCGTATTTTCAGGGGATGGGATGTGGAGGCTTTCCAGCTCTGCTTTGGTGTGGATACTCTGCCAGTGGGGAAAATCTGGAGAGCAGTTTCCCAAGGTGTCCTCCTTGGTGGGTGGGGAGGCCCTTGGACGTCAGGGCTCAGTGCTGATTTTGTTCAGAACTGCTTCAGAGCTGCAGGCAGCTGTGTGGGGGCTGACAGATGCCCCCAGTGTCTCAGCCTGTCTCTGGGCCTCTTACCTGGCTTTTCAAACTCTCAGATCCAGTTTCCTGCTACAGAAAACCTGTGCCACTGCATGCTGTGTGTATATCCTGAGCTGCTCCTGCTCCTTACTCTCCCACCAAAATAAGTCCTTGCTGCCAGTTGCTGTTCCACGCCTTGTCATCCTGCTCTGCACCCCAAAGCTCATCCAGATTTACCCAAAGAGGAGAAAGCAACAGCACTGCCACAGGGAAATATAGCAGAGAACATTTTAAAGGGTAGCAGAGTCAGTGCCAGCAGATGCTGGGTCCCCTGCCAAAGCAATTGTCTTTGTCAAAGTCCTGGGACTGCCTGGAAATAAGGAATGGGTGCCTTTCCCTTCATCTAGCACACAGGACTCATGCCTTTGGTTCTGGCAAATATAGGGTGTCTGAGATCAGGAGTGTCCAGTGTACCCCTGGATTGACAGGCTGCTATTATACTGATGGGTCCCTTTGCCATTTTGCCATGTCCCTCTGCTCTTCCCCCAACCCTGCCAACAAAAAGAAAAAAAAAAAAGAAAGGAAAACAGACCCAAAACCTTTCAGTAACTTGTACTCCTTTCAGCAAGCAGTCAGAAAGAGCCAAGGTGTTCCTCCACAATCCTCTGAGTGCACAGCTGAGGAGGAGGCAGCAGCAGCAGGGTGAGAAGTGTTCCCCAGTGCTGGTGGCAAGGCAGATTCCTCACTGGCCTCTCCTTGCACCAGCACCAAGGTGGGCTCAGGAGCTGTGCTGCTTCCCACTGGGGTGTTTGCCATCCCCACAGCACAGCCTGCCAAGACCCTCTTGGGACACCAGGCAGAGTCATGGCAGAAGTAGGGGTGTGCTTCAGGTGGCAATAAATGGACTAAATCTTCTCTCCTTCCTCACGTGCTGCTGGGCTGCTGCTCTCAGGCTGGGAGAGCTCAGACATGTGAGAGCAGCCTCAGGGAGAGGATTTTTCTGTTCCCTGCTTGAAGTGAAGCAGTGGCAAAAACAATCAACTGGTACAAAAATTAATTAATTAATTCCCCATCCCTGAACTTTCAGAAGAAATGTGGGATTTTTTTTGTACTTGGCTGAGTCTTGTTTCAGCAAAGGAGTTTTGGCCACTGGAGCACTAAGCAGATGAAAGGCAAAGGCTGGGATCCACGCTGGAGCAGCCTCCATGCTGGCATTACAGCACTGAGCCAATCCATCTCCACTGGAGTTCACAGCCTCTTTGATCAATCTCATCTTTAAAAATACCAGTGCTCCGGAAGGCTTGGGAACTGCTTAATGTTCCTTCATTGTTTTTCAAGCCATTAAAAACAGAGGTATTAGCTGCTGCACACTTTTTGTCTTGTTTGGAAGTAAAAAAGGAGAAGAAGCAGAATGCTAAAAGCGCAGATTAAAACCATTAAAAATAACGGAGCAATGAAAGTCAAACTGTTGGCTCTAAAAATGTTGATGCCTTTGAAAGGCAAAGGCTGGGATCCACGCTGGAGCAGCCTCCATGCTGGCATTACAGCACTGAGCCAATCCATCTCCACTGGAGTTCACAGCCTCTTTGATCAATCTCATCTTTAAAAATACCAGTGCTCCGGAAGGCTTGGGAACTGCTTAATGTTCCTTCATTGTTTTTCAAGCCATTAAAAACAGAGGTATTAGCTGCTGCACACTTTTTGTCTTGTTTGGAAGTAAAAAAGGAGAAGAAGCAGAATGCTAAAAGCGCAGATTAAAACCATTAAAAATAACGGAGCAATGAAAGTCAATGAAAGCATTGCTGTAGGCATTATATTCATATGAATGAGAGCAGAGGGCCCTGCTACCTGCCTCAGTGATGAACTGTGTGTGTCATTGCATGTGGCTGTTGCATTAAATCTGGAAGGATTGCCTTCTGCTTGTGCGGCTGCTTCCTTGGTGATGCAGCATAAGGTGATTCCTCTAAAAAGAGACTCACCTGGGACCTGTTTGGGGGCACAGGAGGGATTTTTTTTCTTTTTTTTGTGCTTTTCTATTTTTTTCCCCAAAGAGTTCTGTGAATTGCTGGTCTGGATGGGCTGCCAGGTCTCAGACCTCTCTGCAGATGTGCCCCAAGCCCTCCTGCATGTGCTCCTGTGGCTCATAGGGGTTTTTTTCCTGAATTGGCTCTGTGAACCCACACGTGCCCAGCCAGCCCAATGCTGATGGAGACCTGGCCAGAGCTTCAGGAATCTCTGCTGGAGTCTCACTTTTCTCTCTCTGCTGAGGCCTTTACCCTAGCAGCAGATCATCTCAGCCACAGGGTTATGGGTAACCAGTCCAAAGCTTTACTTCTGTTTGAGCCACAAGAAGGAATGTTCATTATCTACCGAGAATTGAAACACCACCCAAAAGCCGGGGCTTTTCTTGTGAAATGACTGTGTGGGTTTAGGGTACTTCTTGGCCAATATTTTTTACTTGCAAGACAACTACACATTTAACACCACTGTGGAAGATCTGGGTAGGTTTAGCACAGGCATGCAGGCCTCCTGCTTGTCCTACATGCCTGATGAATTCACTCTCAGTAGCTGCCAAAGGCTGCTTGCCCCTGGCCTTCACTCTGTTTCCTGGTGGCCAAGCTGGTGCACTCCTGGATTTTATGGCATGCTTGACTCAATCCCATCCTTCTGATGGGATATTAAGCAAATATTTTTTGACTCCTTCCCTTTCCATACCACGGCTCCTAATTAAAGAAACCAATGTCACAGAAAGATGAGTTGTCACACGATCAGATCATCACTGAGGGTGGCAGGACCAGCCTGCACCTCAATTGGGAGGGTCAGCCCCTCCCTTCCTGGGGGCTAGCACTTGTAAGCATAACAAAACCTGCTTAATTTTGAGAGATCCTGGGTGAAAGGTTTTGCTGGCTAGACTAAAATTTGTCACCATTTACTTTCCAGCATTTGCAGACATGAACATTTGTCTCACAGCGGGGTCCGAAGCTGGGGCAAAAATAATTTGATCACATGTAAAGGTGTAGCCTTTCTCTTCACCTGGCACACTCTCACCGTTTTCTTCATCCCCTCTGCTGTGTCTCCTGAAAGGCTGGTGCTGAGCCAGGGGTTAGAAAAGGCTGAAATTAAAAGAGGATTTGGATGCTTTGTCGAAGCTTATCAGAACTCTGCTGGTTTGCAGCGCGAGGCCAAAGCGCCAGCCCTTCCTTACGAAACTCTGGCTATTTCTGGCTGCTCTTTTTCAGACTTCCCAGATGTGAGCAGAGCTCCCTGCATGTTCCTGGCACCACTCCAGCTGGTTGCTGGCAATGCTGTGCTGCTGAAGCTGGAATGGCATCGTGTGGTGGGGCAGGGAACAAGGGGACCTGGCGTGCTGGTGGAACTGGATTTAAATGCCTGAGATGCCTTTACTGTCATGGAGGATTTACAAAGATGGTTACACATGCAGAACAGGCTGTCCTTCAGCTGCCTGAGGAGTGTAAAGGGCACAACATTGGGTCATTGGAGCCTTGGATAAAGCAGCAGCCTGCTCACTCTGCTCTGAACCTGTTTGGAACTGACCTGTGGTTTTGGGAAGGGGGTGCCAGCCACGCAGCAGCGCCTGTTGCCAGAAGCCCTGCTGGGTCTCAGCTTTGTGAGCCACCCCCCGCTGCAGCTCATGCTCCAAGGGCAGTGCCACAGCCCTATCCCCTACTCCCAGGCCATTTCCCACAAGCACAAAGTGCTCAGCTTGCTGTGCAGCTGCCCCTGAGGCTGTGTGACAGCCGCTCTCAGGATGCTCCCGGCACAGCGGGCAGGCTGCAGCACAAAGCATGTCACAGACACTTGGCTCAGACCAGCATGCAAGATTTGGAAAATGGAGCCCCTGGAAGGTCCTGGAATCAAGCACCTCTGAATTTTGGGGCAGCCTGATGGGATGTGGAATCCAGCCCTGGTCCAGGTCCATAGGTCTATGGCAGCAGCTATAAACGTTCTTAGGATGTGTGGATTACAGTCTGAATGTTAATGTGGCCCTTTTCTTCCAAATGGAGGGAATCCTGACTATTGCAGAGCAGTAGGTTATTAAAATGGATTGGATTATTATATATCGGACATAGCAGCAGCTGGGGTGTACGGCAGGGCAGGTAAATATTCCTATCTGAAAGCGTGGCTTCTTCCTATTCATCAGTAAAAGCATATTTCTGACATTTCTTCTGGAACAGCTTCATAACGATATCCAGCCTTCTCTCTGGAAGACCAGATATACAGCAACAGCTCCCAGAATGGCAAATCTGCCTTGTTCTTCCTTTAATTACCTCACTGCTAAGGGAAGAAAAAAAAAATGACACACTTTTCTTGCAAGTGGAGATTAAGCAGAAATTCAACTCCACCTCAAAACTGTGGCTCCCAGCTCTGATTTTAAACAAACAGCAAAAGAAATTCCTAATGCTTAAAGCCAGCAACCTTAGGCCATGTGGAAGTTCTCCACATCACTAACCTGATTTCCCAAGGTGATGAGTTGCAGAAGGTCACCCAACCTGACATGAATTATCTGTTAAAAAAAAAAAAAAAGGAAAAAAGCTTTTCAGAGACGGATCCCAAAGCATGCAAATTTTATTCAGTAACAGGTCTAGTGCATTGCAACTGGTGACCAGCACTTTGGGTCAGTGTCAGAGCTGAGAGGGATTTCAGCCAGACTCAGGATTGCTGGGATGGCTCAGACCCTGCCCCAGTGTCCAGGTCCCCCTTGAGCCTGGAACTGGGCCCAGACTCACCTGTGGCTATCTGGATTCCAGGCTGAAGGTGGCTTGCTAAAATATTAGAGTGGAGCTCAATTGTGGGTTTGCTGCAGAAAGAGACTGAAACACAGTTTTCCATCCTGCTGGACAGTGTGCAGCTTTTAGAGCAGATCCCACAGGGATGGAGGTTACTCTGCTCCTGTGTGAATAGCAGCATCCCCACAGAATCAGGGACAGAGTACGAGGGATTTGACAGTTTTAGGAGGAGAATATCACTTGGGGATGTGGAGTCCCCACATGAACAAATAGCTAATATGCTAATATTATTTAATCACTGGTTTATATTTAACCATTTTGAGGGCATTTGTGCTCCTCCCCTTGGAGAATGGTTCTTGAGTCCTCCAGGGAATGATACTTGAATTTCCCTTCCCCATAGAGATGCTTCTTATGGAAGTGACTCTATGAACAGATAGATATTAATAAATTTTTTTAGAAACAATTTCTGCATACTTTTTTCTTGCCAAAGCTGTTTTCTAGTTTAAACTTCAACTGAACTGAATAATCTTGGCTTCCTACAAGCTGCATTTCTCTGTGAATAAATAATTTTCCAGTTCTCCCTCCTTCAGATCTTATGTCCCATGGTATGCTTGGAATATCTCTGCAGAGAGGCACGGCACCATTTTCCATATGGATCTGCAATCAGTTCCTTGATCGTTTGGCATAAATGATTGCACGAAATTAGTGCCTGAGGAAAGGGAGTGTGAACATTCCCAGCACCCCCCGTGGGACTCTGCGGCGCTGTGATCTTGGCCACCAGCTCTCACCGCAAAGAGTTCCTGCCCCTCGGTGTGCACGGCTCTTGCTGCTGTGGGGAGTGCTCCCAGCACAGGCAAAGGCCACCTCCCTCCTCCAACCTTGTCACAACGCCCTCCCTCTCCTCCTGACCGGAGATGTCATCCCGGTCTCCTGGCAGTGCGGGAAGTCCGGGCACAGATGTTCCTCTTGATCCCGGCCTCACACTTGGCAGCTCAGCGTGCTGGTTCCCTCTGAGACACGCCATTGGGCCAAAACACACGCACTGAGTTTTATTTTTAATTCAGAGCTTTTCCTATCAGCCAAAGTTGTGTAATTCTGCCCTTCCCTTTCCCCTTCCCTCTTCTTTCTGACACCGGTGCGTGCTCGGGTTACATCCAGCCCGAGCACGCTGTGCTGTGTACCAGCGGCTCTATTTTTACACCTCCTCCTGGCTCAGCTGCTGGCTCTGTGGTTTTTGGTGCCGAATGCAAACTGCAAAAAGAAGCACCCCTTGTAGCCCAGAGCCACCCACGGCCAGCAGTTCCCAAAGCCCTGCCTGAGGCTGCTTTGGCCTCTCTGCCTACCCCAGGCTGCTGCTGTAGCTCAGCCGCGGTCACAGGGCTGTCCTACAGCGCTGCTGCCCTCCAGCTGTGTCACTCTGCTTGGCATTGTCCCCGGAGCCCAGCTCCCGGTGCCTGGGAGCCCCC
Source organism: Onychostruthus taczanowskii (assembly GCF_017590055.1). Classification (NCBI taxonomy): domain Eukaryota; kingdom Metazoa; phylum Chordata; class Aves; order Passeriformes; family Passeridae; genus Onychostruthus; species Onychostruthus taczanowskii. Next base: position 8,658,697 of record NW_024498906.1, on the reverse strand, counting down.
AGCTCCCTTTGCTGACAAATCCCCCTCCTTGGAATAGCTGTGCTTCTCAGGTCTGTGCTCATCTCCCCTGCAGGTGCTGTCTCAGGCGTGGCACCCTCTCTGTGATTGCTGTGCAGAGGGGAAAGCTGGGCTAGCAGAGACATCAGATGCTTTTTAAACTTCCCTCCACTTTTCACACACTTCTTGAATGATCCTTGCTCCCTAGCGGTGCAGACACACAGCCCTCAGCCATCCAAATCCTAGGGTACTTCAGCATTCCCCACCCCTTGGGATGCCAGGGTTGACATCCCTCTCCCGACCTTCCAGCGCTGTTTGTGCTGGTCTGGCTGCCTCTCCAAACCTCATCTCCCAGTGCCAGGCTGCAGTTTTGGGCCAAGCCCACCTGCCTGCCACCCCAGAAGGGAAGTGGCCCCAGCCCCCTCCCCTGTGGCTGCAGAGCCAGAGACCTTTTGCAGTGACACCAGCCACTGCTGCCGTGGAACTGACGACTCGAAAGTGCTCGGCACAGGGTGGAAGGAAAAAAATGGCAACTGCAATGTAATTAATGCTGTAACAACTTGTTTCCCCCTTGGAGAATTATACCATTAGCTGCTTCAATTGTGCATGAAATATAAATTACATTACTCAGAGGCATCATGTCTAAGCAGATACAATCCTAAGTGACACGGCTTGCCACAGTGTATCATGCTCCCTGGTCAAAATTAACAGAAGCCCGGTTGCCTGAGGCTAGCAGATATTCATTCAGATATCAAAGTTATAACCACGGTAGTTCAGCCTCCTTCCTGCCTCAGGGGATTTCCCAGGGGAAAGCAATGAAACCAGGCTCCATCATCTGATGAGAACAGCTCACAGGTTTGAAAATTGCTGGTGTACCCCTGGCAACTTGGTGTTTCAGAGCCTGGTGCTGTAACAAACCAAAGATGTGGTAGCATGCACATCCCTGATTTTTGTGTGCACATCCTCATGCACATCTTTGATTTGTGTGTGCCTGATTCCTGTTTGCTGCAGCCAAAATCTAACCAGGGTGATGGTGCTGATCATTACAAGAATGGATGGCAAGGACCTGACAGGAGGGCTGCTGAGCTGCAAAATTCCTTCCTCCTTTCCTCACACTGAACCAGGACGCTTTTTCTGCAGACAATAAAGCTTCAGTTTTTGTACTTGGCTCCTCAAATTTTGGGATTAGCAGCTGGCTAGAAAACACATTTTATTCTCCTCCAATGCCCATCTGTAATGAATGATTGCAACCCCGCAGCCTCGATTAGCTGTGTTTGTGAAGAATAATTTGCTCCACTGTTGGAATAGCATCACAATTTTTTTTCCCTAGTCACTTAAAATGGACCCTTATAGCTGCAAATGTGAAAACAGAAAGGGAACTGCAGTTACTCTTCTCTGCCTCCAGAATAGCTTTTGCCTTAGTTTGCCTTTGCAAAGTGGAAATCCTAAATAAATCTCTTCCTTGGGGGAAAAATATGGGGGAAAAAGGACAGTCTTGACAGTCACAGAATTAGAGAAGATTTCTGTGTCACTGTTTTCCAGCATCTCATTCCTCAGTGTGTCCATACGTGCAGGGTTGCCCCATCCCAGGTGCAGAATCTGGCACTTGCCCTTGTTGAACTCTGTATGATTGGTGATTGCCCAGTCCTCTGATTTGCTGAGACCTCTCTGCAAGGCCTCCCTGCCCTCCAGGAAATCAACAGCTCCTCTCAGTTTTGTATGATCTGCAAACTTGCTCAGTATCCCTTCCAGTCCTGCATCCAGGCCATTTATGGAGATGTTGAAGAGCACAGGGCTGAGGATGGAGCCCTGCAGAGCCCCACCTGTGACAGGTCACCACTGTCACTGTTCACTACAACCCTTCATGCCCAGCCTGTGAGCCAGCTGCTCACACATCACATGATGTGTTTATCCTGCTGTGTGCTGGACATTTTGTCCAGAAGGTTTCTATGAGAAACAGTACTGAAAACTTCACTGAAATCCAGAAAAATTACATCAGCTGGCTTCCCTTGATCAGCTAGGTGGGTTATCTTGTCATAATAGGAAATTAGCTTGGATAAGCAGGGATTTCCTCTCATGGAGTAGTGCTGGCTGTGACCAGTGACTGCAATGTCTTTTGGGTGTTTTTCAACACCTCCCAGAATGGTCTCCGTAGCTTTTCCAGGTACTGAAGTGAGACTGACAGGCCTGCAGTTCCCAAGGTCCTCCTTCCTGCCCTTCTCAGCCAGCATCTGCTGAAACAGGGCCAAGTCCTGCAAGGTGCTGTGCCTCCGGCTTCCATTTAAATCAAAGGGAAATGAGGATGCTCAGCACTTTCAGGGCGTTTTTGACATTTCAGCATTTCACCAGTGACATTGCCTGAGAACTGCCAAGAGAGCCGTGACAGGTATTGGTTGTGGTCTCCAATGGTGGGGAGCTGATGCTGTGGAGAAGAAGGCTCAGGCTAGGCACCACCCACCACACACACTTTCTGAGTTGCAAAAACTGTAGCACCATTTTCTCTGCAGGGCCATGTATGAGAGGGGTTTGCCAACAGCATTACGTGCAGGTAGTGGCTCAGCATCAGATTAAACTGAAAGTGTTGACAGGTCTTCTCCAATGCAGCTTTTGTTTTTTGGTTCCCTTGACCTCTGCTCCTCAGTAAAGCATGAAGAGTGCGTGAGAAGTACCTTGCTCTAAGCTGGAAAACCTGTCTGTCAGAGGAAAGAAAATTATCTTGGTCCAAATTGACTTTGGAAGGAAAGGTTGTTTTCTCAGTCTCTTGTCTGGCTCAAAATCCAGTCAGTAAAAATTTCTTTGCTCCAGAGAAACTGTTACTAAATTCAGTCAAAAAGTAAAACTGAGATATTTTCAGAAGGAAGACTCTCATCCCCTTTTCTATTTTTGAGTTTTGAGTCGAAGTGCAAGACACCTGATTTTAAAAGAAGGAAGTATTTAATACAGAAGCAAAATGACTGCTGAGAACTTTGCCTCCTGAAACACAAATTGCCGTCAGGGTTCAGTTCAGGGGAGATGCACCCCAGTGCTGGTGTACTACATGAAACCACAGCACGAGGGTTTCCTGCTTTCCTGCTCATGGCTGGAAGCTGTACCTGAGAATGTGCAGCCACAGGGAGCTGGAGGCTTTAGTTCAGTAATGGGGCAATCCCAGAGCACAAATGTAGTGCCAGCTGCAACAGGGGAACCCTGTGCAGGGGAAGACCTGGGCTATGGATGTGTCTCTGACAAACAGGAGGCATTGCCAAATGCTGGAATGCCATAAAACATCTTCATTCCAGCCCTGACCAACTTCTCTGCAGCAGCCAGAATGGTGGCAAAGGTTTCTGAATAAAGGGAAAGAAAGATAAAGAGAAAAAGGGATTTTTAGCAGCATTATCCTAGAAGAGGCAGGCACATGACTTGCCACATGCATCTGGAGAAGCCTCCCCTGCCCCCACAACAGCAGCCAATGCAAATACACCTGAACATGTCAATATTCACAACATAGTCCTTAAAAAAATAGCTGAAGGAAATCAAACATGCTGCTTCCTAAGAAGACTGGGGAATATACATTCCCAAGTGCTGAGCAAGATCATCCATTATACATTTCTCTCTATTCAACCAACTGCCTGCACATCTCCCATGTGCCTAGACAGGACAGATGCTCTGGTTCTGTATCCAGCACAGGAGAATTGCATCCAGCAAAGAGGCACCCCTAGATCTGTGGGTTTGCTCTCCTGAAATGTTAAAATGCCAGCACTCTTTCAGGAACAATTTTCTTGGCAAGGGAAGATCTTGACTGTCGATTGCACTTCGGCAGCAGCCAATATAGGAAGTAGCAGTATAAATTCTCATTCTCATTAAATGTGTCTGTCTGACTGATGGACGCCAGTAGAATTACACAGCGGATCCAGATTTGTGGGTCTGACAGTAATAAACCAAATTTTCATATAGAATACATGTCTCAGAGGGGTGTTGGACATGCTTTATTTCTGTGAGTTATAGGCACTGCGTGACACAGGAACGGTGCTGGGCACCACTGAGTGGAACACTCACCAAAACCAGCCCAGCCCTGATGAGCAGAGCAGTGACCTCTCAATTACACACTGCTTTCACTGCCCAAGAGACAGGCTCATCCAGTGCTCCTGCTCATCCAAAAAACCTTTCACTCCAAAAAACCCGCCCTGTGTGCTGAGACACTCCTACATTCTGCTGCAGCAGCCTTGGAAGGAGCAGGCAGAGAAGGGAAAACCAGGCACAGAAGCATCTGATCTTCTCTCCCAAATCCACCATCGCTCCTCCAACCCCTAGTAACCTTTCCACAGAGCCACTACGACCAGGCAGGCAGCCAGGAAAGTGCTGCAAAGGTCAGGGCACTGGCCTTTTTTCCTGATAAAGCAAGAGCAAGTCAAAGGTGTAGGTGTCGGGTCTGGGATGTGGCGGGTCATTGTATAACAGTGAGGCAGCCAGGACACCCAGAGCTTTGTTTTCCAAATTGCTACAGCAACGACCAGGGTTAGATACTGGAGCTGTTAATTCATCTGCATGACTGCCAATGGTGGAGTGGTGCCAGAAGGAAAGGTCTGCAAATTTTCCCAGTACGACTATTTATCAATACTGCTCTCTGTCCTGCTGTTTCAAGTGGGTTAATAAAAGACGTAAAATATTTCCTTGTCTTACTTTTGCACTTTGAGCTTCTGTTTTGCACACAAGGCTCTTTTCTGCTCTCCTGTCTCAACTTTTCCCCAGCAACCTGGCTCAACTTTTTCCCAGCAATCTGTTTCTCCCTGCTCCCACACAGCCACCCTGCTGACCTTCATTCTGGGGTGTGAGGTGCTGTCCCTGCTGCTGCAAGCCCAGGGTGCTGTTTTGGACTGTTCTCTCTTCAGTCTCGCTCCCAGGCACTAGAAAACACTCAGGAAACCCTGTGCCAGCTCCTGCTTGCTGGCTTTCCTTGCCAGTGTTTTAATTTATGTCCCTGAACTGCCAGGCTGCTAAGCCCCATTCTAAAAGTGCCTCCCATGCTCCCTGTCTGCACCGTGTGAGCATCCCTGGTCCAAAAACATATTTGTGAGCTCCTCTGCTGCCTTGGATTACTGCAAGTGAATCAGCCAGCAGCAGCTTTGCTTTTAAAGCCCTCTTGAAAGCGTTTTCTTCCCCACTGGAAGTGTCAAAGGAAATTCCCCTTGATGAGGTTGCTGGCCCTGGAAAATCAGCTAGGAGCATGCCAAGCAGAGGGCTCTGGCAGGTCTCATGTTTTGGGACTAATCCTGGGGTCCATGGTGGAGGAAGGTCCTTGGGAAGGTGGCTGAGTGGTTGGGCTGCTGTACCCCAGGAGCCCTTGAAAGAGGATTAGGTCAGCGCACTGAACAAATGGAGGGCGAGCGGAAAGCTCAGTCATTTTGGGATTGCTCACCACAGCTGCAGACAAAGAGATGAGAAGAGGGATTTAAAAGATTATTCTGAATGCAGGCCAGACTTCAGGAGAGCAGCTAGCTGGTGGATGGGGCTGTAGCTCCCTCCCACCATGCCCAATCCAGCCAGACTCATGGATGAGGCCGGGCATGTGTGATTATATGGAGATAGGGGGTCCTATTTGCTTTTTGGATCTGTTTTTTGGGCAATTTCTGGGTTGATTCCGGTCCCATTACTATGTTTGTTTAGGTTAATATTTACCAAGAAGTCCTCCCCCCTTCCCAGCCTTTCTTTCCAGAAGTGCTTTTGGGGTTTCCAAGCTGACAAGGCTCTCTCAGGAGCTGCAGTAAGTGTTTACCCACATGCTGGGGCTCCACCTTGCCTCAATTACTTGGAAGATTATGCTGTTCCCAAAACAGTGACCTTTCTCAGTCTTGGAGCTGTATGGAGTTTTATATTGTGTTTTAGGATTTGCATTTTTATTTACTATGTGTTTCATTGGCCAGCTGTTCTCTAGCATGGATTTTTAATGCTTTGGAGGAGATTTCCTCGGTATCCCCTCCTGTCCATGTCCTTTAAAAGTAATATTTGATAAAACTAAGCTGTTTTTTGTGCATTCCCCAGTTGATTTCCCAGACTGATCGCATGACTTCTAATGCTTTACTCCCTTCCCAACATCCTATATTTTTCCTACAGGCCATACAGTTTGCTGCTCTATCTGTAGTGTCATAACAGACATCTGGAAAGAGAGGAACCAAGAGGAAAAAAAAGACAATATTGTATATATCAAAATCACAAGCTCTTCCCCTTAATTTCTTGTTCAGAGAACCAGCAGTGGTCATTTGCCAGATAAAAGCCATATATTACAGCACTTCCCAGAGACGCCCGTGCTGCTGATCTGGAAAACCTCACTGAGCTAAGACTCATTAAAAACCTCTCTTGGCAATTTCAGAGTTTGCATTGAATAAAAGGTCATTATTCCTTCATGTCAACAAAATCCATTTCTGAGTATTTCAATGTTCAAGGAGGTTGAGATCCAGGCTGAACCAGCCTCAAGCCCTCACAGAGTGTGAATGTCTGTGCCCCATTCCCAAGGCAAGCAGCAGTGCCAGGCAAATTTCCTCTGTGAAGTTCAGTCAGAATTGTGCTCCCCTGTGCACAGCTGTGATGAATTTCTTTCTCACTTCCTTGGAGGCAAGGAGAGATCCACAAACACCTCACTCCCATTTCAACCCTCCAGCACAGGGGATTGTCTCCCTGAGGTCTTGTCTGTGTGGGCTCTGCTCCTTCCTTCTTGCAACCTTCCCTCTCCACTTTCCCGCTGAGATGTGGTCACCTTCTCATCCCATGGGAATCAGTGATCCTTGGGCGCTTTCCTTTGGCCTTCAATCTGAAGAATCTGAAGCTCAATCTTAGGAAATGTGGTGCTACACTGTTGTTTTGGGGCCCAAGTGTTCAGGGCAAGTGTTCAGATCAAAGTCACAAAAGGTCACACCAATGAAGCTGAGAAGATGCAAACTTTATCACTGGTGGACACGGAAACCTTGCCACCTAGCATGGGTGAGTCCTAAATATTTTCCAAAAATCCAACAGGAAAGGCCTGTTTATTGAATAAAACCTTCCTATAGGAACAAGGGGGGAAGGACATGGCATGGGTTTGCCCTTGAGACAGTTGATGTGATGTTGGTCTGAAGGAGACAGTGATTTTACTGACCTTTGCTCTTCCTTTCCACATCTTGCAGGAGTCAGACAGCTGCAACTGGAGCTGTAGGACATTAAAGGACTTGGCAAATATCATCACCTAAATATGGATGGATTTATCATTTCTGCTTCGTTCCAACCTCCAGGGGACAGTGAATATGGTTTCTTACTGCACTTCCTGTACTTAGTGGGAAAATGGAGGCTGCCATCACAGAGCAGAGTCAGATCACCATCCTAAAAGAGGAGTGGCAGCCTGCACCAGCCGAGGCAAGCAGAGGTCATCGCCTCCTGACCCTGGCCATGAGAGCTTCAGGTATTTCTGATGTGGCACCACACTTCCCTGCTGATGTTCCCCCTCCAGCAAAGGCTTCTCAGAGCTGGGAGGGAGGGTCTGGACAGCCCTCTGAGGGGGACAAACAAACACACCAGCACCCCCAAAGCCTTTGTTGCTCAGATGTGGAGCGAGAGGGGGTTGATGGTGCAGTGTACAAGAGGGATGTAACCTCATGGCAGGAGCAAGCACAGGAGGCAAGGAGGAAACGGTGACACTGTGAAGCAAAAGGAGATGGGACATACCAGGACTTTAGCTTTAGGAGACAGAGTGTGAGGAAAAGGATTTTCTGAAAGCTCCATGGCACCTGGGAAGGGAAAGAGCCACAGAGGTAGCCGAGGGCCGAAAGGCAGTCTCCTCTTCTCGTCTTAGTGTCTTTTTTGGACTGAGTCCAAACCTGAGCACTTTGCAGCTCCAACCCACCCACACAGTGTTAGCTAAGCTTGTGTAAAGCTAGATCCGAGCTCCCCAGTGCTGAAGATCAGATGGTTTGTGCAGATGGCTAAACACAGTGGTGATGAGCGCCCAACTTCAGGGCACCTTGTTGCGGAGCTCACGCCGTGCGCGCCAACAGCAACGTTTTCTCTGCTCACACCCTCCCTCAAAGGACAGCTTGGCATGGCTTGCATGGCATCCCTTAGATGTTTTGGAAGCATGAGAAGGCCATGGTAAGGAAAATGGGAAGGGGCAAGAACAGGAGGAGGTATATATTGGGTGAAGGAGAATTGTGCTGACGTCCCAGGCTGACAACCCACTTCCACCTGACCCAGCCAGTTCTGGAAAGTGTGTGGTCACCCTTTCCAGTGTCCTCGGGCAAGCTGAGCTCCTGAGAGGGTGGTGGCAGGCACCCAGTGCTCCCAGGAGGCCAGACAGCTGGAGGCAGGAGTCCTGGCCCCTGCTCTTGGCTTGGCTGCTCACTGTGGGGGTGCACTTCCCACCTCCTCTACTGGCACTCAGGAAGGGGAAATTTATGACCCTGACCTTCTTCCTGCTGTCAGATCAGCTGATGAAAAAGTACTATCTAGGAATTGATTAGGGACTGGTCCAAATCACTGCTATAAATCTAAATGCCCCCAATCAGAAATTCCAATATAAAGCTGAATTTTAACAACGACCCTATCTATAACAGGTCAAATCTGGATTCTCTGTTTCCTCTAGAAGAGTTTAGTTAAACTTTTTTGAGTCTAGCTCCTAAATACATTAATAACAACAAGTGAATTTGTGATCTCCAGCACTTTTAGAGTTAATGGAGAATAAATGGACACTTTCAAATAGATTCAGGAAGTCTGACCATAAATCGTCTGTATGATAAAAAGCAAATATAAATTTTCAAAAAAATTTAACCTTGCATGGTGTATAAAGAGAATACATAACATTCTTGAGCATAAATACATCTCAAATCAAGCCCATTGTGTATACACAGAATACATAATGGGTTTGCTTGAGACATTTACCTCAAGCTGAGGCTAAACTGGTGATCTTTTTAAGACCAATATAGTTCTCTGCAGATTCCTCTATGCTTGTGTGTATATCATTTTTCAGGCTCAGTACAGACTGTCCTGGAGAATATGTAGATGTGCAAAGGGTACATAACACCCCTCTTACATGACAGGCTCTGGACTCAGCTGTGGAGGTGGCTGATGCAGCCAGGCAGGACAGAGCCTGGGGGCAGAAGGCTGAAATGAAGAGGTACACAAGCCAGCTGGAAGAAATGGGAAGACAGGGCACAGTCTGGAGTTCCAATCAACTTTGTCTGACAGTTTAGGATAGGGATGAGAGTCAGCAGCAGGAACCACACTGACCTGATAAATCTCAGGCACTCCAGGTCTAGTCACAAGGAGGGGAAAGATGCGGTGACTGCAGGACACACAGACAAGGTCACTGCCCTGTCTTTGCACCTGACACCGTGCCCCTGGCACACACAGTGCTGAGCCATGCGCTTCAAGGCAGCACCTCAGGCTGCAGGGCTCATTGCCCTGGCATGCTGATCAGAAGTGCTGATCCAGTCTGAGGGAAAGAAGCTGGGCTGGAAGTGACAGCACCAATGACCTCTGTCATCCTTCACCTGCACAGTGAGGAGGTTCGTCATGAGATGGAGAGGGCTGTGCCTGGGTCAGGAGCTGCGTGGAGCAGCAGTGGGGCTGGCCTGAGGAGGCAGAGATCATGCTCCTGTGTGTGCACATGCTCATGCACACAGACACCTCCTGTGCATGCTGTGTGTCTCATCTGCAGGTCAAGAGTTCAAGCCAGATAATCAGACTGTTATTATAATGTTTGACTTAGTGTAGGGTTCACTGGCTGTGCCCATGTGGCAGTGCTCTGTTAGCAGAGTAAAGAAGTGGCTAATTGTACATCTGGATGAGAAGTGGTGGCACACCATCCCCTGTATGAGTTGCTTGAAGCAAACCATGAGAGGGAAGAGGCAGAAATTGGTTCCAGCACCTCCTCCTGCCAGCACTCTCAGAGGTCTGGAACTGTTGGCCACACCACAGGACCCACCTGCCTATGTGGGGGCAGGGCCATACAGGTGTGTGAGTTTTCTAAGGACATCACCACTCACCTGGAAAGTCCATGGAAAATCCTTCCTAAAAACCGAGAGAGGTTGGTTCCTCAGTACTGGCCTCTTGCTTGAAGTCTGCTGCTTCTTTAATGTTAGTAAAATCCATCTCACCTCTACACCAACACCCTGTAAATATAACTGCAGTTCACAGAAAGCCAGTGTGTGCTGGAAGAGCCATGCTGCACACAGAACACCTACTTCAAGAATTATATTTATTTCCTGGTTCCAGTCACAGGCCAGAGAGCAGGTTTATGAAAGGTTAATGCCCCCTTATATGGCTGCTGTCAGTTCTTACTTCCCCCAGAAGCTACATTTTAGTCTTTATCCTTCCACTCCCTCCTCTCCTTCCTCCCCAGAAATGCAGCTCCAGGAACATGAGGGGGAAGGAGGGAGGAATTGATGCCAGTGTCCCCAGCTGACCCAGACAGTGCAAGTGTAGTAACACCAGTGGCATCAGAAGAGCCTGGGACTGCTCTCACCGAGCTGGGGCTCCTGGCTCATGGTTTGGCCAGGCTCACTCCTCCAGCAAGTCCCAGCAGTGGCAGTCCTCATCTGAAGTCCAAGTGTAGGTTCCAGATCCAGTTTTGTCCTCTGATAGAGCACCCTGGGCTCCTTCAGTGACATAAGTTGTTCTCCCCAACTTTTGAGGGATGTCCACGTGAAGCTCTTCCAGCCACCGACATTCCCAGGTGGATATGGAGCCACCCTGATGATTTCAGACCTTGTTCCTTGGGATGTGGATGTGTAGGTGTACATGGCAAGGGAATAAACACTTCTACAAACTACCCCCCTTAACCCTTACTTTCCTCACTTGTCTCTCCCAGGTGACATTAATAGAATTTAACATTGTGGCATGACCCGTTAGTCATCCTGCCAGACTGGTAATTTGGTCAAATGACAAACTTTCCATCATTTGAACAAATGGCTGTTTCACTAGGGCATTTGATCAAATGATTAAAACTAAAAGGCTTTTGGCCACATGACTGAAGATGTGATCATGGCTCTGGACAGGTGCTGGAGTAGATTTTTATAAAACAATCAGACTGGAGTATAATTCTTCATGCACCGGAGCTTCAACACGAACAGGCCCTGCCTGCTGCCGACGTTATGAAGGAATGTGGGTTTCCCTGCCTTCTCCCTCCTGGTGACCTCTCTCATGTTCAGTTTGCCTGGCTCTGACCCCAAAGGCCTTCCAGACCCTCTGACCATGGCTGGGGTACCTGTTGCTGATTCCCCAACTTCTGGGACTCAGGCTGGGCTCTCCCAGGGGGCTCCCCTGTTGGGGAAGACCCTCCTGGAGTGGTCTTGAATCAGGAAAGAGAGACTCACTGGGTTATGTCAGTCTTCAGGTTCTTGTTTATTGTTATCTTATCTAGAGTTTTGCACGCTGTCCACACCAGGCTCAGTGCACTGGAAAAGCACCTCAAAAATGGCCAACAATCTCTTGTTACAAGATCTTTGAAGACTAAACTATCCAATTAAGGACTGACACCTAGATTATTTCCCCTTTTAACCCAATAACTGATCCCAAAGAGCCTGCAATGGGGACTTTTCTGCCCAATTACAGAGTGCCACCCAAACCCATGAAGAAAGAGGAGGAAGAAGAAGCATGAAGAAGAAACCCAGGACAGCACCCTGTGCCCTCCATCTTGCTTCCATCCACAACATACTAAAAAATTCCAAAACCTAAATTTCTCACCAAGTGATACACCTACACTACTCTCTATAATCTATTTCACACTTTAGGGGATTCTAGTCTATTCTGAGGTTTAGGAAACTTTCTCCATTAATGAGGGTCAAAGACAGTGCTCCCCTGGGGGTCAGGGCACTCCAGAGCAGACAGGGAAATTTCCCAGTGCCCTGGGTTTCCACAGACCATGGGAGAAGGGCTGGGAGAAGGTTGGTCAGTGGTGAGGTGGGATGGTGCAGGTGGGAGGATGGAGCAGGGAGTGGCAGCATGGCATGGGAGTGACCACCTGGCCACCCCACATGGCCTCAGGGTATTCTGTGATTCTGTGGCTGCATTAGGGGTCCTTGCAGGGGAGGGCATCACAACAGCCCAAAGGAAGGGCTGGGGTCCTGCTGCTCTGTGTGGGGAATGAGCATGGAAGGAGCTGAACTGTGGCTCTCCCTCTCATGGGCAGTGGAGAGTCTCTGGGGAAATAGACATTCAGAGCTGTGTCTAGGGTTTGATCTCTCCCCCAGAAACTCTCCTGGGCAATTTGTCCATTCCCAGCCTGTCCCAATTATTTATGACAGCAAGATAAACACTTTCCAGGCAGAGAGGGGACCACAATCTCTATTCTTTGGACCTGACCAGCTATGACTGGAGAGAGACACTGTTTGTGGTGAAGAGCTTCCTGTAGCTACAGTGAGGTAGACAGGATGCTTACCAAAAATGAGATTCAGTTCATTGAATTAATATACTTGAAGCGGGGAGCACAGAATATACAAGTGAAGAGAGGACTAAAGATTCTAAGCAGCAAGCACTGTGATGCATTTAGACAATATTCCCAAATCACTACACTTGATGTTTTTTGCCAAAAGCTAAACCCCCTCCCAAACCCCAGAATTCAAGAAAACAACGTAAAAGGGGCTATTTGCTGACCAGACTCATTGCCCAGCCACTGTTCAAATTTTCCTGCACATTCACAAGAAATGTGACCTTTGCATGCTGTTGCTGGGGGTAGGCCTGGTCCTCAGAGGGATGGGAAAGTGTGTGATTGCTGGATGAAAGCAAAAAGGAAGCAGCTCAGCCAGCAAAAACCCCGGAGGTGTTTCCAGTGCTTACTGCATTTGGAAAACCCAACAAAACCATGCCTCCCCTCCTATGGCTTCTGAAGGCAGTTTTCAGCCTTCCCTTTTAACATAAGAGCAAAAAAATGCCTCACTGGATCAGACGAGCAGCCTGTCATGCCCAGTGCTCTGTCTTAAGCAATTTAAGGAGAGAATGTGAACCTGAACACCCTCTGAGACTCCACTCCCTCCACCCATCCCACAACACCTGCACCTGTAGGTGTGCTGCGAGTGGTGGAGGGCACATCCCTGTCTGTTCCTTTCCTTTAATATCTGTCTACAGCCCTGCCAGCCATGACCATGTCTAATTCTTCTCAAGAAAAAGAAAGGAGAGATCTCAGCCTCAAACTCCCCTCTTTTATGTTATGTCCATTTATTCCAAAACAGCCATTCCAAGCATTCAGACAGGGGGACAAGGTCAGGGAGTGCTCCAGGCTGAGGGCTGCCTTCACTTGGTGTCCACAGTGCACAACCTAACAGGATCCCTGTCATGATCAGGAGCTCATGGGAAGGTGGAGGAACAAAGACAACTACATTCTTCTCCCCCTCTCTGTACTTTTGTGTGCCCTTTTGAGGAAAGCCTTTTGTTTGTTTGTTTGTTTGTTTGTGGGGTTTTTTTTGTTTTTTTTGTTTTTCTTTTTAGTCCTTTCTCTTCAGACATACATGACAAGAGGCTTTTAGCTAAAGGGTTGGAAGTTTCTATTTGTCCAGGGGATTGTGAGATTTCCATTTGGGTAAATGAGTGAAATTTTCAGCCACTTGACTGACAAGAGTGTTTGGGGAGAAGGAAAGTCTTATCTGCTGGAACAATTTGATGAATTTACCATCAGAATGACTGAGATGTAGACCCACATGTATGGGAACTCCTTTCTGCCTAATAAATAATGCTGTCTCACTTGCCCTAGCAGGACAATGGGAGAACTCATTAATTACTGAGCCTGCATAGCCTGGAAATCAGAAGATCTTAGTGAAATACTGACTCTTCTTATCTTGTAAAGCAAAAGGCTGTGTTTGGTTTGAAGTTGGCATGGTTTTTTGGTAAAAGCACAACCAGGATTTTGTCCTATGATGGGGCTATTCACACAGCTACTTGAGGCAGGTATAAATCATATGGACTGTGCATGGAACAGGAGAAATCTACTCTATGCAAAATTAATGTTGGGCTGGCCCAGCAGAAGCAGCACACGTAGCAAAGGTGAAGTGCACAGTTTTAAGTGGAAGCTGTGTGCCTGCCCACCTGGTAAATTTATGTCTTTCACCTCTAGAACTTCAATTCATGCACAGTGTGAGGTTGTAAGTGAAATGAATTTATTGATGCCAGTTCATTCCCTAATGGGTAACAGTTCATGTCACAAAATCAGCACAGATAATTTGTCATGATTGGAAGTCTCTTATAAAGAGAGGATCCAGTGTCCAGGGATATGGAGGAATTAGTTCCTGGCCCCTGGGAGAGATGGCAGAGCTTGATAGAGAAGCCCATGCTCCAAGAGAGGAAACAGAGGTAATAACTAACCCCCCTCCCAGCCCCTCGCCCCCTTGTGAACTGCGCCAGAGAAAGTTCCTGTGCTGCAAGTTCAACAGTAATGAAAACCAGGCCTCCCTCATATTGTGCCTCAGCCTAGGATGGGAATGAGATGCAGTGCTTATGTTAGATCAACACTGAAGTCAGTGGGAAAACAACCCCAGCAGAGCAAAACAGAGGCAACAGGCTGTGCCTGCAGCTGTGCCCAGAAGGAAACGTCACCTAATGAGCCCTAAGGGCTCACTGCAGGGAGATCCTGCTGGCATCTCTGGCGGGTCTTGACACTGTTCCAGGCAGGACTCTCTATCTCCCAGCTTAGCCTCGGGAAACTGGTCTCTCACTCCCCTCTTTGGCCTCCCTTTCCATCCCTCGGGACAAAGCAGCCAGGAGATGCTGACGCATACTGCTGACTCTTGAAAGGGGAATGCCTCAGAGCTGCCTTCAGGTATTTCCCCTCAACTAACATCCTCAAAATCCACCAACTATCTGCACCAAATTGCCTGGGAGTGCCTGTGAGCAGCGTTTTGGATCACTGCCTGTGAAAACTCCTTGCTCTCTCTAGCACACAATGGTCACACGAGTGTCACCTTGCCGACACCACGTCCGGCTGGAGATCTGCCAGGAGAATCTGGGCAGCACGAGGACAAAAACATCAGCTAAGGAGAGTTTGAGACTGGGACAGCCCAGGTCTTACCACAGACCCCCTTGTGCCTCTTCCCAACCTGTGCAGAGCCATGTGGCTGTGACCACATGTGCCCTAGAGCCAGGGTGGCCTGGGTGATTCTTCATGACACTGCCTGGCAGAGGCAGGGCAGGGATCTGTGACATCAGGATGCTGTTTGTTGTCCCACTGACCGTGCAATTTCCAGTGAGTGAGTGACAAAAAAAAAAAAAAAAAAAAAAAAGAAAAAAAAGAAGATCATTAGGTTCCTGATCAACTGATTTTCTGCAAAGTTTGAAGGTGCAGGGAAAGAAAGAGTGAAATCCACCCACTGCCACATTACATTTTGACTCCAGTGCTCTGCTTGACCCAAGGAGGAGAAGCATTACAGGAGGAAAAAAAATTCCTGTAAGTTGCTCAGTGTCCTCTTACCAAAAGTTATTCATAGAAGAGATGACTAGAAACTGCTCTTCCTGTGCCCTGGGAAATTCTGTATTCAAAAACGAGGGAGACAAGGAAATAAAAAACCCAGCCAAAGAAACAAGCCTCCATCAAATTTGATTCCAAAAGAGAAGAAAACCATATAGAAATATAAATCTGTGTCTCTACTGCAGGGCTGAAGTAGGAATTCCCTGAGACTTCACAGAGTAGGCTGGCTGTCCGCTGCTCTCTCCAGAGCATTTCCAGGGCTCAAAGGCTGGCCAGGAGGTCCAGCAGCTAGGAAGCCCTGGGAAGTCCCTCTGCCGAGGAGCCAGGAGCCTGGGGCTTGGCAGAGTTCATCCCCTGCCTGCCACCTCCCCACCAGCCTGCCAGGTGGGCTGCTGGGGGGGGAGGTAGGGAAGCTTTCAAAAATTGCTTGGCAAGGAGGATGTCATTCTGCATCTGCCTGGTTTCTGGGAGGATCTCATCAAAACTGACACGTTTCCAGTGGGTTTCCATGCCGGTGTATTAGATTTTGCAATGCCAGAGCAGCGTGCCAGAAAATTGCTGACTGGCTGTACTGTGCACCCTGAGAGCCAGCAGCTCTCAGCTGCAGCCCCATCCATCTGCCCAAGGAGCAGCCAGAGAAATCTGGGGAGAAAACTCACCCACCCTGACAGCAAAGTTCCCACAGCATTCAGCACTGAGTTCTTCAGGTGTGGGCAGAGCAATGCTGGGGATTTTGGGAAGCCTTTAGCCCTGACTTCTCCAGATGTGGGCAGAGCAGCGCTGGGGATTTTGGGAAGCCTTTAGCCCTGACTTCTCCAGGTGTGGGCAGAGCAGTGCTGGGGATTTTGGGAAGCCAATCATGGCCTCAGAATGCTGCCCTCCAAGCCACTGTGTGCAGGGGTGGCTGTTAGGCTTTACTTTATGCCTGCTCCTCTAGATAGCCCTGGGCCTGCCTGTTGACCCAGGTTCATTTCCAAGCCGTCCCCTATCAATCAGACATGCACATATACTGTTCCAGTAATGAATCAAGCTGCCTTGTTCTTGGCCTCAATCAATCAAGCAAGACTGTGTGCCACACAAACATTCATCTAGGTTGGAAATAACAGGTAAAAACAGCCCCAAGCACAGCCTGCAGGGAGCAGCTCCCCATTGCAGCAGTTCATCAGAGAGCAGGAATATTTTGGTGTGTACAGGTGTGTCAGAGGCATGAGGCAGCAATTAAAGATGGTGAGAAAAATTATTCAAACTCAAGTATTTTCTAATAAAAATGTCAGAAAAGAAATGTAACACAATTGGCACGGAAAATTCAGAAGGCATAAAAAGCTCAAATTCAGTGGAATTCCACCCAGTTATAGAAAAGCAGGAACTCATGTTCTGCTTTTAAACCTGTTTGAGAAAACCAGACTGTCAGAGTTAACCTGGGCATCTTCAAGCCAATAGCTGGAAATGGGCTGCCCAGATAATCTGTGTAACCACAAATTTCTGCTAAGGTTTCTTAAAGATATTGGGGGAAAGAGCCGTGCAGCCAGAGCAGAGGTGTTCCCTGCTCCTGGAACGTGTCAGGGTGATGAGCCACCATGTAACCTGACAAAGACTGATCTACAAAATACAGCAGAAAATCCTTATTAGGCACCAGCCCGCTTATCAAGCAGCTCAACAAGCTCTCCTGAACTACTGCATGGAAACTTAGCAGAAAATGTATCTCTGTGAACCTCATTTTTCTCTCCCAGCTGTGCTGAGCTGACCGTTCAGGATGCAAAAAAAAAAGCAAGCTGCACTCAGGGCTTGCTTCAGACCCAACCCAACCCATCTTTATCAGCCCCTTCCAGATGTTCTTGCAGCTGTATCACCTCACCATCGCCTCAATTCAATGTGGCACCAAGGCAAATTAAGGGCTACATTTTTGTAGGCCTTGCTGATGCTCTGCGCTCTGCTCCAGCTCGCTTCTCAGCCTCTTTTTTACACACTGGTGTCTTCAATTACTTTTCCGAATGAAAGGGAGTCATGGTACTTTAATTAAACATTTAATTGAAGAGAGAAAGAAAAAAAAAAAGAAAGAGGGAGGGAGCTGATGTTTGCCAACGAGGAAAGGATAACGGTGAGAGATTGCTGCTTCTGAACGAAACCTCACAATGCTGCTCTCTGCAGCAGGAGGCACCCTGGGCTGGGGCTCATGTATCAAAGTACAGCTCAGCTCCTGTTCAATTAATGTGTCTGTTTCAATGGGAAGCTTTTGTAAAGCATTGTTGGAAATGGTTTCTAATTTTCCCTTCAGTTTTTGGCTGGCTTAATTAAACTTACGCCCCCTGAACCCTTGTGTCTTTCCAAAAGCAGACTGGTTATTGACCTAAGGGATTTTTAAAAATAATTTCTATGTTTCCCTGGCCACCTTCAGTGAATTAGTGACTCCAACTTTTTTTTTTTTTTTTAAAGGTCCATTCAATACTGAGGTGATTCTGCTCCTGCCCTTCCTAGAGCTGGCAAAAACATGTATCATCTTTCCTTTTCTGCAGCAGCCTGAGAGCTGTAACTCTCCAGGCTGGAGTTTCCCCTATTAAGAAGTCATGCAAGCCAGTGCCTCCACAGCAGAAGCAGGATGTCTTGGCACTCCTTCCCCTTGCCCAGGGGTAGGGTTGCCTGTGGGAACAAACCCACTCACTTGTATAAAGGTTCATGGGAAGGCTGATGAACTCAGGCTCATGAAGGGCTCATGAACTTAGGGCACAAGTTTGTTTTGGGAGTGAGTGACCTAAAGAGGTCTGGTTTGCCATCAGTTTGTGTCTCAAGAGCGAGCAAAGCCCTGTGGGACTGTTAATGTCTGTGGCAGACAGAATCATACAGTGGCCTCTCCCTCACTGGAGAATTTGTAAAGTCTCTCTTCAGTTGCCTGATCTAAAAAGACTCAGAGACCTAATTATATTTGGGACATCTCTCTCTCTCAAATTCAGTGGAAATCTGCTAATAGGCTCTGAAATGATGGAAAGGTTGAATGAACTAACATAGAATTGCAGGAAGCTCCTCTCCTTGGGAAAGCAGGCTAAAAATGAGGTTGAAGCCTGGGTCGTGTGTCTGTCATTCCTGCCACCCCCATGTTATTTACCTGGGGCCCTGAAGGGATAAAACACAGGACCCATATTCGTCTGACACTGTCACTGCAGGCAGTGATTACCTTTGAAATTTAGGCTCTGCCTGCGTGTTAAAGGATGAGAACATTCACAAATGTCAAAACACAAAAGAATGCTTACACAAAGGCAACATCCCGCGGCACAGCATCGCTGCTGCGCAGTCATCCTCCTTGTCACCAGGAAAGCAGGGGGTGAGGGCAGGCAAAACTGGGCCACTCCAACAGCAGTGACTCAGGGTGGAAAGAATACAAGCCTGAGATCAGAAAATAGACAGTGAGTCTGATGAGCAGAGTTGCCTACCTCGTTCTCTTCTCCAAATGCTCTGAAAAAACAGCAGGACAAAAAGTGTTTCTTTGGGTACAGCTGACGGAAAATTCAAGAAGGAAACATTCTTGTCTGCCCACAAAAGCCTATGAAGGCTTGCTCCTGTCTAGGGCACAAAACCGGTCCCATTCAGAGCTGAAACCTTGTTGTTACAGGCTCTGTAGTGGAAAAGCAGTGGAAGTGCATCAACCTGCTGGATTTCCCACCCCCAGCAGGCAGGAGAGCTACTCACAGCAGGGAGCTAAACACGGTTTCTGTTCCTCATCGTGACTGAGCTGTGGATTAGATGCAGATTAACCCAGCGACCTGCCATCCACTCTCATCTGTGCTTAAGAATATAAGCAAAGGGAAGCTGATGATTAGGGAAAAGAACAGGTGAAGTTCAGCTCAAAGTTCAATGTCATTGGAAAAAAGCCATGAATGCCAAAACCAGAGCAGGACTGGTTTTAGTGTCCACAAACACATGCAGAGCCCACAGTGGTTGGGTCATTCTCCTGAGGGTTCAGATGACAGCAATAAAGGAGAGGTCCAGCCTAGACTGAGGTTCCCAGCATGGGAATTCCTGTGCCCTGGTTTTGGTTCCGTCACCAGCTGGCTCAGGGACAAGCCACACCACTCCTTCTTGCCATACTTCCTTTTAGCCACTTCTGAAGTGAAGATACTGAAACATCCCCACCACATGGGGATGTTCCCTGCTCTGTGTGTGTTTGCTCTGAGAGACTGGGTATTTACATATGCAAAGTGCAGCAGGGAATTAGGAGCAAGCATCAACCAAACTATCTTGCACAACCACGCCTGAGTGTTGTGTAGGAGGAGGAGATGGATGGGAGACAGACTTGATTTTATCAAGATAGGAATAAACTTAATTTCTAGGACTGTTTCCAATAAAATAAAGGCAATTCTCTCTGGCTTATAACACCTTAATAATCGCTGTAGTTGTGACACAGAATCAATCATGCTTTTATTCTGTACTCCTTTTTTAGGTTAGGAGAAGAAAGTCTGTTTGAGCAGCCCTCAGAATGAAATCCTTTGATATTGGCTGTTGTGTTTTCAGGTAACAGAATTTATACTGGCTTAAGAATTTACTCTTTGCATGTACTTATTCATACCTGAGGAAGACCCAGAGCAGATGGGGAAAGCATGAGGAAACAAGATTCCCTGCATGATGCATGGCAAAGGGGGTGTCTAGCCTGCTGCTGCTTTCCATGTGAATGGATTTCATAAATTTGTTTGTTATTATTATTATTATTATTATTATTATTATTATTATTATTATTATTATTATTCAGAGAAGAACACGGGTGTAGGAGCCTAGGTGCACCAGAGCCCTGTGTCTCTGTGATGGTGTTTCTGTTTGGGAAGGCAGCAGTCAGGTTGTACACCCAGAGCAACCTAGGTATTTATTTTATCTTTCTTTTAGGACAGGTGCAGAATACGGCACACTAAAATACATGCAATGTGTCCTCTCACCTGCTTTAAGACACCATTGAATTAACAAGCAGTTCTGTGGGCATTGGCACTGAGAGGAGCAAAATGCATGGAGAGCTGGGAGATGAGGAGTTTCCCCCTTGGTTTGGGAGGTCTCCAGTGTCCAGCAGTGGCTGAGCTCATTCTGCAACACGGCATCCTGTCCCGTGGCAGCTCCCTTCTCTTCACAATTCCCTATTTTCACAGACCTGTAGGAGCTGAATCACCTAAGCAATCCTTCTGTGCTTTTGTATTTTGTTGGCTTTGGCCAGAGGGTTTCAAAAGTTATTACAGGGAGAATCACACATGGCGTGCTCACATAAGCCTTTAAAAATCCTGCTGCTCCTATGCTTATTACCATGGATAGTCCCCTTAGCTGAAAAATGAGTCATAATTGTAGAAAACAGTGCAGAATTTGAACCTAAGCCATTAATGCTAATGTAATATATGGTGAGAAAATACTATTAACATTTGGATGGATGAGTTACAATACTCTGATTACCACACATTTGCATTCCTTAGCTTCTGTGTGATTACAACCTCAGCTTTGAAGCTGTGCTACCACAAGGACCTCTTTCGCTGTTTCGATTTGTTTGCTCGGTGTGTGCATATTTAGAGGCAGTGCTGGTTTGCCGTATTAATAATATTGATTGCACAATGATTCCTGCCGTGCCCAACCAAGGCGACGGGGAGGGAGCGCAGATGATCCCAGAGGGGTGAATTCCCTCTTAGGAAGGGGAGTGCTGGGGATTTATGGAGCAGCCACCTCGCTGAACTGCGGCTGTTTAATGGCTCTTTAAAGGCTCAAATCCAATGTAGTGCCCTGACTTCCAGGAAGTTCAGCGGAGAGAGAGCAAAGTACCTCTAGAGGGCAATTCATTCCATGGATTGCAGCCGCCTCTGGCGCAGGAGGCTCTCCAGGTGCCGGGGCTGGCTGCAGCCAAGGAGCCAAACCTCCCCAAGGTGGCTGTGCTCAGGCTGCACAGGGGATGCTGCATTTCTCTCCAGCCAGCCAGCAAAAATGTTCCTGCCCACCCAGCAGTGTTTTCCTCCAGGTTTTTCCCTACGAAGAATTTTCTTGTGCCTTTTCCATCAGTGAGAGGAGCGGGAGGATTCCCTTGGTGCTGCTTTCTCCGAGACACGGGCTGAGAAAGTTCTGTTCCCGGGCTCTCTAACTATGAGCAGCAAAAGGCAGCAAGATAGATCTACCTACCAAAATAATTGTGGTCTTTCTGGCACTCTTTGAGCAACAAAAACATAAGAAGAGATCAGATAGGCAAGTGGTGAGGTCAGAGATTTTTCCCAAATGTGAAAGATCTGGCAACCTCTGTACTGTTGGTAGGACTGTATTCTAGAACCTAGAAAACAGCAAGCTAAGCTATAAACCCCCTGAGCATCTTGAGGACTCCCTACTGCACAGCTTTGATGGAAAGTATCATTTCCTACGTTCTGCATGTGGCTTACCAATTTTCCCTATGTTTTTGCAATTACAGCCAGCCTGGAGAGTAAAGTTCTTCTCCCTCTTAAACTGAGAATTTATCTGAGAGGTAGAGAAGGTGCAAGCAGAAAAGAGTGGCTGACTAAGAAGCCCTTGGGCTGTAGGACATGGACAGGGTTAACTAATTGCCATAGTGGGGCTGCAAAGTGGGGCCCTGCCCACCCTTAGTTTTGGAAAGCAAAATAAACTCTTTTGGCAGACTGAGAACAAAGTCAGAGTACACTGTGCCTTTGCAGAGATGGGACCTTTATACCCAAGCAGAACAAGGCACATGGGTGCCAAGCCTCACACAGGGAAAGCTGAAGGCAGTATTATGATGCTGCTCTGCCCCAGCCTTGGACCTGACCAGGGGAAAATGCTTACTTTTGGTTAGTATATGGAAATGTGTGTGTGAGGAGAGCAGGGAGGAGACAATTCTGTAGCCAGTATCTATACTGCAGTTTTAAATTAATGGCAGGTTGTCTTAATTGTGGGACAGGTGTTCCTTTTTATTCTCACTCCTGCAGCAGAATAAATGAATGAAATAAAAATGAGTAAGAACTTGAGCCTTCACGTAATGGATATTGTGGGTACAGCCTCCTGTAAATTACATTCTGGACGCCCAACAGGTAAAATCTCATCTATTACTGGGATACTCACGTGGCTTTTCAAGGCTCTCCTACAGCAAAACCCTGAAAAGTTAGCACACCTTCTGCAGGTTGGAGAGAGTCTGATGGAGGAGGAAGAGCAGCAGAGTCATTAGGGAACATCATTAGAGGCTTAAGAGCTAATGATCCAAAGCACATTGGCATTAATGTGACTCTTTTTTTTGGACTTGAGGCACCAGGGCATGTGAATCCTTGCTTGTGATATTTAACATGTCTGGTTTTCATGCACGATTATCTATTTTGGAACAGGAAAGGGTTTTTTCTCCTCTGTAGAGTAAAAAGCAAACAAATAATCCCCTTGTGCTGAAGAAAATCGAGTCCTAGCAGCAGAGACAAGTTTCTTAGAATTGTTCCCATCAGAAAATCTACTGCTTCATTTTTTCCTATGTTTATAAAGACAGTAAGCAGTTCTATTAAAATTCATAGAAATACAGCCATACAATTAAACCTTGCCTGCCTGGCCAGTGGAAGGGAAAGCCAAGGCCAAGGGAACTTTCACTTTTTCATTATGCTTTTCCTTCTGTCACAATCAAGCCACAAAATTCTATTGTTGGGACCTAACTTGAAAATCAAAATATTCAAGTTGGGACCTAACTTGAAAATCAAAATATTCTGCTTCTAAATATTTTGATTTTGAAAATCAAAATATTCAGCCCTCAGGGGGGAAAAGGGTTGGGGAGACAGCTGGACTCTCACTGAACAGGGCCATGCAGAGATTCCTGGGAGGGACTCAGTGCCTTCCTGTAACTCTATGTTGAGATTTACTCTTTGCTTGAAGGAACAGTCCCTGTGCATTCATTTTGACCTGATAATGGCTGTGTAACAATCCAGGATACCACTTATTTATGTTGCTCCCTGACAGCTTAAAAATTCGTTAATGTCTCAGCAATAAATTCTGAGCAGACTTCCCTGAAGAGATGAAAAACGGGGGACACCAGCTAATGAATTATCAGACAAATACTCTGGAAGGAGGGCCTGCTCTCCTCTTCCACACTGCTCCTGTGCCTGAATGGAAAGGGGCTCGGGTTTAAAGTTTCACTTTTTATTTCTGTTTTTCTGCAGAATGTGGGAGCAAGCTCCCCATCTGGCACACCATCCATATGGCAGCTTACAATCTCCTCCCCTGCATTTCAGAGACTTCTGAACTGGAAGGGCAGCCCTGTCTGAGACCCAGCACGGGCTACAGGAGTAACTTCCAATTCCCATGCTGCTCTCCCTCCCTCCTGAGCAACTTCTTTGGCGGTGACAATTCACATAGGGAGGTCTTACAGGGTGGACGAGGGTGCCCCAGGGGCTGATTTAAGACTCACAAATCCATTTCAGAGCCTTTGTGCTGAGGAGACTGCCTGGCAGATTCAATATTCAGCTGTGCTCATCTAAATCCAGAGGTGATTTGGGGGAACAAAACCCTCCAGATTTACCTTGGTGCAAGACAGAAAAATAAAGGTGCCTGCCTGGACTTGTAGCCACTGTGCATCAGTGAAAAATACCTTGCACATAAAATTCACAGCACTTTTTAGCTAAAGGTAGATGACAAGCCTGCCACTATATATGCAAATATTGTAGAATGCAGGAGATCAAACAACAAACATGTTTTTTTCAGCTAAGTTACCTTTCCCTTCTCAAAAAGTAGCAAATATAGAAAAAAAAAAAAATGAAAGCTAGACCAAATTTTGTCCTTGTAATTTCTAGGATGAAGTTATGCCAGGTATTTTCCCAAACAGTTCTTTGCTGTGGATTGCATGCATGGATGAATGATCCCCACATAAGACACATTCATTTTTAAATTTACTGAGAGTGAAAGAGAAACCTAGCTCAGAAAACACTGACAATGCAAAACTAAGAATCTGACTGAAGGAAAAGGGTTTAATTAAAGTTATGGAACACTTTTTAGTCTTAGTTACATGGAAATAGTGAAGACATGTGCTAGGAAAGACCTTTCTCAGCACACCCTCCCCAGAATTACTTTGCCAGAGAGGACCTAAAGCATCATCCTGTTTGAGTCTGAGACAGCTGAGAGAGAGGAAGAGAATTCCTTGCCTCTATCACTTTCTAACAGGCAATTAAATTTACTTAAACCTTGACAATTAATTGTATTTAAACTCTGATTTCTTTTTGCTATATAGGAATATGAAACTGTGCCTTGATATTAATAATAAATGAGAAAAAAAAGTTGAAATAGTCATAATGAGCACATTCATTTTCATGCCTACAATTGTTTCAATTTCAGTCTCAAAATGAAAATGAAATGAGAGGAAATCCAGACTTCTTCCAGCCATACTCTCCTATATACCCCAGTGCTGGGAATGCTGTGGATCTTTCATGAGCCATCCATGCAAGGGAAGGTGCCCCTATTTTGATGGGGAAACATCTTGAGAAACTTTCTAAGGTACTAACCATGGAAAAATATAATGAATATTGAAACTGTGGGGCTTCTGGCTTCCAGTGTGCATAACAGAACCTCTTCAAAGTGCTGAATGGCCCAATAAATATCTGGGGGCTGCCACTGCTGTTGGTAGCAGCTACAGCACCTCCCCTGCTGCTGGCAGTACTGAGGGCAGAAATGCCACTGGAAGTCTCTAGCCTAAGTTCCACAGTTTTGCCAGGAATTCTACAGGCAGGTGAGCAAAATCTGTGCTTCTGACTCCTCCCATTTGAGTGCTGGCCTTGTCACACAGTGTTCAAGAGGTAAATCTGGCAAGGAGGAGAGCCCAGCTGTGATGGGGCAGGCAGTGGTTGGGCTGTAGGGGAAGGGTGGTCTGCAGGGGTGGGATAGATGGATCACTTCCCTTGGTACCCAGCAGTTACCAGGTGGAGGACTATGGGCTTTCCAATGAGGCTATTTAGTCTTTTATCAGTTAATAAGATAGGATTTTTCTCTTTTGGGTGTATGGCAAGAATATTTTGTATATACATTTTTGTGTGTGTCTGTGTGTGCCATTTTTAATGACAATACTCAGAAGCTCAGAAGCAATGCAAAGGTGAATGTGCACCTCTGTCCATGGGACTCTGCTCTGGAGCAGGAAGGCCTGGGGCAGTTTCACATGCAGAAGATCACATCAGTCTGTCTCCAGCATCCCTTGCACTCAGACAGGTTTCTGACAATGGACTTCCAGATTCAAAGCTGCTCTGCACTCAGTTCTGAAAAGTTGCAGCCTGGAATAATCCTGAAATAGCAAACCTTCCAGCAAACCCCTCTACAGTCCTAAGCCAAATACCCAGACTTCAGCTGAATTCTCTGAGCTCTCTGGTCTTTGTGGAAAAGTTTTATTCAGTTCATGTGACTCACTCTTACTCCTATTGGGATAATGGAAAAGATAAAACTGCACTTGGATGTCAAGAAACTACAATCACCAAACAAACCAAGAACAGAAATTATTAAATAGGGGACTATTTTAAAAATGTTTCTAGATCAGATTAAAAAAACAAACAAATAAAAACCCAACAAATGCTTTCAGCAGGTGTTTTCTAACAAAATTGCATCTGGTGAATTCTGCCCTGTTCGTTTTGCAGACCGATCAGATTCTGTACACATGCTGAACTCTTCACATGGATTCAAGCCTCCATCTGAGATTAGCCTAGCACTCATGAAAACACAATCCTACTCCTCCTAGAACAAGGCAGCACAGAGAGCTTGGTGTGACCAGCCTGCAGCAGGAAAATAGGAAGACCAGCTACTCCAGCAGTTCAAAATTAGTTTACATTAGTTCTTCCATTGCTGCTATGTAATAGCCTGATTTGACAAACAGAAAACCTCTGAGTCAGTGGAAAGCCAAAATGAAAAGCCATTTTCCATAGCTCTGCCATGTACTTAACAAGGTTATATAACCAGTCATTACTTAGCTCTTAAACTGGCCATTAAAGGGTTTTTGCCTAAAAAGGGGTAAAGAGGTTTGGTGAGTCATCCAGTCTTCCTCCAAATCTTTGTGACACTTAAAATTACACAGAAGCCAAGCTGACATCAGAGAACTCTTTCTCCTCATGATTGGCCACAGTCAGTCGTGATTCCCCCTCTGTCTTGCAGAAGTTTTTGAATGACTCAGTTCAGCAGTGCTCCTGGTGAGAAGGAGGAGAATGGCTTTGGAAACAAAACTGTACCCCACAGAATGTTCTTTTGCTCTGTCTCCTCTGAGGGGACACACATTACCTGTTACTCTTCAAGAGCGTCAGAACACACTACAAATATCTCAAAATCAAAAAAAGAAACACCCCAACCTCAGGTGAACCTCATTTCTCTCGTGAGCTTTTCAGGGCAACTCTTGAGGGTCCTTGTGCTGCGCCTAGCAGAATTTGTGCCTCACTTCTTTCAACACTTAAGAAAGAAAATGTGTTTAGTAACAATTTCACTGAAGCCATCCAAACAAATAACTCCACCTTATCCATGAATAAAGCACCAGAACAGGATCCAGGAGGCCTTCTGCCTGTCCCACTCTGCTGGAAGGAGCACACAACCCTGGTGTAGAACCATAACCTATCCCTCAGGCATTCCCCACCAAAATGCCTGCTGAATCCAAGGGGCTTCTCCTCTCTCACCCTTGTTTTCAAGTGGTCATCTGGGAGAGGCAGGAACAGAAAAATGCTGAATGTTGTCCATCACCTTAGAACAGTAAAATATTGCTGCCCAGTCTACATAGCTGGAGGCTTGTCCTTCTGCACAGAGTCCAGCATGAATGACTTGTGTCAGCCACAACCCAGCCTGGCATTCACACAAGCCACCAGGAAGCTCAGATCTCTGTGAGAAGGTTGGGACTGACTTACACTGTGCTCTTGGGAAGGTCTTGCTTAATGTCTTGAATTCAAGACAGTCCACACAGGCAATATGTTTTACTGTGAGTCATGTGTTTTCTGACCTATTTGCCCCCATGTTTCCAGGGCATGGGACAGTCCTGTTCAATTCTCTGGGATTTGACAGAGCCCTTCACCAACACTGAGGACAAGGAGGTTGAAACCTGATGTCTCTTAAGCCCCATTCCCTTCCCTCGAAAAGATTTCAAACTATCTTTGGAGGCTTGCAGCTAGCTGCATCCCCTCTGTGGCAAAACTGGGAGGGGATGATCTGGCTTCGTGCACTTTTTAAAAAGCTTGATAAGTAAGAGCATTAACTTCTCCACGCTGGCTAAAAAAGGCTTGCTAAACCTGCTGAAACCAACTGAGGAGCAGAGTTAATCCTGGAAAATGCTCACGGTAGCTCAGTGACACATGGCCAGGCACAGGCAGAGCAGTGCTGCAAGTGGCCTGTTCAAAGAGGACCAGGAGAAGCTGCAGTTGGATTTTGGGGTGGGGATAAGCCCTCGGTGTTGCCTGAGTGGAAGTGGAGGCTCCTGCTATGAGACTTCTCCCACTGCCTCTTTAATATTTTGCTTTTCTTCATGTAAGATTTTCTCTGTTGGGAATTTCTGACATTTTTGCATCTCCACGAGTCCAGGCTCATGGAGAATAGGCATGAAGTACAGCCATAAGAACTTTCTCCTTTGGAAGGACTGTGTGTCCCAGTCTCTACCTGGAAAAACATTTCAGAATGCATTATCACCACTCACATTGTGCAGTGGTACAAACAGCACTCGTGTACTGGAAACAGGACCAAGGTCTCCTTGTCCCAGACACTGCACCTTCAAGGAATGAGATGTAATCTCCATTTTCCATGTTGCAGTTTAAGAGTCAGAAAAGGAATTTAAATTTGCAATGGCATTCTGTTGGATTAAACATATTTGGGTGAAGCATTTACCCTTCATTTAAGGTATGAGAAGCCATCAGCTCTTTTATTAAATTAGCTTGCTGAAGCAATAGCATCCTCCATCCAAAACATGGGCTCGTGTCAAGGCCCAAATGAAAATGTATGGAGCTTTTTTAATAAGGATCCTCAGTTGCATGGAAGGATGAAGTGTGCTGGGCTTAGTTTTAAGAGAGGGCTCTGTGGCTGTATGTAAACAAAAGCATGACAGAAAGAAAAAGGTAAAAATACAGAGAGAAATAAAAGAAGGAAACAGAAAGAAAACCTAAGAGATAGACACAGAACTGCTGATGGTAGGACCCTGAGAAATATCTGAGAGAATTGATGCTTAGAGTCTGAAAAGGTTTTGGCAAAGAAAACAGACTGTTGTGTGACTCCCTTGGGAACACGGTGTTTGTGTGGTCCCTCTAAAAGAACTGCATCCAGGGAAAAACTGTAATTCTTTTAACTGAATGACCCCAAAGCTTTGCTAGTAGCTTGAGTTAAAAAGAAATTAGAAATATTAGAATAGAAATCTACCACTTTTGCTAATTTTTAACATACTTCTCTTCCAACAACAAGTCCTCAGCAGGCAAACTAAAGTGTCTGCAATGGAAATTATCTTCTAAAAATTGCACTGCTCCAATAACAAACAGAAATCTTCCAAGTGACATGATGTACCTATCAAAACTGTGCCATATAAATAGAATTTCAAATTTCAAATAACTTATCACACCTCTATTTGGTTTTGGTTTCTTTCAATTAGTTTATATTGCTTTTCTGTAGAAGGATGGCAGACAGTTAAAGCCCGCAAGAATCAAGCAAACATTATCCTCCTTATACAAACATCACTGAAATCCTTTGATGCTGTTTGTTCCTTGACATGGTTTCCATAGGGGCCACTCCCTCAAGTCCTTGTTTAATTTTCAAATTTGCCCTGGAACCAAATTTTTCAATTACGCTCTGGCCACATGAGATTCTGCCAAGGCAGGTGAAAGGCAGAATTTGCAGACTCCAAAGTGATAAGACATGAGGTGTCCTCTTTAGGGGATCAGATCCCCATCCCAGCTCTCCACAGGTAATCAGGAGGATGATGACTCCACAGTTCAGCCATCAGAGCTCTTAAGGATCTCAGTTATCTTACTGACATACTCAGAGGTGTCAAGTCCTGCTCCATGTGTCACTTTGCCATAAATACAATACCCTAAGTAATCACGAGCTGGCATTAACTCTCCACCAGGCTGATGGCTAAAAGATTCTGGAACTCTGCTGAGTTTTTTTGAAAGAAACCTCCCCCCTTTTGCTGCTGTTTTCCCTTCATAGTTTGGACACAAGAGCTGGGAAGACAGGATAGTCTTGACTCTTTGTACCTGCAGCATCACAAATAGCACAGACCCTGTAATATGGGTCCATGAAAAGTCACCTGTGTTCTCAGCTAGTCAGGCAGTTTCTTTTGGCTTATTTCCAGGGAAAATCACACACAGAGAAGGAAAATGCAAAATCTATCAATAAAAATGAACATCTGATCAATAGCTGTATTTGCTGGTCAGATGAGTTTTAAACACAATGGCCTCTACCCTTCCCCTCCTTCCTCTGCTGTAAATCCAAACAAATTTCCCTGCAACCATGGAGTGTTTGCTGAAAAAACCCAAGAAACAAACATTCTATCAGAGTGGGAAATGACATCTATTTTTTCCCCAGATTAATGGCCATGTGTCTCCCTTCCCCCTCTGCGACAATGAGCTGATTTGATAGACACTTTCTAGCCTGTGTCACTCTCCTGTCGTGTTCCTCATATAGTGAGATTTCTTCTTCTTCTCCATGCTGTGCCACTCTCTAATATGATGACAAGGCAAAGTGTGGAACTGGGTGAGAAAAAATCCTGAGGCTGTATTCATTAACATGGAGAAAAGATTCAAAATAGCCTTTTTTCTTGGAAGGTTTGAGAGAAAAAAAAAATATATATAGCTGAGAAACATCAATAGCTACTTATTCTCTCATTTTAAATCAGATCTGATCCATCCATCAAGACCAGCTAAGCTGAGAACTTCAAGTGGCCACAGGACTACAGTTCACAGACACTTTTTGCTGCCATCCTTGTCCCTGAGTTAAAGGACTCGTTTTCCTGAGGGAGACAAAGTGGAAATTCCTCTAGGAGGCACAGAGGTTTTCCTCTACCTCCCAGAGGAAGAACTATTCCTGAGCAGCATTTGCAGGGCTGATATTGTGAAACTGGCACACAGCAGTGTTTTTTTCCCCCACCTGTGTTGTGTGATGCCACTCGGAACTGAGAGCTCGACGCAGCCCTGCCCCTTCCCAAGGAGCTCCCCTGGCATGGCTGGCCTGTACTCCAAGGTGTAGGCAGGGCTGGGCTGTCCCCTCCTGCCCAGGAAGGCATCCCCCAGCTCCCAGCCCTTTGCTGAGCTCGTGGCCTCTGTGGGGAGTGACTTTTCCTCAAGCACGAGAAGCTGGGAATGGCACAGATCCTGCCGGTGCAGGCAGGCAGAGGCTTTTGTTAATTACTCCTACATATTCCCTTGGAAGAGCTGCAGCGTGCTGGCAAGGCACCTCTTGGATTCCCAGGCTAGCCAGAGGCTAGCTGGAGCATACAAGCCCAGGAACATGACCAGCATGCCTAACATGAATGAATTCACTCCAGACTCTGCATGCTAATTAGGAGCTACTTGCTAGTAAAGTAATAACTTTATTAGCAATAGGGCTGGTAGCAGCCCCCTCATTGGATCAATCAGCTGTCACCCAGGCACCAAAATAAGCAAGCAGATCTTCATAAGCATAATTTTTAAATTGGCAACGAGTTCTCTTGCAAATATGACCCCAATTTAATCATCTAAATGGGAGGAAATTCCTTTGGGGATTCTGGTTTTTCAAAGAAGACAATAATCAATGGTCACCACCAACTTGAACTGGCTTGAGTTTACTAAAAATTAAGATATATGCACACCTTATCCATTCCATGTCTGTCTGTCTCTCCTTATCACTGTCATTTCACAAATAGCACAGAATATGCACCAGGACAAGATCTTAATGCACTTGTTAGAACATAACACTTCATCATTGTCAGGCAGAAAACCGAAATCCCAATGCTGAGGATACAGTGCACTTTTAAAAGGACATAAACAATTTAGCACAAATGAAAAATAAATTTGTCCTGTCTAATAAAGACCTCATAAATACACTGATGTATTGCAATAAGATGTATGGGAGTGGGGGGATGATGTCATTCTAACACAGGCTTTTTCATCAGTTTTTTTTCCCACTTCAAGCAAATAAGGGGAGGGGAGATATGTCAGGTTACAAATGAGAATGACAACGTAAGTTATTAGCAGCAAATCCTCTCTTTCAAAATCAAGAAATCTCCTCTTTAATGCTAAAGATGTTGACAATCCTTGGAGATGCCCACAAAAAAATATGAAAGAGTAGAATCTACTCACAGTCCCTCCAAATTTGTGCATTTTAAAGTCAGACGTACATATTTGCACACAGATAACCCTGTGTGTGCATGTAACTCCTGAGGTCTGAGAGTGCTTCCCACAGGGAAGAGCAGTCCAGTCTATCAGCCTATTAACAGTTTCTTGTCCCTATATGGGTTTTGCAAGGTAGGGAATCACCTTCCTCCACAAACACGACAACTGCTGTGGTCATTTCTTTCTCCATTTGTGCCAGAAGGACAGTGGGGAAAAGTGGAGGACTGCCCACTTTGGTAACAGGTATCAACACCATCGAGCAACAGAATCACTGCAAGGGGTTGTAACCAGATTTTTTGGAAGTTAAAATGGGTCTGTATGAAAGACAGCAGGTGAGACTTGTCCTAGAGGATGTCAGCTCCATTTCTTGAGTGGTTCTTGGCCCAGCACATCACTGATCCCCTCACCTCCACGCAGAATTTTGTCTCTCTCTCCAACAAAGCATTGTAGCTTCCAAGGAACAGTTTTGCTAGGTTCTGCCCTCCAAATCCAAGTTCTTCCTCCATACAAAACAGATGACAATGATTTTACACTTTGGTCTACATTTGCTCACACCACCAAGCCCTTCCTGCCAGGAGCTCTGCAGTCAACCTTCCTTTACAGCAGAAACAAAAACTCCCTTAGCAGACGTGAAACCCTCAGGTTCTAATGATCACATCACCTACTCCTGTTTCCAACAGCTCTAAGTGGTGTTTCCAAATGGGGATAAACATTTTTGTATGTATATCAAAACTCTGCTATTGTGTGCAGAGGTAGGTACCTCCCAGTGCCAGAGCAAAAATTAGGTAGTTTACATGCAAGGTCTCCCTGGAGCAATGAAAGTGCAGATAAAATGTGAGAAAGGATAATGCTAAAATTTAAGTTTATTGCATAACATTAAGCATGCATTTCTAGATTTTGACCAAGGTCAGTGTTTGGAGGAACAGGTCTTAAAAAAATTTACCAAATATTCCCTTTTATTTCAATTTAACTTGACAGTTGATTTAAAGCTTGATCTAAATAAAGTATCCTTAGCCAAATAAAAGAAGCTTAATTTTTTTTATGTACACCTCATGACCTATGCCTTGTCTTCCCACATGACTTTTGCTGTATCTTGACCTATGTGCAGCTGCAAACATTGTGTGTCAAAGGTACCATGTGCCCTTTAACCCTGGAGATGAGTAAGCAAGAGCTCAAACCACGAAAAAATTTTGCTCTTTATTGCATCTCTCTCCAATTTGGTGTGACGGATTTTTGTCTCTTTACCTTGCATTTGTTCCACTTACTTGGTCATAGGAAACAAAAATACAGAATCATAACATTTGGTAGGAACATGTGAAAGGAGACATCACCAGAATTAGCACATTATCCATAGAAACACACAAAACTTGTGTATGATTTCTTAATGGAGCACACCCAGTGGTGCAGTTGTTCTTAGGAAATTAACCATTTTTCTAGCTATTGATGAGAAGAGAGAGGAAAACAGAGAATGAGAAAGAGAGAGAGTTCTTTTCCAGTGGGAAATAACGAAACAAATTATTTTTTCCCTTTAGACCACACAGAGACAATAACACTGTTTCATGAGGAGTAGTTTTGAATAAAAATATGTTGTGAATCAAAAACCTTCCACCTCAAACCAACTCAGAAGTCTGAATCTCACAAGCAAATTTTTCTGTAGAGACTCATGGCCCAGAAACAAATCCAGGATTTTAAATGGTCAGAAAACTGCTAATTCTGTAATTTCTGAACAAAATTCCTTTTGCTTGTACCAACACCATAGGATTTGGTTTTTTTTAGGATGCATCCTAGGCAGCAAATCGTGTGCTTTAAGAAACTTCAATTTCTATCAGGTCTACAAACTAGCCCACTTTAAGTTCTGGAATTAGCTACAGTCAGCAGGAGCCACCTGCATATCAAAGGAAGTAACTTGGTCCTTAGCACCTGGGGAGAAGAAAGGGGAACCTTTTTAATGAAAGAGACAGAGACCAACACATGGTTCCTTATTTTCTGAGCAAAATGAACAAACTTCACTTAGAAAGGATAGATTTTCATCAAACATGTGAACCAGGAAAAAAAAAAAAAAAAGAAAAAAAAGGGAGTCTAGGAGGTTATATGGGCTATATTTTATATGTTAAAAATAAGAAATACAATTACAAATTAACACCATCACCTAATTAATTTCTCCCCTGAATATTGTTTAATGTGCTTGTTTTTCAGAAATGAAAGAAATCAGCAAACTAGCATGTGATGAGATTGTTGACAGACTTTACTGAATAAAGCACTAGGTGGAACCTAAAGTGTCCTCCAATGAATAATGTCAGGATCTAATACTGTCTTTACAAATTTACAGATGAAGTGTACAGGATAAACTTCTTTAGAAGCCCAGCAAGCAGATAGCCCAGACACACTGCACCTCTCAGGGTGGCTAGCTCAAATTAAATCATGAGCTGAGAAGGAATAATCCTGGTAGGTTCAGAAAACCAGTTTTAAATTTGGTCTGCTAGCAAAATTCTGAATGTATTTACTCTGGATTCCATTTCTCAACCCATATTAAAGCTCCATAGCATAATCAATTACGGGCTTATTGCAAAGTACAGTAGGATTCAATCTCTGGGAATGCCTCAGGGTATGTCTTAGAAGAATGATAAAACTAACAGTAATGGGGCTACAACTTCTAAGGCTAATTTTCACAGTTACAAATTTTATAAATAAATAGAAGGAATGTCAACTCTCAGTCACTCAGCTTGAGGTCTCTCATGCTGATAACTCCTCTCTTCTCAGATACTCTCCCTTTCCTCAGATATATTCCTTTTTCTGTTCTGAGGCCCCTGGGACTTGTTCAAAGCACTTCCATCCCTACCTTTCACATCACTAAATGGAGCAAAGAACTAAGGCAACAAGGAATATGCAGCAAGTACAGGAGGGGATGGTGCCCTCCCTCATGTTGCATCTCGAGGAACAATCATACCACCCGCAAGCGTGATTTCATGAGATCTCAAAGCAAGCAGCATGAGGCAGTGCCAGATGGAGAAGAGGCTGCCTTGGAAAATTCAAGAGCTATGGGTATTGATATTGGTTGTTTTGCAGTAGTTTCTCTTCAGCAGGCAAAATGACAAGAGAAAAAATACTCCCAAACTCAGAGATTGTCTTGCCAGAGCTCCTGAGGTTGTTTATTTCATATCAAGCAAAGGAAAAACACAAGGAACACTCTTCCACTCTAGCTGCCATTTCACACTTGGCACCACCCAGGTCCCCTGCCAAGCCTCACTAGACTCAGGTAAATTGTGTGTACACCCAGGGAAACCTACAGTGTATTAAACTGGTTCTGTCTTCAACCCTGCCAGTGATGGGGAAGGACTTCAGAAGAAAAAAACAGATTCAGTGTGTCAACATGTGGTTGTGCAGATAACACCAACAGCAGATACTTACCTTTTATCATTGTAGGGCTCTCTTTGAGCATCAAGGACTGGTAGGAAGAGCTGATCAAGTGGGACAAAG
The DNA here is from genome assembly GCF_017590055.1 of Onychostruthus taczanowskii. Lineage (NCBI taxonomy): Eukaryota > Metazoa > Chordata > Aves > Passeriformes > Passeridae > Onychostruthus > Onychostruthus taczanowskii. The sequence continues at coordinate 8,623,573 of NW_024498906.1, read as the reverse complement.
AAGCTTTGTCAACAGGCTGGTCAGCCTGGTGAGGAGTGTTGTACAGTAGGCTTGGCAGGGGAGAGTGAAGAAGTGGTGGAACAGGATGGCAAGGAAGGGCTGTATTGGTAATGTGAATAAGAGAGAAATCCCATTTAAACGTAATAAAAAAAACCCCATTTTACTATAAGAGTGTTTGAACTTCCAGCAGGTTGTCCAGAGAGTGTGGTATCTCCATTTCTGCAGGTATTTCATACCTGACTGGACATTTCTGAGCAGCCTGCAGTGAGTGACCTCTGACCAAGGGGGTAGGACTAGCCAAGCTCTAGAGGTGCCTTCCTGATTCAACCATTCTTTGATTCTGCCCTTCCTCTCCCTCCTGCATCCCTTTCAAAGATATTTTCTTACAGTTCCTGCACCAGTGCAACTCTCCTCAGAGATGCAAACACAAAAGATGTCTGGCACTGCTACTTGGTGGTGTGGTTCAAAAATCACAACAGCATTCTGTCTGCTAACATTTCCAGTGTCCTTGTCCTGGAGGAGATCACACTGGAAACAATGAGACTAGAAGGAGAGAGGAAAATGTACCTCGGCTACTTGGTGGTGTGGTTCAAAAATCACAACAGCATTCTGTCTGCTAACATTTCCAGTGTCCTTGTCTTGGAGGAGATCACACTGGAAGCAATGAGACTGGAAGGAGAGAGGAAAATGTACCTCATTATTTCAGAATCCTCCATTAAAATGTAATCTGTTGTACATGGTTATAATCTTTGACAACAAATGCTGGCCTTAAAGGATAAGATTGAAAACCAGGGGGAAATAACATGCAGTGAAAATGGCCAATAAAAGCATACCAATATCCACAAAACCTTCAAGATCTAATATGATCTAATAAACAGAAGATCAACCTGAAATCTGAAACTGGATAAATCCTTGCCTCTGCTGCTCCCTTGGTTATTGAATGTCACACAGGTCACTTGACCATTCCTTCCATAAGATCACTTATGCACCCAGTCCTACTTGCTCCTACACCTAGCTGTGAAATGGGGTTTGGAACAATTAACTTCCCACACTCTTTATGCGATGTCAGAATTAATTAGTTCCTTTGTGTACAAAGAATTCTAATGCTGCTTTTGCCATCTGAGTATTCCTTGTAGACAGTAAATACATTTTATAGGGATACCAATGCAGTTTCTGTGCAGTTGCACAATGGATGTGTTGTCACCTACAAATAGCGTCGTGGTTTGCACTGGATGTTTGCACAGGAGGAGAACGATCCTTTTGGGGGCCATCCCTCACCAAAAAACCCCTGATGAAAACGCATTTGCTGCCAGATTCTTAAGGGAATTCCATCCTGGTTTATAGTCACTCATTTCTCTCCCTGGCCAAATTCAGCAAAACCTGTGCCTCTGCACTTTGAGACATCCAAAACAAGATGCACACCGTCCTCCTGTTGGTACACAACAGTCATGCATGGCAAAATAGAAAACTGCTCATTATGTACAGCCTGTTTAAGCCAGGATTTCAAAAAGAAATAAAGACAATTCTTTTGCTTTCCCTTTCTTCAGACATGAGAGTTGTCAGAGAGCATTCTAAATGTTTCATAGCTTACAAATGTGGCATGGTGTTACAAAGGATTGAGGCATTGCAAGGCACAGTTAGGACCAAAGCTGTTGTGTGAGTATTTTGTATGGGTTTCCAGTGTATTCACCTGCTGGATAGCCCTTTTGCCTTTAGTTTTACCAGATTCCCACAGACTGGGAATTGCTCAGATAGAAAATGAGTGATATCTCCCCATTCAAGCAAGTCTATTTCCCAGGTAGTTCTGGTAGGCCAAGAACTGCAGGAAAAGCACCCAGTTGTTTTTTCCTTGGTGTAAATCCCCCTGAAATGCGAATGGGAACATTTTGCAGGGAAGGATGCAGAACAAAGCAAGTTTTCTTCATACCATTAACGCTGTTCTCAGTTCTGGACTCTGTAGTTCTACCTGTGCTGCAGAATTTTCCAGGAGCTCTCCAGGAGCTTATTGTTACCTGGAGTAATTCACTTCCACAAGCTGTAACCACCCTGCCAGGCTGACAGGACTGTGAGGCACAAAGATCCAAACCCCAAGTTTCCAAGGCCCACAGGCAGGATAAATTGTACACACACGCGCGAGGCCAAGCTGAGAGTGAGGTGCAGCACAGGACAACGTGGTGGCCTCTTGGGTGTTTCACATGTGTGTCATGTGGAGTGCTGCAGAACTGAACAATACAGACCTTTTAATTAGAGGTGGAGACAGATACCTCATGCATCCATGCCAGTAATACCCAACCTGCCTGCTTTAAATAGATTTTCATCCATGGCCGAGCTCTTTAAACTTTCTCCTTTTATTAAAACAGCTCAACTGAGACCATTTTAATGTGCCCCCATCTAGTTATTTTATTGGAAAATATTAAAAATGTGGACCAGGTGAAATTAAATGCTTTGAAAGCGGAAATCAAGCAGTACTTTTGGTTTTTAAAATCAGCTTCCCCTCCTTGTGCTGATGCACTTAATACCATCCCCTTATTTAAGAGGTATTGTTTGAGCTAAAATTGTGAGTAACTCTAATGGGCATGAACAAAGGAAATGATAAGTAAGAAAAATACAGTTCATTAGAGAGAGTGTGATTAAAAGGGGAAACGGACTTACAAAGGCTTGAGATATTTTTCTCTGGTTATCAACCAATATTCTTAGTGTTCCCTCCACCACATGCCAAGGGTAGATGGGAATAAAAGCAGGAGAAGCCAAAGATGGCATGTCTTCCCCCAGCTGCTGACACCAGCAGGTCACCCATGCCAAGGGTAGATGGGAATAAAAGCAGGAGAAGCCAAAGATGGCATCATCTTTGTCCTCCCCCAGCTGCTGAGACCAGCAGGTCACCTCCAGGGAAAGGCTCAAAGGGAGGCACAGAACTGACCCTTTGTGTCTCAAGCACAGATGTTGTGTCTCATGCGTGGGAAAGACCAAGCTGCCACTTTCCAGACTGGCAGGTCCCAGCTGAAGGCTTGGCCTGGATTGTTAAGCCTCCTTCATGGATCAGAGTCAGCTGATGTCCTCTTGTGGGCAAGCAGAAGTCCATAACCAGACAGCAGTGCCCATGTGCCTCTTACCAAACCAGCCAGGCAGCCAGGCTTCAAAATACTCCTGATTTCAGGTGAGAATGGCCAAGAGAAGAGGGGCCTTTAGTGTGGCTGCATTTCTCTTCACAGAGAAAAGCAATGCACAGCGCCCCAGGGATATTTTCTGGGAATTGCAGTGAGGAACCTCAGAGAAAGAAAAAACAATTCTTATCTCAATTGCTGCTCCTCTTGCTGTGTTCGTGTGGAATGTATTCTGGAGATTCTTTACCCGAGGTGACCAATTGCATCCACGTTTGTGTGTTGGCACTGTCAGAAGACAGTCACGGGATTTTGTTCAGTTGAGTGCTTGTGCACTTTCAGTTTAGATGTAGTGTTATATAGTGTAGTATAGAATGGAATAATACAGTATAATAAAGGAATTAATTAACCTTCTGATATCATGGAATCAGATGCCTCATTCTTCCCTTCGACGAGGTGTCGCCTGCATTTACAATATTTTAGGAGACTAGTTAGCATGAAATCAACTCTTCAAACACATACACTGCAAAACTTTCATCCACTATTAAAGTATCTCCTCCTGGTTCCCACTGAAGATCTGCTTGTGATTTGGGTCCCATGTGACCCTAAGGTCATTTACAGAGGACAGGAACAAGGCCTTGGATACTGTCACCATAGACACAGGATTGTCACTGTGCTGCTACCAGCAGCCTGGCACCAGCCTTGTGCCAGGTTGTGCACAAGCTCAGGGTGGGAATCACCCACATTCCTCCTCCCCACTGAAGGCTGTCCCTGACTGGGCTGCCCTTCTGTCATGAGCAGGCACTGGAACAGTTGCCTGGACACTCAAACAGTTTTCCAACCCCAAACAATCATTTTCCTTGGCACAGCTGTGAGATAAATTGCCCGATAACTCCTGCCATTCCCCATGCAGAGAACCCTTTCCTTTGTAACCAGAGGTGTGAGGAGCTGTTTGCAGAGGGATCCCAGCAAGGCTTTGTGGTTCACGTTTATCTGAAGGCTGAGAAAAGTTCCTCTAGGCTAAAGCACGAGTTCAAGAGCTGGCAAAGAGCAATCTCTGGAGCTGTGGAGAAGAGAGTGGGGACTACAAGGCACAGCGTCAGTGAGGCAAAAGGGCACATTCTGGTGCAATCAAGCTGCAAAGGCTGACTGCTAAAACATGCCTGTCCCATCTACCCCAGCAGAGCATCAGTGTAAATGGCACCAGCTCAACTGGGAGCGAGGTGAGGACTTCCTTGGGGACAGCATGACAAAGACATGACACCACAGCTGGCCCTTCAGGAACCTCATGCAAGATCCAGCAAATCCATTTTACACAGGTCCTGCTGGAAGGACAGCTGTGTATGCTCACATTGCAGCACTCTCAGGAAAAAAATAAAAGGGAAAGAATAGCTATGGGAACAGTAATTCTCCAAAATTTTGGGTTGTTGTGCCTTTAATTTCCATGAACAAAGCCATGAAGACATAGTAATGCAAATAAAAAATTGTAAAATATGACTTTGATTTGACCTTAAGAGGATATAGGATATGGATAATAAATAAAATATTTCTGAAACTAAGAATAAATCTAGCTCTGGGAATTCTCAGGGAGGGGAAAAGCATTCATAAAAATTCACTCCTCTCTGAGCTGCAGCCCTGAACCTCCCATGCACTAGATGGGAGACACTGATAAATCTAGGAGGCCATATGTGCCAACCAGCTCATATGTTTTCGGTGAGCAATGACAGGGAGCCAAATTGCTTTATTCCGATTAGTGAAGGTCCTCTGACTGCAAAATACAGCGTGCAAAAAAAAAAAAAAAAATTGAGTTTTAGTTTGCTGACACATCAATTTAAGAGAATTATTGCTCTCACATAGAGGCCAAAGCATGTATCTCCCTTCATGTATGTGCAGTAAAAACTAATTGCCAACTTTTATGTGGGGGTGAAAAGGAAGAGAGAGAGGAATGGGAACGGTACCTCTCCCACCTGCAGCAGCATGTCCTGGCTCTCCTGTGCTATCTCAGTGGAGAACTACCGGCATTTTGTTTCATTCCTAAATTCAAAACAAACTCTCTGTAAACAGCACCATGACTTGCATCTTTTCCAGCTGTCTTTTCTCTAAAGAAGTTTCTAGCGAGGAGTTTCATGCAGCTCCTTGGTCATAAAGTCTCACAGATGGCCAGAGACCACTAATGAAATCCACGACTGGACCGTCTCCTGCCGCGGCTGAAACCTTGCTCGCTTTCCTCACAGACGTAACCTGGCAGGGGAGGGAGCCAAGGAGCCTGGGATGTGTGGTCATTCCAGAGCCTCCTCTGGGTGGGTTTTAAGCCATGTGCTGGAGCAGATTCAATTATGCTATTTCCTGATTTGCCGCGATGCTCCCCTCGCCCAGGGGGAGGGGGGCCGCGCGTCCCGCGCGCGCTAATGCCGCTCAGACAATGGCCATGGAAATTGATGTTCATGCAATATCTTGGGGTCCCCAGAGGTTTGTACTTTAGCTATTGTACGAAACGCTTCGCTTTCATCGCTGCTCTCCTTCACCTTTGTTTCCCGGCTCACCGTCTCATCTCCTGCCTTGGCTGGGGCTCTGGCTGCTGCAGGTTCCTTCATTGCATATTCAGGAGATCTACTGGTGCAAAGCAACTCATTTTCAGCACCTGAAATTCGCACCATGAAGGCAGAAATAATCAAATATTTTGAAAAAAACTAGTGAAGCGAAACACTGCACATTAATTATTGTGATAGTTATAGGATAATAACTAATTATTAATTATGATTTCCAGCAATTGCTGCCTTGTATTTAGCTGAAATCTTCAGCTCAGCATTGAAATTTGTATGAGTTCCTCTAATGCAGCATTTTTACAATCAAAATATATAGCATGCTCCCATTTTTGCTGGAATGATTTTCCTCTGTGATAAAACAGGAACTGGCCTTTCCTAGGATAAGAAAAGAAGAATTTATACAGCTTACAGCTCTGGCACTACCTGTGCCAAAACGAGAAAAAGAAAGAGAGAACAAAATGGGGTTTTTCTAATCCCAGCTTTCTCCTATCCCCAGTTATTTCACCACTTCTCCATTTTCTCACAACAGACTGTCTTTGATTTGCTTTCAAAATGAAGGCCTAGCTGACAGACAACTGTAAGAACAAAGGATTCCAAACAGGAAAAGAGACTTGGGGGAGGCACTGGGCACAGGGAGGAGTGGGGTGGCTGGGACTCCAAAGGGGACACAGGAGGGCTGAGGAGGCTGAGGGAAGGGCAGCCTTGTGTGTGGGTAGTGGGCAAATGATAGACAATGACAGAGAAGAGGGATTGAAATTAAAGGGAAAATGAAAGGAAAGGAAATCTGGGGGCAGCTCTTGGAGCACGAGGTGTCTCATTCCCTTGCCAGAGGGAGGAAATGGAAGGAGGTAGGAGGACCTGCCTGCCTGAATGAACATCCAGGCCAAGTGGAGCTCCTTCCCTGCCTGCCAAGGCTGAGCCCTGATCCACAGAGGGCTTGGTTAGATGTCCCTGCTGAAGGAGAATAAGATTCAGAAGGAGGGTATGCAGATTACTTCAGAAAATGCCTTGCACCTTCCTGCTGAATTTGAAAAGTGCCCAGTGACGTGGGACTTGTACCTGCAGCTCACAGCTGGGGATGCTGAGGAAGCACGAGGGCTCCTCCAGGCCACTCAGCCACTCTGCCCTTGTGCCCGGGCCAGCACTTCCTTCTGTGGAGTCACTCTGAAGACACAGGTCCCAAACTGGGGGCAGGTGACTCCAGAGGGCAGGAACAGAGTGAGGAGGGGGAGAGAAAGGGAGAAGCGCTTGGGAAAAACTACCAAGCCTCTGTTTTTCATTCTTGCTCTCCCTGCTCTCCTTGCTGTTGGCTTTGGGTTACTTGGAAGGCAGATTGAGACCACAGCCTGCTATTCATGTGGAAATGTTCCCTCCTTGTGAGGGCTGGCTCACCCTCCTCAGCTGCTGAGCTGAGTGGGGACACGGACAAGGCTGTTGGAGGCATGCCTGCATTCCATTTCCCCGGTGGGAAGCACAGTGAAGAGAGGGGGCAGCTCCCAGGCCATCCAGGGTACAGTGCCATGGACATATGTCAGTGTAACAGGGAGCTGGAGGCACGAATGGCAGGGCATGAGCAGACACTGAGGTACAGGGTGCAAAAGCCTACCACTGGGGAGATTTCTGAGACAGCTCTGGACAGGAAAACACTGACTTTGTTGGACTTTGTGATGCAGCAGTACTTCTGCTGGGCACTGGACAATATGGGTTGTTCCCCATTTGTGTTGTTTCCCCATCCAGGGGATACTGGAAGGAGCTGGAAACAAGCAGGTAAGTGTTTGGGATAGACCAAAACGTAATCAGAAATGCATCTCTGGGAGGAAGCCAAAGTGCTGCAGAATTAAAAAAAAAAATTAAAAATATTAAATGGTTTTAGAGCCACTACTTGACATATCTGAAGTGTTCAAGCATTCAGACCTTAATAAGCAGCACTAACAGGAAGGGCAATTTCTTAATGACAGCATTTGCTACACAGACCTTTATCCATATCAGAGATGCAGAACAGGAGCTGGGCAATCTAATGGAGATTAACTGCTCAAAGGAAATAAAAAACATAACACTTCCACACGGCACTGCCTGCTGCCTTAGCTCCCCATCCCCTGGCAGCTTCCCAAACACACAAGTTCATCCCGTGAATGCTGAATTGGAAAAGCTGGAGGGCAGAGCTCTCGTGGAAAGCACAGAGGGAGAGCGTACATGAAGAAAAGGCTTTCTGCATGACAGGATCTAGACTGGAAGGTACTTCTGCTGGGGAAAAAGCCCCACATACCAGGACTGAGCCAGGAAAAAATGGCCTTGCTACAGTGTTGTTGATTAAACCTACCGTGATTCAAAGAAGCAGCAATTTGCTACTTAATTGTAACCAGGCACAGAAAGGAGAGAAAAAGAAAACAGTAAGGGAGCATTTTCTCACTGCATCTAGCTCACCTATTTAAAATTTCGGTTCATAGTGACTTATTCCACATGCAGAGTGTAGGAATTTATTAAATAATAGATACCTATCTCCAGGTACAGAACCAGGCATGCTACAAAGTACACAAACAAATTAATGCTAGGCTCAGTGCCCAGATAAGAAGGCTTACCAAAACAAACAAACCAACCCCAAAAACTCAGATCTCAGCAAAAGAAAAGAGTCCCAAAATAACATAGGAAGTATGAGAGTAAAAAGTTGTAACGCACCTGTCTGGAAATGTGTGATTAGCTGTGTTACATCAGCCAAGGTTTCCTTATGACAAGCCCTGTACATGTCTGTGGTGAGAGATGGTTCTTGCTGCCCACAAAGAAGAGGCAGTCCAGCCACGAGAGAGGAGTCTGTGGTTTAAAGATATCAGATTTGCCCCAAATTACATGCAGAGCTAGAAACAACTACAGAATGCTCTCCTCCCAGTCCCAGATTCAGGAATCACACAGTGCTGAGATTCAATGGCTTGTCTCTTGAAATTCAGCATGGAATATTAAATGCCCACCTGAGCTTCCTTCTCTGACCTCATCCTGTGCCTTCCAAGCCAGGGAAAGGGTGTTCAGGGTTGAAGTCTGAAAATGTTAAGGACAGGGCTGGAAGGAGATGAGGAGGAAATCCTGTAGAAGAGATGTCTTATTTGAGAAGTCAGTCAGAAAGCAAGGACAATTCAGTATCTGTCTCGTTTGCTTTGGAAGGACACAGCAAAGCAGCAGTCACTCAACAGCCTCAGGCCTGGATAATTAAAACCTTTATATAATGTCAGGTAAAAGAGCAAACAGTCTTTCCATGGTGTGGTGGTTTAACTCCAGATGGCAACTACACACCACACAGCCAGTTGCTCACTCCCCCCGTGCTGGGATGGGGGAGAGAATTGAAAGTGTAAAAATGAGAAAACTCAGAAAACCCGTAGGTTAAGATAAACACAGTTTAACAGGTAAAGCAAGAGCCATGAGTGGCAGCAGAGCAAAACAAGGAATTCATTTCCTCCTTCCCATGGGCAGCCATGCCCAGGAGAGCAGGGCTGCATCACGTGTGATGGTGACTTGGGGCACAAACACGACCACTCTGAATGTACCTTCTCCTTTCTTCCCCTTCCCCCAGCTCCACATGCAGGTCATGATGTCACGAGCTCTGGAGCATCCCTTGGGCCATCTGGGGTCAGCTGTCCTGGCAGCGTCCCCTCCCAGCTCCTTGTGCACCCTCAGCCTCCTCGCTGGTGGGCTGGGGTGAGGAGCAGAAAAGGCTGTGACTGTGTGAGCTCGGCAGTGATAGAAACACCCCTGTGTTATCCTACACTGATCCAGCTCAAATCCCAAACACACACCCATAGGAGCTACTATGGAAAAAATTCACTCTGCCCCAGCCAAAACCAGCACACGTGGCAGACTAAATTCAAACGCCTCCTTCCCACTTGCAGCTCGGGGTTGTGGGTTTTTTCCTTTTCCAGAGCATCTTGAGCAGATAATCAGAGCGTGCTGACATTCAGCAGTAATCAATTAGCGCCTACTTTAGATTAAATTGAGAATATGTAAATTGGACTCCTCATCAGGCACCACAGTCAACATTGCAGAGACACTCACCATGCTCTGAACATATCAAACAGATGAAATGCAGAAGTTGTTCCAAATCCTTTTCTAAAATAGGAGGCCAGGTGAGATATAGCAACCGTTTAAGATTACTGTTATCTTCTTTTGGTCGTTGTTGTTTTCTTTTGGTTTTGTTTTTTAACTTATCAGCTTCTGCTAAATTACTCTCTATGATTCTTTTGCCAACCTGACACAAAGCCGACAATTTTATGGAGGTACTTACATATATAATATGATAAAATGCGCCACTTACAAATTAACACAAGGAATCTGACCCTAAAAGGTGCATTACAACATTCCTCCTGTTTATCCTTTCTTTCTTCTCACAGTGAAAACACAGCCACCACCAAGTGTCAAGAGCTCATGCTGGGCCTGGCAATGCTTGGAATAATTCCACTTCGTTTCATAAAAGCACAAAGAGGATAATCCTTGGTGTTATCCCACTCCCAGTGCCAAGCACCCACACCTGCTGGCTAGCCAAGACCCTGCAGGACCAGCCCAGAAGTCCCACATTGGTACAACAGAAAAGGCTTGCAGGAGCCTCTTATGTCTTCAAATACTGAGCAAGAAGTTTAGGAAGAGTCTTGTAATTTTTCTTATCATGGGGATTTTTTTTTTTCCTGTCTGAGCAGCAAACTTTCTGTCAGATCCCATCTTGGGTCAGTGTGCCTGACCTTTTATTGTAAATTAAAATGTTGATTCTTCATCACCTCACGTTCACAGCATCCACCCTCAGCTGATCCCTTTTGGAGGGAGACAATAACTGGACCTCACTTTAAGTGGTTATTGTAGAAGGTGCTCACTAAAAAGAGCATCTAACCTGTGAGAGGTTTAAGAAAAGCATGGATGTATTAAAACACATATATTTGAGTGAAGTTAGTTTTTAAAAATATACTTTTTACCTCTACAGATCATCATCTTATACAGAAGGATTTTTCTTCTGGCCTCTAAATGCATGTGCTTACCATGACTATCGGGGGTTTGCATCTCATTCTGCTTCAACAAAAGCCCTGCTTCAGCCTCCTCTTCTCTCGCCTGTGTTATAGGTGAGATTGTTTCTGTAGAGACCACTTCGTCATTTTTGCTCAAACGTATCTCATTTACATAACTCATAAGGCGTTAGCAAAAGCGCTCCCCTCGAACCACGCCACGCACGCACACATACACGCGTATAAAGCTGTCACGTTGTGCCTACAATAGCACAACAACGTACCGCAGATAGATTACTCCTGTCCCACAGTTTGTTTTTCTGATTAGCACGCATGACGCAGACCCAATAGACATTAGCATGTCCGGGAAGCACTCACAATAAATTGCCAGCGCTACTAATAATTTAGATATTTTTATGACTGTTCAGCGCTGGCTAATTTCGTCTAATAAAATCCCATTAAGTTGCTGCCTAGTCCTTTTCCTTCCTCCAAGTCCCCGAACGGGACTTATATGCTAATTGCAGCCAGTATATGCTAATTAGACCTCATTTCCATTTCTTAAAGAGATAAGCACTGCCTTGCGCCAACCCATCATTAACACCTCCCACCTTTGCCGCAACCTTTCCGTCTGGCTCTCGCAGAGGCGCGATAAAGCATCGCTCTCGGCTCCGCGCAGCGCCGGGGCTCCCCGGCAAGGGGGAAAAAAAGGGATGCGCTGCTCTGCCAGGCACTGCGGGGAAGGCAGGGGAGCTGCTCGGTGCGGGAATGCCGCGCTCTCCCGCCCTCGCCGCCTATCTAGGGGAATTCTCCGGAGTCTCGGTGCGTGGGTGGAGCAGAAGGCGAGCCCGGGGCTTTGGGTCCTGCGGCTCCCCCGAACAGGAGCGGCCCCGCTGCTCCCGGCAGCTCGCTCTCCATCGCGCCCAGCCCACGCGGGCTCATTAGAGCTCCGGGGAAGCAATCAAGAGTTTATCATGCTTGAAGGGGCGGCGAGGCTCCTTGCGCTGCCTAATGTGATTTCGCGGCGCTGCAATGTAGTCGGAATTAGATCCGTGTTGAAGATGGGTTAGCGGAGAGGGAGCGCAGGAGCGCAAGCGAGAGGCAAGCCCTGCTCTGGTTTTAGAAACCACGAGGTGCCTTCTCAGCTGCGGGCTGCGCTTTCGGGAGGGTGACCGTCAAATCCCCGCGGGAAGATTCGTCAAGAGTTTTCAGGGTGAATACATAAGAATTCAAGCAAATTCCAGGCTGGGTGTTTAGGGCGGCAGCCTTGCTTCGTGGTCACAGGAGCAGAGTCTGAACTTGTCAGCACCGGGGTAAAAGCCCACCGGGGAAGAAATTAATCCATGGGAGTGAGGAGGGAAACTCCCAGGTTCCACGGTGTGAAACCAGAGCAGTGCAACTCACCTGTGAGTTTAGGCGAGTAGCTTATCAGCATATACTTTTCCCTATAAAAAGCATTTCTTGAAATTACTTAGAAATGCTATTTCCCTTCTGCCCTTTCCAGAAAGCGAACTGCAACGTTTTACTGTCTGAGAAAGACAGTTGCAAAGTCAAAGGATCTGGGAATATTAGCAATGCCATTGTTTGAAAAAGAAGCAGCCTTGAAACATCATTTGCAAATCTATTCATTATTCTGAAATGCTAAACGCAGTAAGAGCAGGTTTAGCATCTGTCTGCTAACTAGCTCCCTGATTATTACCCAGCGGAAGAAGAACACAGGCAGGCAGGGCTTTACTCCAGGAAGCCCGAACACTGTAGATGTGAAGTGTTCCCAAAACGTGCAGAGACCCCTTGAGCCCCCACCCCAGGCAGGGCTCTTCACATCTTTGCTTTGTGCCGCGCTTGACAAATGAGGGTAGCGTGGCTCTTTATTTTCGTGGGTAAAACGACTCCCGCTGCTGTCTCCGGGAGCTCAGCGATGTCACGCCAGGGATGAATTCGCCCACGTCCGCCTCAAACTAATGCATTTCTCCCCATAGCCAAAATCATTATCCGCCTGATTTCCCCTCCACCTTTCTCATCTCCCACCCCGAACACACACAAACACAGACACACAGACACACACCGACACACAGACACACACACAGAGAGCACACCGTGCCAGTCACAGCCCGCTGTGCCGCAGCCCTGAGCGTCACCCCGCGCTGTCCCCAGAGGGTCACCCGCACACAGCTGCGAGCACACCGCGGGACAACGGGACAAAAGGGGCAGAGCCCCCTCGGTGGCGGTGCCAGGGCGACCCTCCGAGGGTGACACCGAACCCCAGGGTGGGGACCCGGGCAGGGTAGCCCGTGGCTGTCCCAGCCGCTCATTGGTACCCCGGGGGAGCGAGTGGCAGCAGCGGCACAGCGATGCTCGTGTAAGATGGAAGAAGAGGGAAAGGGCATGTGAGGAGAAAATCCATCAGTATGTAGAAACCATCGCAAAGGCTACTTTCTTCCAGTAAAATTAAATGGACTGGAGGGGGGCTCCTGTGGAGCTGATCTTTTTATTGCTTGCACATCTCTCTTTATACCTCTCCCTTCTGCTATTACTGATTATTTAACTCTGTAGCTGCACTTTAACTTTAGAAAGAGCTCCAGGATACAGTCGGTTTGAAGGAGGCCATACAAAATAAAATTTTATATTTTATTGCATTGTATTGTTCAGCATTTTAAAGAGGTAAATTAATCACTAAACTGCTGTTCTGTGCTTTAAACTACCAGCTGTTCAGTGCTCTGAATTACAAGATTTATCCTTCAGGATTTTTTTTTTAAATCTTTTTTTTTTCCACCTTTCATATAAAGACTTTATAAGGAAATAAGAACGTGCTGGGGAGCGGAGGAGGGGATTAAGAGACAAAGAATCACACTGTGCTTTGGTCTTCATCCCACATCAGATGACTTGGTGACAGCCCTTCCTCTGTGGGCTTTACAGCTTAATTACCTGGATTGTGGGCTTTCCCATTTCCACTCCTTCCAATCACCCTCAGACTTTATTAGTATTTAGAGCATCTTGCTTAGTCTGTTGGGTTTTCTCTTCACCTTGGCAGCTGTAGTGTTAAACACACACAAAGGCCTTCGCTAAGCCCTCATCACTGTGATCTGTGCTTAAATCAAACAACACAAAGTCTGACCACAGCAGGGACCTTTTTTCATTACAGGTAGAAGTGAGGCAATAAAAAGAAATGTGGGGGAGGGGAGCATGTGTGTGTGTTTGCAAATGCCCTCCAAGGTGTCCACAGGCCCCCTTCCTTTAAGAGAATGTGCAGGGCTGATGAATGGGGAAAAGGGAGGATGGTGAAGTAGTTATTCTGTGCCTTCGAATTCCCATTTTTTCCTTTAGCTTTTCTAAATCACTTTCCATTGAAACACAGTTTTGAGCCCTGGGTTAAGCAGCAAGAGGCATCTGACCCCTTCCCTTTCTTTACACCTGGCTGGTGGCAGCTCACCTGCAGCTGCTGCTCAAAGCATCCTCACCCTGCCCAGGAGCAGGGGAGCTCAGGGCTTCTCCTGGGAAATGTCTCTGATGCCAGCCCATCCAAATGGGGTGTCAAGGCCTGAACTACAGCACAAGCTGTGGCTGGGCTCTCCATTCTCCATACAGGACAGGAAAAACAAACCCAGAATCCTCTTTGCAACCCCAACATTGCTTCTTCAGCCAGTCTGCCTCCACCAGTTTCTCTCATTTCTTTCTGTGTTATACTGCAGAGAACAACTTCTGCAGAGAGTGGGGCATGAGAAGCACAAGGTCAGGATGGAAAGTCTTTGTACAAGTTCTAGAACAAGGCTGAACATTTGGCTACACAACAGATGTACAGTCACAGCCCGTATCCTACATGACAGGTGAGAATGGAATGTTTGGTAGCCAGAGCAAATACAGGAGATTAAAGTCTCTTGGTAGCACCATGAAACAGGTTTTCTGAGCATGTTTGGCAGTCAGTCCAGGTTTTTCTCTCAGACATTGCTTTCAGACACCAGTGAAAAGCCCCAACTCAGCCACTGCTTTTTGAATCTCCTCTTACCTAGAGCTGCTGCTGTCTTCCTTCCCATCCAGCCAGAGAGGTGGTGACTGCTTGAGCCCAGAGCCTGAGTGACCCTTGCTGAGCAGCCTGAGGGCAGCAACACCTCCCACCACCATTCCTCAAAGCATCTTGGGGCCAAAACTAGGGATGCTCTCTGCTTTTGTGGCATCTGCCCAAACATCCTTCTCCATACACATGGGGAAGGCCAGGTTGGGTGGGGACCTGAGCAACTTGAGGTGTGTGTGGCATCCCTGCCCGTGGAGGGTGGGAATGGGGCTGGAACCAGATAATCTTCAAGGTCTCTTCCAACACAAACCATTCTATGATTCTGTGATTCTATGATTCTATGCTTCTCTGATTCCATGATTCCTTGATACATAGCCCCAGAAAAATTCACATGCTATTTTCCTCATGCCTGAACAGCATGGTTCTAGTCATCTTCTCAACTTTTTATGTAGTTGGACCCAGACCTGCCATTTCCCCCCTTTCTATTGCCCTAAAAGGGCTCACAGGCTTCACTTTGGAGTGGCCCATCACAATGCAGCAATGTCAGTGCTATTAATCTCATTTAAACACTCTGATTGAGAACGGGAGCACAGTTTGTCACAAGCAGCATGATGGGTCAGCAGACAGGGGCAGATGATGGATCCAACAAAATTACCATGGATCCAGCTGAAGGAAATACATCTTTCTCCAGAAAAATTGCTCTCTCTATTCTCACTATTACATGCCCAGATATTTTCAGGTTAAAAAGAGGAGAATTTGTGTGCAGTGCAAATCATTATTTCACATCTTCCTAAAACCAAGGCAGAGGAGAAAGAAAAGACATAATTAAACCTAATCTAGTCAGGAAGAATTTTATTTCCTTTAGACTGGATGATCACACACCCTGTTTTTTTTCTTGGCAGAACCCAGACCATCCCAAAGAAAATCTTTGTCATGTTCATTTGCCTTGGACATTAATCAAGGCAAAAAAAGGCCCCTCCTTTCCAAGGGTGTTACAGACATAGGCTGTGGCTCCTCACCCCCAGGTTAGCTAATTTATTACAACCTGAGCTAAAATGGGTGTTGAGAAAAAGGAGGAAGTATTGCAATGGCCCCTGCTTTTCCAGTCCACTGTTTTGAGGGAATTGAGCACAGCACCTGTGCCTACTACATTCCCTAAAATACCCCCAAACCCCTGAGCACTCTCTATCACAAACACCATGAAGGGCGCAGACCTGACCTGGCAGACTCCAGGTAAACACACAGTAAGAACTTGCCTTCTTCCCTTGGAATCTTACAGCTCAAGAAGTGCACAAAACACTAAGAAAGACAGGGAAAGGAGAAAGAGGTGCTGGCATGACAAATGGTGAGTCCAGGGATATTCTTATCCCATTGACAGAAGGCTCTTTTAGGATTCCTACTGTCCTAAAGCATGAGTGTGAGCTTAGACAGGTGAAGGCACCACTCCCAAAGTGCTGGAAAAGCATCCATTGGGTGGTGTGAATCAGGGAGACAGCAGCAGCTCCTGGTGAGGGGTACAGCAAGGAGTGTGGGGTAGGCGAGGGCAGAGCTTTGAGCATGGCTGGAAAGAGCAACTTCAGGGATTCATGAGGATGAGTCTGTCATGAACTGTGCCTGAAATGCAAGTCAGTGGGTTACTTGGTCAATTCAAAGCCATTGCAAAAACCTTGCCTTCATCATGGCATGCTCTAAATTTTGAGTGGGCCCCCTGAAAGTGATTTGAAGCCTCTCTAAAATGTTCAGATACAGAAAGCTTGGTGAACTGAAGTGTGGAGATAATGCAGAAAGCTTTAAGATAACTTATTAATCTTGAAAATGTCTATGCAATGAGCTTGTTATCACTATGCTTTTTAAGCCTTTGATAAGGTAAATCAAAATACATCTGTTCCAACAAAGTTTGCAACACTGATAAAAAAAAAAATTCATGACATTTTAGTTTCCAAATATTTTCCATTCACTCTGTTACTAACAAATTTGGATCAGTTTCACAGCCCCTTGGAAATACTATCTAAATTATTAACTTTGACCAAAGGAATGAAGACAATCAAACTTTAAAGAAAATTAATATCAACTTCCTCAACACTTGGAAATAACACCCAAAGATATGTATCCCAACATTCTATGGCTACTACAGAAACTTTACCTCAGAAAAGGCTGATTTAAAAGAGCAGTGAACAGTTTTACTACAACCGTACATGCAGTATAAAGTTGATTGTGGAACTTTGTCTGCACTCAACAGGGCATTACCTGAAATATCAAGACCCCAGTTCTCAATTCTTCATTATTTGCTTCTTGTACAGAAGGTTACAAAGCTGCAAATCTCACTTCATCATGCTCTGCGCCTCTTGTAGCTACTCTGCATAAGAATTAACCAGTCTTTCTTAAATTTTTGGTGTGTATGACTCAGTCTTTCTTAAATTTCTGTGTGAGTGAGTCTTTCCTAAATCTCTGTGTGTGAGTGCTGTGCCAGGTGCAGCAGCAGACCTGTCCTGTCTGGCTGATGGGGCAGGCTGCTGGGCTCAGAAGAGCTGAGCTGCTCTGCAGTCAGGGCAGTCTCTACTTCATGGAGCCCCTCAAAGCACCTGCCCTGGGGCAGACCACACAGTTTGGCTTCTCTAACCATCATGGGCAGAATTTGAAGGCCACCAATAACCAGATTTTCCAAGGCACAAGGCAGTGGAGATTTTCGCCATGACAGCCTGGCAACGAAAGAGTGAATCCACCTTGGACATGAAGATAAACTCAGTTTGGAGCATTTTCTGGCTGTTGTGTAGCTCATGTGAAGAAATTATGTGTAGCCAAAACCTGGCACCAGCTTTCCACTGGATATGTACATTTATAAAAATTGTGAAGAAGCAAAAAGGGAAATATAAAAAGTCTTCCAAAAGAACCTTGCCCATGGTGATATGGATACAAAGATCCGAGAAGCTCTGCAAAGAAGCAAGCAGATCACAAGAATGAGCCAAAGCAAACCTGGGGAAGAAATCCTCAAGTGAGCTGCACCAGTAAACAAGAAAAGGCTGGGGCTCAGCAGCAGCAGGGACAGTATTCAGAGAACTCAAAAGTTACAGCTTTTTCTCTGTTTTACTAAAGAAAAATCTGGAAATAAAGCACTGGGTGTCCATGAAAGAGCCAAGTGCTGTGCTCCTGTGGGGAGGGCTGGGCTGGGACATTTCTGACTGAAGAAGTGGACCTGACTACCTCAGCTTGGGATATGGAGAACATATTGCACACACACATATAAGAGATTTACCATACCCATTCACAGACGGTTCTTCCCCACACAGATGGTGTTTATCACCTGAATTTGCTTCAGAATTTTTTCCTGGGGAATTATTGAGTAATCAACTTATCTCTCACATAATCCCTTCCTTATTATCTTAGGCAAAAATTGCTGGATCTAATAGAAGACCTGCACACAAAGGGCAAATAATGTTCATTACAACTGAACAGAAGAAATTCTTTCTTTAAGTCTCAGATGCTGCACTCCGCAGTGGCATTTCTTTTTAATCTAACTCCACACCAAAATCTGATCAGATAAAGAGAAGTGAAATTGGCCTGGTGTTGAATTTTAGAGAATTAAGAAACCACAACTCCCCTGATCAAAAGGATTTCACAAGAAAGAAACCTCACTAGCCTTGCCCATCCCAGATCCCAAAATGAAAACTTGAATACAATGAATATTCATGGTAGAGGAAGGAATAATATGGTCTTATTGAATACACTCTGGGAACAGGTATAGAGGAAGAAAATGATAAAACAATATGAAATCTGGATTATATTTATTTGAAGTTTTACATGCAATTTAAAATCAGATTGGATAGGTTTGGATGAGATGTGCTAACCTGTGATAACATCATAATATGCTGCATGGGATATTTTTCTGAAGAGTTTTCTCAAGACATGAGCAGTGAGGGAGTAAAGGGAAGCTCAGCATAGCTTATCCAGATCAACATCTCTCTTCAAGACTGACAATGAGATTTTTAACAAAACCATTAGTCATTTGATTGAAGGCAATTTGACCAAAATTGATTCCCCCTGATCCAAAGGAATTAATTTCAAACACTGCAGGGTGTTTTCATGTAACATGAAAGGGCTCCTTTTGTGCTGCATGCGATTCAGACCCCACAGATCTGCTGTTCTGCAGCTCCCATCTGTGCATGGAGAATCCTTGACAGTTAGTTGCCCAGATATTTAATGTTTCAGAGAAATAATTTATTACAGGGCTCTGACACCTTTTCTATAACCATGTAGCAACAAACACATGCCACTCAAGTCAAACAATTACTCTGCTTTCAGGAAAACATAAGAAAATAGCTGCAGAAGGAAAGAAATACATACAGGGTCATATTTATCTATCTATGATTCTAATTCTGATGGTTTACTGCTTTCTTATTTGCTTGATAAACACTTGTAGCATCAATAAGACATTTAGTAGGCTGGAATTTCCTCTTGTTTGTACTGTTTTGACTGCAAGGATGTGGTGGGTGACCAAGGACAGCGACAGCACCAGCTGCCACAGAAACTGCCACAAAGGGAATCCAGTGTGTGTGTGGATCCTGGGACTGGTATAATTTGGGACATGGCACAACTGAGTTTGCCCTCAGAAGCTGATGGCTGAGCTAAGGTGCCATTGCAGATCAGACTGGCTTTCACCTTGATGGCAGGGGAAGGTGTGGGTTTGAGTCACTGTGGAGAGCCCTGGGAGTGAAGAGTAGTGATTGAACCAGCTGCTGCTGTACAGAAGGCACCTGCCCTGCCAAATCTCAAAAGAAAAGTAAGGTCTCCATTCCAGTGTGTCTGGATCCCACCTTCCAGCTGTGCCATGACAATCCCCAGCAGCATGGATGTCTCTGGGAAATGAGCCCTGAGTGCAGAGCTCCTGGGTTAAAGATGAGCTGGGTCTCACTCTGCTCAGCTTTCTCAGGACTGAGGTGTTCCTGAGCATAAACACATGCACAGTTGGGGAATGTTAAAATAAAAAGTTTGTGAAACACAGGATTAGGTGGACACCTTCAGGAATGCAGGTCTGCATTCAGGCACATTTATTTCAGTTAAAAGCCCCATTATGTGCATAGGTCCTTTTTGGGATCATCCCTCCACACCTTCTTAGTTCCTGTCACCTTCTTGGGTTCTTTCACTTTTTTCACAGACAAAAGTCTGTGAAGCCAAAGGGCTTCAAGAGTGTTTCTGATGAAACCTGCTGTCTTAGTTTGGAAAGACAGGTGTCTGCTAAGGAAGGCAGGAGCCTCCCCTGAAATGGAAAATGGAAACCCCCTCCCTCCGAATCGCTATAAATTTTAAATTAAGGGGCTCTTGGGCAAAAATACGGGAGCAGGAATAACAGTTCTTTATAAGGGAATATAAATAATAAAAAGATCAAATAAACAATGCAGTAAATCAAAACAACACTGGCAGAGTCAGAATGTGACCTGACACCCAGTTGGTCAGGGTGTTGGTAGCAATCCAATTGGAAATGTGGCTGCAGCCCTCCTGGAGTGTCAGGGGTGGTTCTGCTGGAGCAGGGATCCTGTAGAAGGGTGGAATCTTCCTCTGAAGATCCAGGGGAAGAGGCAGCTGCTCCTCTGGGAAATCCAGTGGAGAAGCTGTGCTGGGGCTCCAGAACTCAAGATTATATCTGGGAAGGACTGCTTGGCTCCTCCCTCTGGGCGGAGCATCCCCCAATGGATGCTGTAGTTCTTATCAGTCCTGCAGTGACATTCCATAGCCTGTTATCAGCAGATGTCACCCCAGAGGGAGGAGTGGGTGTGGAAGAGATCAGGAAAACTGCCCCCTTGACAGAAGACAACTGCCATACAGATGGCAAATAGAATACAATTTGCTTGGTAATCCAGGACACCTGCATAAAGAATTAATTGCCTTTTGAGAATACTTTCAATCTTTCCTTCTGTACTCATTACAGAATTTTAAATAACACAGACAAATCTCTCTTTCCCCCGTCAACAAATTACCAGCACAGAGAGCTCATTGTCACTGGTTATTCTTGAGATTAAAGAAATAGAAGAAATGACCAAAAATCTTATGCTATTTGGTAAAAATATTACTAGCATACAAAATATGCTCTTTAGCCTTTCATTTTAGGATATAAGTGAACAATTAACTGCTTTCCACTAGGAAGAAATCTCTACTAACAGCTTTAGAATGGAGGACACCTCCTGTCACACATATATTGGAGGAATATATGTTTACTGGATCTATAGCTAAGCTGGATAAGCAGAAAGAAAAGATACATCACTGTACCACTGCTGAAAAAAAAAAAGAAAAATTAGTGGTCTGTAAGTACATCACTGTACCACCGCTAAAAAAAAAAAAAAAATTAGTGGTCTGTAAATAAAGTTGCACATTTGGGGTTTTCAGCAATTTTGCAGTGAGGTATGGAAGTTATGGGATGCCACATTACAAGCAGAAGTAGTCAAGGCTACTCAGCAACAGCAGAGCAAAAATATGATTTTCAGCTGAGAACATCTCCCTGGATTTTGCCTCTTCTGTTCCCCTATCAATAATTTGCAAAGCAAAAACGATAACCTTTGGTTGACAGTGTTGTTGCTGGGCTTCTACGAGCTCACCCTCAACCAAGGGAATCCTTTTCTTTTAAGCAGTGGGCAAAAGGGGCAAAGCACTTTGGGATTTCTAGAGGAGAATTAATTCAGGTTGTACAAACCCAGTGGAGGGGAACCCTTTGCAAGCTTTGAGGCCCACTTAGCTTCGTTAGCAATTCACAAACACATGAAAGTGATGCAGACAGACAGACTCGGTAGGTAGTGTGAGCTTGTACAACCCTGGGAAAAAAAAATCAGACTTTGATAAAAAGAAATGTGAAGTATTTCATAGAATATGAAATCCCTTTTGAAGTTTGTTAGAATGACTGGGCCCTCATTGAATGCAAAAGAGAAATTTGATGTGCAGCATCAACTCATACCAAAAAAGATTTCAGAAAAGTGGCACAAAAGATGAGAAGTAGCTGAAACATTAACCTAAGAAAATATCCTTCTTTGTTATAAATGATGATTGGGAAGGACTTGGGAGCTAAGTGGTTCAGCTTGCCCACAGTAACTTGCCATTTTAGGACTCAAGATCTCGAAGGGATTGCGCCCACCTCAGGATGATTCACCTCTTTTTTCTCCATAGAAAATAGTCCAGAGTAACCCTGCATTCTAAATTACATAAAACTGGTAATACATCCGATAGATTTTTTTCTGCTACTTGTCAGAAGGAAGTGTATATCTAAGTTCAAAAGAGAAGGAATGGGAAGAAGAAGGATGTGGTGAGCAAGGTCTGTAAAGGTACTTAAATCCCTTGAGGAAAAACCCTACGGACTGTCATAGAAAATAAAAGCCAGCAAATAGAAATCCAGCATCATTCCACAGAGTTTAAGAAAACCATATCCCTGCCCTTTAGAATTCACTGAGCAGGACAACCTGGAGAAAATCACATTAGCCTTGAAAGAGCAACAATTCTTCATCTGAGGTATTTTTACTGGTGTAATATTTCAGTGTCTCCCACTTGTAATTATCTAAACTTCATGTCTTTGAGGTACAGCAATCCTCTTACCTCCTTTCACAGATGAAAGAACTGAGAGATGGTGCAGGGTTCTGGCTTAGGAGCAGGATGGGCCAGCAGTAGCACAGCACCTGTGCTTTCTACAGCTACTCAGGGCTGCAACTTCTCCCCTGCGAGAAAGGTTTGTCTGTCCATGGAGCAGGACCAAATCTCTGCTGGACAACACAGGCCATGTGGCTCTGCAGCTGCTACAAACAACTGAGGCCTCTCTGAACAGGAGAGGAATCAACCAGGTGGGGAGGAATGGCTAGGGATGCTCTCAGTCACTGCCTGAAGGACCCAGGGCAGGAAGGAAACTCTGTCTGGATTTTACACAGTTATTTTCCTCACTGCCATGGCACCCTGTATCTCTCAAGATCACATTTCTATTTGAATCAAGCAGTGCTCATCTTTTCCACCTGTACCATCACCCTTCATAATGAATGCTTCAACTGGGGTGTTGATCATCCTAGAAATAAGAGTACTTACCTCTGAAGAGAAGAATGGTGCAAAGCTGCTTATATTGCTGGTGAAAACAATAAAATGACAAACAATAGAAGAATTAAATGATGATGTCTGTCCATATATTCCATATTTGTATAGAGAGGCCTTTCTAGTTTTGCATTTTTTGGTTTTTTGATGAAAGTTTTCAGGACTTTGTAAGAGGTTAGAATAAGCCCTTGATACTTTTCATGTCAACTTCCTACTGACAATAGCCCTTAGCCAAGAAGGACAAGCTTCACTAGGAAAACAGTATACATTTAATCTCAGAGTTCCACATATGGAACACAGGGAAAAAAACCCCATAAACAAAAACCATCCTCTGGTCTGCAATCTTATGGTTCCTAGAATGTCCATGAGCTACAAACTGGAGCGCAGCAAAAGGGATTTGCTATGCAAAGTTCTGCTACCCAGTACATCGCAGGGGAAGTCAAATTATCCACAGCAGAGCAACATCTGGAGCAAAGCAATGCAGTTCTACTGGTCAGGCTTATGAGTTAAGAGGAGTCAAGTCCCTCTTCCCCCACTACTATACCAAGCACTGCTCACAACATGAGGCTGTCTTCCTGCGGTTTTGGTTCAGCTCCAGATATAACTCTGACACTCAGTTACACATCCAGCCACATTTCACAAGGCCAAAAATCACACGACTAGCCAGCAAGACTCCAAACCCTATTGCACATACCTATGATGTAACTGAAAGATTCTTAGTCAGGATGCCAGAGGCACATAAACATTGGCAATGCTGCTGTTTTTGCAATCCACAGTGGCAAAAGGATTGCTGCTAGTTTACAAAACACAGCCACTGACACGCTCCTCTTGGCTCCCTGCCAGCCTGCTGTCCTGAGATCCCCTCTCACAGTCAGGCTGTTTGTGACTTTGACACAATCAAACCGTGGTACAGATCTGTCCCCTGATGGTCCCAGGTCCCCTGTTCCAGGTGATCAGACTGTCAGTGCTGGAAGGTGTGAGGCTGGGGGTGGGATATGAAGGAGGTCACATGAACCCTGAATCATGAAAGATGATGACAAAGAGGCAGGAGACAGTAGGAAAAATGTTTGTTGGGTGCCATAGGAAAAAAAATCTTGTATTTCACCCTGTGTTTAAAACTGATTGTGCTTTAAATTTGGGAGCCAAATCCTTCCCTTGAACATGTATCTCTGAGTAATTCTGAGCAGCTCAGAAAGGGAAGAGTTATCTTGACTCCCAAGGTAATTAAAAACCCAACTTTTACAGCATCTGACTAATAGGATTGCAACCTTCCAGCAAGCCTGGAGGAGCTGTGGGCTTATCAGGAATGCCAGCTCTTATGTCATCATTAACTAATGACACACTATTCATACCCACCTGGAGATGAAAGTAAAAATTTGCACATGTAATATCTGCTTTTTCTTGTGTTCCCCTAACAGACTTAGAAAACAGAAACTTGTAACAGGGCCCGACCCTGCATTCATAGAAAATTCCTATGAATGCCAGTGTGATTGAGGGCATACAAAGAACACAAGCCTGGGAAATGTCTCTGTGAGAATTTCACACTTTGAGTTCTAAAATAA
Source organism: Onychostruthus taczanowskii (assembly GCF_017590055.1). Taxonomy (NCBI): domain Eukaryota; kingdom Metazoa; phylum Chordata; class Aves; order Passeriformes; family Passeridae; genus Onychostruthus; species Onychostruthus taczanowskii. The sequence goes on along the minus strand of NW_024498906.1, from coordinate 8,599,333 downwards.
AAAAGCTGCATTAAAGTATTACTGTGCTATAAGTGCAGGTGGTCCTGAAGGCTTTTAGAAATACCAAAACACTTGGTCTTCAATCTCATGGTAATCACATTGTTGATTGTGTCTGCGGATGTGTTTAACCCTTAATATGGAGTTTTCCATGTTATATTTACCTTCTTGCTTTACCTTCCCTGTTTGTAATGCCTGAAAACCTATGAATAGATAAACATTTTGAGAAAATGTATGTTGCAAATATTGTGTAAATAGCCATGCAGACAGGTTGGCAAAAGCATGCAGCCAAAAATGCACATCATCTGCAGGACCTTGTGACAGGCAGGTGTAAATCCCTGCTGTTTCACTTCTGTGCAGAGACCAGCCAAGGTTTGTAGAAGAACTTTTTACAAATTTGGACACCAGCCTGAAAGCTTTGCAGAGCAGTAATTGATAACTAAAAGAATCAGAGCCTTGAATTAAACATGAGTGTGTTTGAATTCTGCAATGGTGTAGGCACCTTACTTGCCTGTGCAGGTGCATAAAGCTTGCAGCCAAAATAAGGGTGCTGCTACTTTCCTTATCCTTGCAGCTAATATTTTCTGTATAGTTAAGCCATGGCTGGAAATACAGACTTTATGTAGCCAGAAAGCCAAGGCAAGGTTTGGTCAATTGTCCCTGAATACTGAAGAGGCATACTTAAATTTTTCAGTAGCCCTTTGCTGTCAGATAAATCAGACAAATAATTTTCTGGTTAAATTAAAAAATGTGGTTCAGCTACTCCAGTTTTGTTAGAGAGGCAATGACTTGGTCAGATTGCAGTACATATGCACTAAGTGGGATTATTTGGAGAAGAACTCAATTATTTCAGTGGGAATTTTAAGGTAGTTTTCTGCTGTGGGGAGACTTTGCCCTGAACAGTTTGTCTTCCTCTCCATGGCCAAACACTGCTCTCTAGCTACTTTCCCATTCAAATTCTCCTCAATTCAATATTCACTGGATGGATTTTTTTTTTAGTTGGTTTTTTTTTTTGTTTGTTTATTTGGGGGTTTTTTTGTGTGTGTGGTTTTGGGGTTTTTTGTTTTGGTTTGGTTTTGGTTTGTTTTTTTTTCCTCCAAGATCAACAGGGGAAAAAACCTCTCTCAGGCTTACTCATTTCTGAATCTGTCCTGCTCTTCCTCACTGGCAAAAGTGATAAACATGAAACCATGTTCACCTATTTATTCCCTGGCAAAACCAGTCTGCAGTATGTCTGTCTCTTGAGTTGTCAGCCCTTCAGGGTGGGGATGGCTTTCATTTGTATTATCCAGCACTGAACTCCTTGGCAGGACACTGTGCAAAAGAATTAAATAACAGGGACAAACATTTATTACACCTAAAGAGAGAACATTAATTTCCTATGTTGTTTCTCTGCTGCTTCCATGTAAAGAACACGGGGCCAGGCTCTTGGCTGGAATTCAGTCCAAAAACATCCTGGTGATCTGCACCACCTGAGAACCTATCCGGGATTCTCAGATGGTGTAGGAGTTGAGGGGTCACTAATCTCCCTTTTTCCCTTTACATTCAATACATTAAAGAAGAGTCTCCTGGTGTGATTCCCTGCACAACAGCCCAGGTACATGAGATCTGTCCCACTTTGCTGGATCCTCATGCAGATCAGCTCTGGTGCCACAGAGCTGTCCAGGAACCAGGAGCACACTGAATCCAGGCTGGAGCTGCCTAAGGCAGGGCTGGCAGAGTCTGTCATGCCCAGGGCAGGTGGAGGCAGCCCCAGGCCAGGGAGGAATGGGAACAAGAACTGGCCCAGCCTGCTCAGAGTTAGGGGTTCCAGCTTCATCACTGGTCCCCAGCCAGGGAGAGTGAGAAAAAGCAGAGGCTTTCTTCACAGGATTTTTGGAAACTTTTTGTGGAGAAATGCTCTTTAATGCTATAATGTAAGATAAGATTTGGGATGGGCTACAACAGTTAGAATTCTGGGAGAGGTTTGCCAGTCACACAGACTGGCCAGTGGGATTTGGAAGATATGCTGAGAAAGAAAAACATTCTCATTCATCACATTCCCTTGTCCAATTCCACACATTCAGAGACAGGAACAGGCTGTTTGCCCACTATGAAACCTGACTAGACCTTCCTGAGATTGTAGGCAAGGTCTGAGTGCAGCTGAATACTCTCCAGTTCTGGAGAGGTCAGTGTAGGGGCTGGGGCTGCCATATTGTTTTGATGTAGAAACAGAAGGAAATGGAGAGAAAAATTTTAAAAAAGGTTTGTTTTCAGGGGTACAGTTCATAGCAAAAAAATTGAGCCTTGTGTTGGTCAGTTCCCCCAACAGCTGACTGCCTGCAGCACCTGCAGCTGGTTTAAGAGGTGTGTGAATAGTGAGAGGGGACAGGAGGAAGCTGGGGGTCTGACCAGGGTGCAGCTAGGATTGGTAATTCACAGCAATGCCCATCAGAAATAATTCACTAACATTTAATATATATTGCACAAGGGGTGGGAGCAGTCAGATAAGGTGAATGCATGAAAAACCAGGCTCGTTTGAACTTTGGCCTGGTTCCTCTCAGTGTTTGCTTGGTTTATACCAGGGTAAAACCACTATAGGAATCTCTTGATAAACACATTGAAACAGGGGTCAGTCTCCTCACCCTTCACGCACTCCTCCAGCCTGTGGTCACACTGGCCCTTTCAGTCTGTGATGGACCCTGAAAACATTTGGGTGCAGTTAGGTGCCTTCACTTACCTTCTGACCAAGCCAAGAGGTATCCCCACATCACAGATTTGTTTTCATCACAAAAACACAAGGAAATGAGCAGCCATAACTCAATTATGCTCCAGAGTGAACTCAAGGCACTGCAGTGAACTCAGAGGAGGTAATTCAAAGGGAAATGGGGAAACTGCCAGAGATCTGGCTGGATAAACTTAAACAAAAGAGTGTCTGGCTTCTTTTAGGCTTAACTGAAATAAATTTGCTTCTCAGAGCTGAGTTCCTAGGCTCAGCTCCTGTTCCCCATCACCCTACAAAAAGGCAGCAGTGACAGATGAGCTCCCAGCAGCTGCAGTTCAAGGTGTGTTTATGTGGTGGCAGTACTGGCTCAGCAGATTTGGTCTCTCCTCCCTTCACCACTGTTTCCTCTCTCACAGCACCCATCTGCCGTGCTGGGACAAATGTTTGCACCTCTGCACAGAAAGTGGATCAGGGAAGTGATGTGGTTGAAAACCAGCAGAAGGTCCCCCCATACCCCCAAGGTCTTTAAGGGGTCTCTTCCCCAGGCTGACAAAAGGGTGCAAAGGAGTGGACAGGGAACCCCAGGGGTCCTCAGGTGCACCTACACACAGCTTAACACACACATGAAACCTGATGGAGATCCCTGTTCACAGCTTTGCAGGGTCCAAATGAATGTGCAAATTTCCATCAGCCACTGTGGGGGCTACAGGGACCCCTCTGGCACCTCTTTTAAACTGAAAGAACTGGGGTGATACCATACAAATTTACCCCTAGCACTTCATCATTCCAGGATGGAAATGACCTCTGCTGCCTGGCCTCAGAAGTAGAGCAGCAGTGAACCAGGTTTGTCACCAGAAAGGGTCAATCAAACAACACAGATTAAAGCAGAACCAACCATCACTTCTATCAAGTGGTTTCCTCCCACAAGAATTTTTCCTTTTTCTTTAATTATGCATGCAGATCACCACGCAGAAAAGCATCTAACAGCTTTTCTCCATGCTGAAAATGCAACTTTTGAGCAGCCGAAAGTCCACAGGTAACCTGAAAAATAAAGTATTTCTTTTTCCCAAGATGAGACAAAGGCTAACCCGTGATTGATGCTTATGCAAGCAGCTGTTAGGCTGCAGAAGCCCAGTGCTGCTGTAGCCAGAGGATGGAAAAGCTTCCTTTGCTTTCTCAGGGAGTGTGCTGGCTGAGAGTGCAACACCAGAATGAGAATGGTGGTATGTTTCTGAAGGGATTTATTTTGGCCCATGTGACATCCTGCCCAGCTTTTCCTTGCTGTCAGCAGGACGTGAGGATTACAGCTGATCCCCACTGCTGGCTGGGCTGAGGTGGATGAGAGAGCCCCGAGGCTGTGAGGGGAGGAGGCTGCTCTACATCTCCTGCGTATTACCCTCATCCCCAGCAAAGGGCACGGACAAATTAGCCAACTTTAAGGGTTATTCTAATTTATAGCAGCGAAGAATGCGCCTCTGGGAGCCATTATTGCAGGCAAGGGTAATTGGAGAGCTAACACCCTTTAGCTAGATGTCCTTCTCTGAACACTCTGTGCATGGAAACTCAAAGAAGGAGCCAAATGGCATCAGTTGGATAAAATCCCCATTGGGCACGGCGGGATTACATTCCTTGGCTAAAAGGTGCTGGCGTTGCCCCGTGCATGCACAGTGTGGGTCTGTTCTAAGGCTGTCGATCACCCGAGCCTCTCCCTGGTACACAGAGTCCCTTCTTGTGAAGAACCAAGCCCCAGTCCACTTCACACGCAACCAGCCTGGCTCCTGCACTTCCCACAGCCGCTCCTGCTCCCTGTGCTTGCAGCTGCTGGCTTGGGCTCTGGTGTTTAATCTCAAGCACCTCTTCCACTGTTTTGCAATGGCCTCAGCCCCACTGGGGATGAATTGACCAGGGCACATCACCCCATCTGCCCACTCCCTTCCCAGGATGAATCTGCAGTAAAAGTGAGCAGAAGGGATTACACACCGCACCAAGAGCTTTTCCAGGACACTCTGGTGGAAGCTGATCATTGTTTGAAGGGTAGATGCTTGCTAACTCAGCCACACCTTTTCTTCAGGCACTATTGCAACAACTGGTAATTTTGACTCTCCCTGTAAACCTCATGCCTGACTAAGTATGTGCCAGTATCTATTTTTTAGCCACAGTCAGCTCAATGACCAGCCAGTTGAGTATCTGATGCTCAAAGGCATGTGGCAGAATGCAGCCCATCTCACAGAGGTAAAAGCTATGGCATGAAATCAGGTGATTTGGATCATTTTTTACAGCTATAGGTATTTCCATGCATCTGTTTTAAGAACCACAAAGACCAGGTTATGCTATGAATATGGTAGCTTAAATCTAAAGTAAATTTCTCTGGAATTGATTTCCAGATAGCAGACAGAGGAAGGTAAGAATTAGGCTCTTTTCCCAGATTTATAACAGAAGAACTAACAGCAGAATGTACAATTTTCTTCCAGTAATAGCTAATGATTAAATAAAGCAAAAATGAATTTTGACAAGCAGCTGGTTTAATAAAATTTATAGGCACACTATCAGATTCTCTGCCTCTTGCAATTTACATAGTCATTCAGACCAGCACTGAGTGACTTTAACTCTCTATTACTCCAAGCCAAGGGTCTCTCCCACACAACATGAAAAAGGTAAAAATAATTGTATATGTATGAAAAGTATAGAACCAGGTTCAGCAGAATTACATTGCATCTTTCCTTGTGAAAATTTATGTCCATGAAGAGTTCTTGTGTTTCAGTCATGACAGTGTGTAAAAATGAAAGCTCTCAGAGCTATTCTGGAAAAATGGAATGTTGTAAAGGGGTACTTTGGAAAAATTATTTGACCAGAATTATTTTTTGGGGTATAAAGTTGTATCTTCAACTTCTGTAAATTGACCTTAACCCAAAGAGCAGTTGGGAATGCTTAAGTGTGGCAGAACACTGGTAACTCACTGCTTTTTCTACCTTAGGCTACCTGTTATGCCACTAAAATAAAGGATGATTTGGCTTCTAGCATTCCTGATGAGAACCTTGAAGAGAGATTCTGAGAAAGCATGAGCTTCTGCCACTGGCAAAAATCTGGCACAGGAAAAAGAAGGGATCATGATTCCTGGGAAAAGCAGAGCTTTGTGTTCTCCTTCCTCAGAAGTGTGCCAGGACAAGCAGAGGAAATGAAAGGTGGTTTGGTCATTCAGAGCAGGCAGTGTTAACAGCAAGAAGGATCAAGAAGCTGGCTCAGCCACCACAGCCAAGTATACACCTGACAGGGGGCTTCAGTAGTGCTAGAGAATTTTGTAATCAGGGTTTATTCTGATTAGACAGGACAGGGAACTTTTCAGGAATAGGGAAGGATAAGCACTGAGAAGGTTTGCAAAAGGCACACCACAAAAAGCAGCACAAGGATGCTTTTTCCACTCTACCACCTATTCCTTAGCACCACAGTTACCCTAATTTAACCAATAGTTGGATTATAAAGAAAAATATTAGCTGAAAAGTGTGCATAGGTTGCTGCAAGACAAGATGGAGCAGAACACAGGGAATATTAGCTGGTTTGTGACTCATCTTGCACACCTATGCTAACTCCAAGACAGTTTACTCCCCTTTTATTGTGGAGAGATACTTTGCACTTACCATAGAATTGAAATCCAAACTTAGGACTTAACATAAGCCAGATGAAACACTGCAGATTTACATACAGCTTTCCCATGGAGATAAGCCTTCAAGAGTCCACAGAAACACAAATTTAGCTTTTATCCCCTTATTAATTCTAGGAGCCTTTTTTGCTTGTAATTGATGAAGATAACACTCTTCCATAATGTGATAAATATATTGCAGTAAATTGCATTAGACATTTATATGATGTATACCTAAAACACAAAAGGACATAAATTAGAAGGTAGAAATTAAGCAAGGAATTAGTTATAACTAGAAAAGTACAATAACTTCATGATCTTTAACTGATGGCTGTGAAGTCTCAGCCTAGAGTCCCCAGTCCCCTGGCATGCCTCTCCTAAATTTCTCTGAATGTCTAAATTACCTGCTTGTTACAACAGCTTGAGGTCACTGCAAGAGGAAATGGCCAGGATGACAGAGTGGCCACACTGCAGGGAATGGCTGGAGCCTGGGATCCACGCACAGACTGTGCCATGACAGGACATTGAATTATGCTGCCACGAAAGTTTAATTTTCTTCAGCTTGTACCAAACACCACCCAGAGGCACAAAGCACAATGGCTTATTGAGGGCCACTCTGATATTAAGGAAAAGAAGGGGAATGCAGGGAAGTGAGTGCTGACTGTGATGTTCAAGGAGATGACAGAAAAAAAAAAAACAAACCCCGCATCCTCCTGTAGGTTATGCTTTTCTTGATTCAGAATGCAATAATGTGTCCTTCCCCTGCATCACCTGTGCCAAGGTATTCTTCATCCAGCCATGGAATAGGCATATGATGGTGAATTTTCTGGTCACAGGCAGAGGCAGCATCAGGCTCCTTTTCCCACTTGGAATAGACTGGAATATGGCAGCTTATTCTCCTAATACAGGCACCACTTATTCTGCTAAAAGCAATAAGAAAAATTCTGGTTTAAAAACCCAGTTCCCTTAGAAAACAGATTGAGATAATTTCATCAGGTATATTCTGGAAAGCTGTTACTCCAGACTATGAAGAACTGCAACCTGAGCAAAAAAAAAAAAACTCCTCTTAAATAGGGGGCCAGCTGTCCACAGCACAACCATTTCACACAACCATGAAATTAAAAGCACTATTTGAACCAGTCATCACTGAATTAGTTTATAATACAAACAAACAGGCTTCACCTTAGCTTTCAGCAGGTGTTGATGAAAGCAGTGCTTGATTAAAACTCACTCCTATCTCTGCTAAGGGAAAGGAGCAGAACTGCCTGCAACACGCACCTCCCAGCCTTCACCTGCTGCCCTGTGCTCAGAGGCATTATGAAGACAAAATCTCTCATGAAAACAAAACCACAGCTCTCCTGACAGTTAGATGAAATACCAAACAGGACAGAAAACAAAACAAAGCCACCACTCTCAGCTTTTTCAGAAGTTTTCTCTTGCATCTGCAATAGAGAGCTCCCACACTGCAGCTGCCCACTGCTGAGCCTGGATTCAAGCCAGAAATTGTAGCTTAAGTGCTCTGAACAGTCCTGTGACCAGTGGAGTCTGGACTTTCTGTTGCAGAAGCCTTCTGAGCACCTGATCCACAGCGCGGCACAGCCTGGAGTCAGGGCCCAGGCAGCCAGGTGAAGGCAATTGTGCTCCTTAGGTGTTGATTATATTGAGGGAAAAGGTGTCAAGAAGGGTGGGTGCTCAGCCTGGAGTCAGGGCCCAGGCAGCCAGGTGAAGGCAATTGTGCTTAGGTGTTGATTATACTGAGGGAAAAGGTGCTGAGCAGGGTGTGTGCCTCTCCTGCAGCAGAGCAGTCATCATGCAGGAGCTGCCAGTGTGCCAGAGCTGGAAGAGGTGGGGGCTTCTCCTGCAGCAGAGCAGTCATCATGCAGCAGCTGCCACAGTGTGCCAGAGCTGGAAGCTGAGGCTAAAACCATTCCCAAGTCTTTTGGACTCTTTTAAATGAGCTCTTAACAAGCCTGTCTGGGGGAAAGAGATGCTGCCACTGCCTGAACTGGCTATCCTGCTGGTGAGCTGCCCATCAGCTCACACAACCCACAGTCATTTCACAGGGCACGAGAGCCCACACTGACACATCAGGAGCCTTGTGACACCCCACAAGGTGGCCCAGACAGGTCCTTCACTCCTGCCCTGTGTGTTCTGACAAGGCTCTGGATAGCCCACTCAGACATCCTCTGGTGTAAATTTCTGCAGCAACAGAATCATGAGTATGACACAAAGATCAGCAATGGAAAAAACATCAGACAAAAGCTGGGGAAGGTTTTGTTGGAGTTTATTTAATAAAAGGAGAAGTTGGTTATCACAAGGAATAAAATATAATGTGAATAAAAAGGACTCGTTTCAGCTGTCTGTTTAAACTTTTCTGTGCACCTTTTCCTCTGTAAAAATCTTGAAATACATCTGCCTGCATTACAATGCGCCGATGTTGCAGTTTACATCCAGTCCTCCGAGGCACTTGGATGTTACTGCGTATTGCCAGGCAACTACAGCTCTCAGTGACATAAAAGAAATTGGGGATATTCAGCAGAAGATAATTAGTATCTCCATGGATGCTCTGAGAACCCGATTCAAAGAGAGATGTGTGACTTTTCTCTACTTACACACCTGTATCCCTTGGAAGAGTGACGTGTAAGTGCCTGCTAACTTTCCTGGTAAAGCATTAACATTTTTTTTTTTTGTGATCAGGCCCTTTCTGACACAAGCTGCAAGTCAAACAGAGAATTTCAAGAGTGAAAGCAAAGAATGCACACAAAGCTCTGTCTTTAGCCTGAAACAGCAATGAGCTCATGTCCTGATAAAAGGCTAAACACTGAGCAGAGCTAGCGAGATCAGAGGATTTCCTCACAACACAGTCTCAGCCAGCTTCTATATTTTGCTTCGTTTCACACTGCAACAAAAACATCCACTAAGCAGGAACAGAACAACCTGCCTCAGTGTCAGGTACCAGCCCACCTTCCTGCCAGCTGGCAGGGAAACTCGTGAGGTGGCCAGGGACCTGCCCTGCCTGCCTGCCTGGGTAGAAGTCAAGCCACAGGGCTGCTCTGGCCATGCCAGCGGCAAATGCCAGGCGCTCTTTTCGCTCATGCACGCGGAGATAATTTGAGCCACCACCCCCCCAGACAAGCCAGCCATAAAAAAAACACCAAACCCGGGTTTTCTGAAACACAGGGATGTTACACAGGGTTTCACCATCAGAGGGGCATTTGCCAGAGGAAAAGGGATTCCCTGGCGATGAGGTGGGGAGGGAGCACAGCAGTACACGTTGAAAGGACTGAAGAGTGTGCTTGTGCCTCAGCCTATCCCTCTTTCCTGTTTGTAGCTATGTCAGGAGAGCCTTCCCACAATGGGTGTTTGAGCTCTTTTCCTCATACAAGCAAGCCAGAACAGGTCTGGCATGAGTGGGATGGATGTTTTCAGGGCCACACCTATCTCACAGAAACTTGTGTCGAAGCCAGCTCTGGCGAGTGCCAATAAAACCTGCAATCAGTGGCAGCTTTCACACTGAATGTGTCCAGGCTGACTTTCCTTTCAAAATAATACAGGATGAGGCTGGCTTGTGTAAGCAAGTCCATTTTTACAGGACAGTTTGGAGCCTGTCTTCTGTTGCAGTGGCTGCAGTGTGAGGCAGCCCAACACAGGGAGAAACTCCCAGGTGGACACGGTACAGCTCTGGGGACCAAGGAGGGGCATTGCCAAACATCCCCTCCCCACCAAAGAGCAGCATTTGGGAGAAGCAGTGAAAGGGAAGGTGCATCCACCTCTTTTCTTTGCTAGTGGCTGAAACTGGTGTCAGGCTCCCATCCCTGATACCATCTCAGGGCTTTAGACTGGAAATGGCTGTTGCAAAACATCGCGGTTCCACTGTTTACTCTGTAGAAGCTACAAGTTTCAGGCTGGCCACCAAAATGAGATCTACTATTTACCCAGGTCTTTAGGAAAATTAAACATCCATCACAGCACCATAACCAGCTAGTTTAAAACAAAATCCAAACCTGAAAGTCCTCCTAAGCCTGGATTATGAAAATATGCAAAAGCAACATAAATATCCCCAGGGAGGTACAGCTGTGTAGTCAAAAGAGGAATTTGGCCACATTCTGGGCTTTCACAGATCCGTCAATATTTATTTGTTGTGACCTGCATGCTCATAACTCTAAGCACAGCTGAAACTGTTCACTGAACATGTCCAAAGTCAATTGACCTTGACTCCACTCCTGGGTGTGAATTAGGCAAACGAAGTTTTTAACTTGCAGGTTTTGTTGGGATTAAATCCTGTGCAAAAGAATCTGAATGTAATGTGATAATAAAAAGTTTATTTCCTATTTTTTAAAGAAAATTGGTCAATAGGTTTCTCTCCAAACCAACAAACTTTGCTACTGAGCAAAGGTCAGGTGTTGAAAATTAAATCCAGAGGAGTACTTATTTTCAGGGAATTGTAAGCAATGGGAAAAAATCTATTGTAAATCAAGTGCAAGTGCAGCCTTAAATAGGACTTTCACTATCAACTAAGACTTTAATAAATGCATTTGAAGACTAATGACTTTGATTCTTCTTCCAGAGACTTTAAGGTGAATTGCCATTCTACTGTAAAATAATTCCATGTAAACCAAATTAAAAGTAAACTTGCATGGAAAACAAAACGACCTGTTTGAAATTCTTCTCCATATTTCCCACCTGCTATTTATTCACTTTTTTCTAATTTTGCATCAGGCAGAGAGCAAGATCCTTCACGTCACAAGGGAAAATCTCAATGGCTGTTAATCTGATTTGATGCTCCTTTGCCTGCATCCTTTGCTATGCCAAGGAGCCTGGCACTGAGGGCTTCAGAGGTCTATGGGCAGAAGTGGTGGATGCATTCTGTAAAAGCCTTCCCTGAACCACTGGCTAGCTGGTGAAAACCCCCACAGGTTTTCCTTGGTCAAAGTGCCACCACTGCTACATTTCTACGCTGTACCACTTTACTAGGCAGTAGTATTTTTCAAACAGGGAGCAAAGCCCCCCTCTCAGAGCTCAGGGAGAGCTGAGCCTTGCTCCCCTGTGGGCTCTGGGAGGAGCCGTGGCTGCCCCAGCCTGCCTGGATGCTGAACTGCTGTGCCACAGAGAGAATCCTAATTTGTTCTAACAGGATGGGCGTACGCCAGGCCGTGTCCCCAGCCGGAGTAAATCACAGGAGCCCTCCTGAAATCAATGCAATTATGCCAATTTTCATAGATCCATAGATTTTCAAGTCAGGAGGGAGCATCGTGATTTACATGTTGGCTATAGCTGTGATCTATGTTGTAAATGAGGATTTATACCAGCTGGGAGGATCTAGCCCTTCGATGCATTTCAGGAAGTCTCATCTTTTAGTCAGATAAATTCTACAGAGCAGCTGCTTTGCTGTAGAAGGTTTTTAGCTCTGCAGGAGAATAGCAGAGCCTTGCAGATTCACATCTTGTGGGAAGGGCCACGTGCACCTTGATGGGAGACCAAGAGGGTCAAAAAAGAAACAGCACCAAGTACTGCCTGGAGCAGAGGACTGGGTCAGGGAACAGCAAAGGTGGTTGAGAAAGGAGGGAATGACAAGTTGATGGAAAGCATCTGGATGTGCTGTTCCAGATACCTCTGGCAGCTAAATGAAGGCAGGCACAGAAAGCAAGGAAGCAGCTTTTGAGGGCTGATACCACGTTTTTCCTTGCTCTTGCACCAGTTCAGCAGGGAACCCATATGCTGGGTGGGATTTTGAGATCTCTCCCTGCTCCTTTCAATTCCTGGCTGTTTCCCTGGGCACCTTGCTGAGCCCCTGAGCCAGCTGCAGACAGCCTTGCCTGCAGGGGAGAAAGATATTCCTGTATCCTTGCTTGCAAGAGGCTTTGAATCAGTGGACCCATCAGTACACTGATTGTCTCACAGGAGGGTTTGCACTGACCCTTCTGGAAGGTTATAGGTAATAGTTTGTAGGTTTGTATAATTTTCCCCTTTTTTGCCTATTTACCCTTTCCTATCAGACAGGGCAGATATTTGAAGGTAAATATATCAGTCACTGAGGGAGAGCTGCACTGAGATTTGAACTTGTGTTTTGGGTGCATTCCCCTTCACCATGACAGCTATAAATCCCTTTGTTTCCCATTGCCAAAGCATCCCCACATGCTGCTTTGTGAGACAGCACAAATCTGGGGAAAAGGACAGTGAGCTCTGCCCAAAAGCCTGAAAACACCCAGGGACTGGCAGTGATATCCTGAAGCCCAGGACAAGTACAGGAGGGAAAATGAGGTGGCCTTAAGGAACGTTTTAGAAGCTCCATCATTCCTCAAAGAAAGAAGAGAATTAAAAGCAATGGGTCCAGTCCAATGCTCTGGTGGCTGGCATTGGTCAGGTTTGGTTCTACTGAGAAAACTTGTCAAAACAATGAATCTAGAGCCAGTCAGATAAGCTGTGGTAATTTTGTTTCATCTCACAGAAAAAAAAGGGGCCAGCTTGAATGGAGCAGCCCATCTGCACTGCCCAGAAGATGCTTATGCCATAAAGCCTTCACAGGGAGAAAGGGCTCAGTCTACTTGCAGTCAACTGGTCAACTCTTTTACTATGGCAATCCCTTTGCTTAATCTTGACTCATCCCACTCAAACCACTGTGAGACAAAAATTCTGTAGGCTTAGGTAGAGCTGGGGAATTTGTCAGGTCTTGGTGAGAGACCTCACAAATTGGTTCTTGTATTTAATTCATGGACCAGACTGTGGGCTGAGGTAAGTAAGCCTGGCTTTGGGGGAAGGCTGATGCTTCTTGAGAACTGGAAATTTCTGGGGACTTCTCAGATACATTAAGGCTGCATTTTTGGGGTGTTGTGACTGGGTCTGGGATTTCCTGTGCTTTATTTCAACAGCTGTGGTTACTCAAGTAGGCACAGACTAACTTAACTGAAGCATTCCTACAAGCTGAGCTAAAAGAGTAAATACAGAAAGCTGTCTAAAATGTCTCAAGTCATGCAAAATACATTGAACTGCCATTAAATGCCCACAAATGCAGCAGTTGAAGAACAAGGCCTGGTTTCACCCTTATTTCCTAACCCAGCCCTAAATCCAGCCCAGAACATACAAAACATCTCTGGAATGGCACCAAGAATATGAACATGAAGTGCTTCTCTTTCCATTATTAATTCAATTCACAATGCTTGAGGAAGAGTCTATAAACACACTCACGCACACACAGCAGCAGTCTAACAAATTATGCAAAGCGTTTGCTTCATTTTTAGTTTTGCAATCAACCCCCAATTTGATTAGAGGCTCGCTGACACTCATCTGGGAAATTTTTCAAAGCTGACTTTTGCTGCTGTGAATGCACATTTCAGTCATTCTCCACCAGAGCAGCAGCAACCTGCCAAGGCCCCAGTGGGGGAGGGAAAGGCTGGGAAAGGCACTGCTCGTCCTGCCTTTCTGGTTTACATGTCCACTGAATCCCACTCGATTTCTCTGCCAGGTTGGCTTGCATACAAGGGGAAGAGAGGGAGCAATTAGCACTCATTCCCTGTGCACACACTTGCCCTCTTGGGAAAAACATCTCTGTCCCTGGAATCTGCTTGGTTCTTTCCTTTACTGCAGACTGATGCTGCAGGATTTTGAAGAACAAGAACTGCTATTCACAACTAGCTATTTCCTAAAAAGTGTTGCTTTCTGATAGCTGTTTAATTCCTCCTGATATCACTGTTCAGAATTACATCTAAAATGCCAAGCCAAAACACAAGACAGTGGTGCAGAGAATCCAAAGATAAGCATTGCAGGCTTGAAATAAAAACATGTTCACAACACACTAGCCTAGTTTGGAAGAAGGAACAGTGCTGAAAGAGTGAGAAAAGAAATGGGGGACTTTCTGGACAGTTCCTCCTTCAGTGGGATACATTTCCACAGGGATTGTGACTTGACTGCATGGTGGAACTGAGACTGACACCATCAGGATAAGACAAGAAGGACTCCTAAAGACTGCATGGAAAGTAGCTGAAAGTAACTTCAATTACTTCAAGATGTATTAGGAAGACAAGTATTATTTAGGAATTGGTTACTACTGCTTGATCACTGTAAGTCCTCTGAATCCAAACCTGAGCTCAGAACAGGAACTGATCCAAAATAAAACCACTTTAGCCTCAAAAGGTTTTTGCTGTACACTCAAAATGGGGGGACGGGCGGAATTAATTCTCATTAGAAGCAGAGACGACACAAAAACCTACATGTCTGCTTTTGGGGGTAGGGTGGGTGGGGAACATTACTCTTTTTAAAGCAAATTCACTTCAAAACAGAACAAAAAATAAAATAGAATTATTTCTGCAGAACCAGAAATTCTGTACTTTGTGCAACAATGAAGCAATATGAACATGGAATATATAGACAGAAATATGTAAATACACTAGCAAATGTTGCAATAGAAGAATTCAGATCTAAATGAGGAAATCAGAATGAAATGTTTTGACTAACAATAAATGAAACAATTCAACATTACCACAATGAAATGAGAAAGTCAAAAGACAATTGTTTCTCATCTTCCTATTTTAAATTTTGATAGATTTCCAAAAAATAATTGCTTTTTGACAAAAACACTTTTACAAAGAGAAGAAGACTCCACTGATCCTTTTTGTTCAATCTGCTCTACTAAAAGCTGCCCACAACAATGCTCTAGGAGGCAAATCTTTGCATTCTTCTGCACCTGAGCACTTCTCTGGGAGCTGCTCCTTGCCTTGAATTTTTAGTCTGCTCTGTAGTTACAAATCTTTGCTGCTCATCTGTTTAAGACAGAGAAAAACCTCACACGCCTGAAATCATCAGCCTACCAAGGATTACAATAGATCTCATATATTCTAATCTAAAAAATTCAGCTCTGGCAGTTAAAACTAAAGGAGGTGTTTATATTTTATTCCTGGAATCATGGCAGGTCTCTTGGTGAAGCACTGGTTCCACCCTCAGCTCCCCTGAATGGCTCCATGTTCTCTCTCCTGTTATTAAAAGGGATGTGCAGTTCACCTCCTCCAGTAAGCAGCTGTAAGGACTCCTCTGACATGTTTTTCACTGCTTGGCCATCCACAGCAATAAAGATGAAAAATCAAGGGAGATAATGTGGAAACAAACATGGGAAGTTGAGTCAGGCCACAAGGAGAGCTGGTACAGCTCAGTGTAAACCCAGAATGCCCCAAGAACCGCCTGGGAAGTTCTGGGCTTTGTGAAGGTTTCATTGGAGACCAATCCTAAATGATCAGGAGCTGTCAGGAGTATTTGGTGGACAGTGTTTTTCCTTGGAAGAGGAAAGGAGAGCTGTTCTTGTTGTCTGAAGGAGACACTGCAGCTGCTTCTGCTGACGGAAGGTACCAATGCATTTTTCACAAAGTGCGCACCAGCCAACTCCCCATGGAGAGAATCCTTCCAGCCTGCCCAATTCCTTCTTGCTGCTCCCACAGAACACAGCATTTTCCACTGCCTCTCCACAACTGCAGCACCATTCTGTTCTTCCAAACACCTGACATCATCTCTGTGATGGATGAAAGGATTCACAACAATTATTATGTGGCCTCGTGTCACAATAAGACATGAAAGGAACGACATGCACAAGCTGGAATGTCTAAGGTAAAAAGAAGGTAGTTTATTTCTGAACTCTAATATTTATAGACTTTCAAAAGTAATTATGGATTGGAAGATGAAATTGCTACCTCTCCAGCTACACTGGTCAAACTAACAGTCCATCAATTTTCTCCTCTTCTAAAAAAGAATGCAAAACAATCATGATTTACATGAAAAGTGCGTGAGAAACTTCATTACAAAAATGTAAACATTAGAAGACTTAGAAGAACAGAGTGACAGCCTCCAGAACTAAAGGCTATGTAACTCTGAAATTGTAAAGCACTGTCTAATTTCCTGGAAATTCATGTAAAAATTAATGCATTCTGAAGCTGAATTCTGAAAGCAAGTGAGCTTGGCTTCCATGGGTGAATTAAACCCACATTTCTGCTTCTTCCACTGAACATTGCAAAGCTCCCCTGGTTTGAAACACTCAGTGCTGGCCTACAGTGGCCTTTTACTCCTCTGGTACCTGTCAGTTGACAATACAAAGTGCCATGGGGCAGTTTTGTGTGACCTGGAGAAGAAATGTTTTCCTGTCTTCTCCATCCAACTGCCTGGGTGTGCTGGGAAGCACAAGACAACAGGAGCACAAAATGGGCACTGCAGCC
The DNA here is from genome assembly GCF_017590055.1 of Onychostruthus taczanowskii. NCBI lineage: Eukaryota > Metazoa > Chordata > Aves > Passeriformes > Passeridae > Onychostruthus > Onychostruthus taczanowskii. The sequence goes on along the minus strand of NW_024498906.1, from coordinate 8,582,802 downwards.
GTGCAGCTTCAGTGTCTGCTGACACTGAGGAGGCTTCTGCCCTCAAAAGGCAGCCACTCCTTTTTGCAATTCTCCTTTTAGGATCAGGCTGGTCCTTACTCAAAGGCCCCTGAGAAGGGGAAAGCCTAAAGGAAAAAAAAAAAAGAAAAGGAGAAAAAAAAAATTTATTATGGAGTACAGAAGTGAACTAAAGGGAAGGAATGTGAGGATCACAGGATTGGACATGCCTTGAGAGAGAGATGGATGGAAGGGACACCAAGCAGGGCACCCTCAACAGCACCCATCACACCATGATGCCATTTGAGGTGCTAGTGGGTGTTCTTCCACACGATGTGGGAGGATGATAACACAGGCAGAGCTCCCTCAGCTTCTGGGATTTACCACCAAACTTCCCACACTGGAGAGGTGGCATGGAATTTCCCCCAACATTTTCAGTTCATTACAGTCCCTGAAGCTAGGTATTAAAGCTTTATCCTGAAAACTGAGGGAAGCACATGAATGCAGAAGCTGGAGCTGTAAGAAGGACTGCAATTATTGCAGGACTTGTAATACGAAATGCACCTGGCAATAGCAGCAAGCTTCCAGGTGCTGGTTAATCTTTGGGCTGCTTGGCATATAGGGTGAGAAGAACCATAAAGGGCATAAAGGGCAGAGAAGGTTTGCAAGCTGAAATAGGGCTGGAAATCAGGATTGCTTTAAGAGTTGTTTCCCTGCTTTTTCATGATGGTTTTAGAAAGAAATGCATGTACCACACAATCTCAAAATCTAAATTGAAAGAAATTTGTGACCTTCTTTTCATTTTCCTTTTTCTTTCTTTTCAGGTGTACAATACATGCAGCACTGAATTTTGCATTAATGTATATAGTGTGAAATTGGTTACTTGAATATAGAGTGTAAACAAGAGCAGGATTTGACCAGCAGATAGATTTGCAAAATCTATCATTTTTATGTAAATTGTTGTAAAGTTACCTTTGTACAGAGCACTGCTTTTTGACAAAGTATCCTTTGTCTAGTGCACAAAAACTGAACAAACAATGCAATGCACAGTATATACTTTTTCAAACTATTGCTGACAAGCTCTTTCATTTGGCATAGCATGCAGCTTTAGGCTGTGTTACATGTTATATAGTCATAATCAGTAACATTACTTTTTAAAAAATTGAATCCATCTTTTATCACACAAACCCATTAACACTGTTTTGTGTGTGTGAATTTCCCTCAAAAAAACCCACTCCAAACTGATCAAATAAAGCATGATGACAGTAAGTCTTTGGATTAAGACTCAAGCTTTTCTCAAGTTCAGGAGTATTTTTTTCCATCTAAAAACTGTAAGATTGACTTTCCTTTGCTCATTCCATGTTTATAATATTGCAGGTTTGCTACTTCACTGAAGACACTGTCAATGAACACCAGAAAACCTGAGACTGAAATTAAGTCCAAAGGCTGTGCCAGTAAAATACTGACATAGCCCATGTGGCAGGAGTTAAAATACACGTAAGAAGGTGGCCCAAATTTGGGATTTGTAAAGTCAGACCAGCTGACCTTTAGATTTCCACCAAGCAGCAGAGAAACCAGCTGCTGTAGCAATAACAGGATCTGCAGAGTTAACTCTGCAGATTGAGTGGCTAACAGGAGGGCACCAAGAGTGGTCTAACATAACTGCCCAGCTGTGCCCAGGCATACACAAACAGCAGATTGCCTTCCAGAATAATAAATTAAATGAATCAATAAATGTTGTCCGTATTTTCCCAAGACCCCAAACATATGATGCTCCCCATATTGCTGAAGGAGATCCCACGTTTCTTGGGGGCTGCCACCTTTGTCATTCAGACAATAACACAGCACCTGGTGGGTTTAGCAGATCTGGAGCTGCAGTGCAGCAAGTGCACAGGTGCCTGCTGAAGTGACCTGCATAAAATTACCCCAGAAGCCTGGCAAAAGCCAGTGCACCTCCATGACATTTTTCACCAGACCTTAGCAAAAGGTCTAGAGGTCTCAAGCTCTGGGCTGGCCTCCAGTTTTATGAAGACTACACACTGCATTTCTTCTGCTTATAAAGGATCCTTTTTAAGCATTTTTCTTTTTCTCGTTCAAATGAATCATGTCCTTCTTTAAACACTACAAAAGAAATAAAAGAAAATGCAGGAAAACACACAAGGTTCTGCATAATGTGTATAAGAAATGAGTGTTTATCACTGCATGAATACCTAATTAGACCAGACATGTAGCTCAACATCAAAATAGCAAAACCATGGGTTAAAGCATGCAGCATTCTATGGTTAGTACTGCAAAGATACAGACAAGAATGTGGAACAAAAAGTCTGTGAAGTAAGAACCATTAGGCAGGCAAGTAAAAAATCCTGCAGAGATGAAGGTTTGTTTCAGCTGGGCAGACATTCTAATCTCCTCACTGCAGTCCTCCTTGTTCTCCACCCATTCCCAGTCCTGCACTTATTCCTGCCCTCAAAGGATGCAGGTCTCTGAGCTGAGCAGACATCTGCCTGCCTGTGAATTGAATTGGGTGTGTGGGCAAGAGGTGAACTCCAGGCAGACCTTGTGGGGTAAATGCTGACCTGGCTTCTTAGCTCAGACCTGGCATCACACTAACGTGGCTGCTCTGCTTCCAGCCCCAGCTGGCCTGTGCTGGTGACTGTGGAGCTTGGGAAAAGGAGCCCTGGGATTGCCAGCACTCATCCATGGACCTACAAGGATGGGTTGTTCTGTGCAGGGACTCTCTGTGTACATTTGGTTTTGGGTAGAATTTAGAGCAGCACATGGCAAAACACTCACAAAACCTGTTCTCACTGGCCATGGTTTTGTACTTTAAGTGTCCTGTAATTTATTCTTCCAAGCAATTAGAACAAGAGCCTCTGTCCAAGTCCAAATATCAGACTAACCTTAAAAGCATTACCTGAGAGAGCATGAGGGTGACAGAGATTGACATGGTACAGTAAAGAGTGTCACTGTGTGAGAAGATGACTACAACACATAATTTGTGCATCATGCTACTTATAGGAAGGCTTCACCTGGGAAAAAAATCCACAATTTTCTGTCTCCTATAAGTCTTATTCCGAATGGGCACTATTCAGTCTCCATTGCTTTTTTAACACTCTACCAACAGATACAAGCTAATGAGGAAGCTTTCAGAAGAGGTCCTATCATCCTTACCATGTCCTTAATTTTTTCTCCAAAACCTTCCCTTCTCACCTGCCTTGAATTTCAGTGTCCATTTCTTCTCTCCTGTCCAAGAAAAAAAGCAAACATTCACCAGTATCTTCTTGCAATACAGTTCCCTTCTTTTGTGCAAAAACTTCCTTTTTCTTCCACATCCTACTTTCTACCATTCAATTCAAACTCAGCTGATCCCTTCCTGAGCTTCTGGAGCATCTCTCATCCCAGATGCAGCTGCAGTTCATTCCTCTCTCATGCTGCCTGGGGATCTGACTCATCATTTTTGCAATTGCTTCTTTGCATCAAAGCCTCATCTAATGCTTGGTGTGTCTGTATGAAAAAGTGTGGTTAGAAGAGATGTGACTTTCTAGCAAGCCCTGGAGATAACAAAAATGGAGACGGGTTAAGGCCATCCATCCACTCCTTTTATAATTTTTTTTGTTTGTTTGTTTATTTTTTTGAGTGACCTGGGATGGTCTATCCAGGGCAAGAACAGCAGCTCAGAACAGAACCTGCCTCACATTATGGGGTGCTGCAGTCTGCTGCAGGCTTTTCAGCTGGTGAGGTGCATGCCATGTGTCCTTCAACACCTCCTCCTCACAGTGACAGGGACACACACCCTTCCTCTGCCTTCTGCCTTTCTGCAGCTGGCCTGAAACTGCTCCTGAGCAGTTCCCACCTGAGCTGTCCCATCCCTGAGATGGCCAAAGAACAAAACCCGACGTGAGCAAGGCTGGCAGGAGCGGAGCACAGCCCAGCTCCTCAGCTCTCAATTCACCGGTGCCTGTGCTGCGTGCATGTCAGCAGGAGATTAGCTGCCTTAGTCCACAATCCGTTTCTGTGCTTCTCAGGGAAGTGTATTCTACCATTACTCTCTTTTAAAGACCAATCTGAGCACATGCTGGATGTGGGTGCCCCCTCCCCATGTTTAATTCTGCTTTCTGAACTCTGCATTTCGAATGCTTCTGCAGAGCGCTGCGCTCAATTAGAGACAGTCCCACAGGGCAGAGGTGCAGGCTGCATCCTGAGATATTCCTCTGCTTATTTCCTCTGGAAAATAAACAACAGCCTCTGAGACTATTCCTCTGCCAAAATAATTTTAGCATTTCGCTGTCACACAGCAGGTGGGCTGGGTGGGGAGGGAATGCCACCAGAGGTGCTGCTGTGCCAACCTCAGGAGGATGGTTATGTTAAAAAGCACCAGACAATTAATTAATTTTCCTTTAAAAATATTGTAAAAATGTATTTGGAGGTATTACACCTTCATAACAAAGTCTCTATTATAAATGAGCCTCTCCTTTTCAGACAGGCCTGTAATTAGATTGCCTGTGGTGATGATGAATGGCCAAGGTGAATTCATTCTGGGGGAAGCATTCGGCAGCAACCCACATCCAAAAGGCAGGGAAGGGCTACCTGCAGCCACCCCTCGGGCTCCCACAGCTGTCCCCCCTCTCTTGGGGAGTCACACAGCCCCCACTGTGCAAAAGTCATGGCCACTCCCTTCTCCTCCTGACTCAAAAACTTTGCAGCAGCGTGGAGCTGGATGTGGCCTCTGGGGCATGATCCATTGCCAGGTGGGCATGGAAAAAGGAGTGGAACTGGGGGCTGAGGTGCAGCCCCTGCAGCCCTGACAGGACCCCCTGCTCATCCTCCAACAGCTCCTCCAGCCCCAGGTCCACTTTGGTGGGGCCAGGGCCACAGGGAGAGCCCAGCTGGGGTCCGAGGGCTGCAGAGTCACACAGCCCTCCCTGCCTTCACATCTCCGGGCAGCTTTATTACTGTGATTAATGCTGGGATAAGGGATCTCCCCCTCCTCGTCCTCCTTTGCCTGCTCCACAGTAAATGCTGTTTCAGAGGCAGGGCTGGGAGAGCACTGAGCCCCAGTGACCAGGGAATGCTCTCCTTAAGGTCTAGCTTTAAACACTTCTGCTGTCAAGGAGAAGCTCACTGGCGTGTCGTAGCGCTTGTGGCTGCATTTCAAAGGTAGCATTTTGCAGGATGCAGCAGGTATCTGGAGAGATGTGGGACAGACTGGCCTCAGTCCCAGCCAGGAACCACACCCTGCTTGTGGATATTTGCTGTTCATAAAAGCCATCATCATTTGGCTCATCAAGACAAACAGCTTGAGCTTTGCACCGTTATAGAAGTTTCTGCTTTCTCTAAATCATGACTTATTTTCTTCCTTTACCTCAACTTTACTGTCTGTCATTATGCAACAGCCCATGCCTGGAAATTAAGAGCTCCATCCAGAAGTAAAAGCTGCTATAAAAAGAAGGAACTCTCCCCAGGACAGATCCATTTCGGTAAATGGTGAGGGTAATGTGAAATGAAAGTTGTGCTGAAATCATTAGCTCCAAGAACATTGAAAGAACTGAAGAGGTATAAGCTGAAACGTAAGAATTATAAGCTCTGGTGTCATTTACACTTACAAAAACTCTGGCCTGGACAAAATCATTGGCAGAATGAGGCAGGTGATGGCTGTAACAGCAGCACATTTCTGCTCTGTGGATTTTTTCCTTGGCATTGATAAAAATAGTCTGCTTGGAGGCTGAAAGAGCCGCCTGCCAGAAGGCCTCTGGCTCCCCACACAGCACTGTTTGGTGAGGTGTGGATGCTAAATCTTACGAAGGAACACTTGATTGGGAAACTGCAAGCACCACTAACACCCAGTCTGATCCACTTTAAGCACATGTTTTCATGGGCCTCCATTCCTTCTCTGGCCCTGAACACTTTCTGAACAACCCTAAAACTCTCAGCATCAATTAATGCAAATGTGACAGGCTTCTCTGATATGTAGGGTAAGGAGTCTTTCAGCCTCATTAGAGAAGGGAAGGGCTTTCCATCCATCTCCTGATTTTGATGGAAATGGTATACAACATGTTTTATCTCTGTGAAACAATAAGAGCAAAGGGGCTGTGAGCCAGGGCCGCCAGCTAAGAGTTGAAGATGAAATTTAATTGGTTAGTAACAAAATTTTACTGCTGAGACAGCTTGTTTACATCTATTTAATGTCATTGCTTCCTGAATTTGTCTATCAGGGAGTGCTGCCTGACTGCTTCAGCCAGATAACAAACTGCTGCTTACAGATTTATCTTCTCTTCTGGCCACCAACAGCCCCTTTTCAGTGTTTCAGCCTCTGTCTGGTAGCATCTTTTCCCACTGAGCTGGACTGGGGTGCCTTCTGTACCTGCTTATACCATGGCCTCTCCCCTGCTGGTACTGCTGTTTTAATCCCATCCCTTATCTCAGTCCTGGCCCTGTGCCTTTTGTTTGCTGTCCCATAGCCCTTTGCCACTTTGCACTTCTGTGTTTCCCAAACCTGATCCTTACAACCCCTGAAAAGTGCCTTTTATTTTAAGTGAGACATTTCAAGTCTAACGCTAAATTGTGCAAGGACGTGGGAGCTGGATCTCCGGAACATGGGATTACTGAGTGAGCTCCTACTTTGAAGGTCTGAGCCTATAATGCACTCCAATTTTCCTACATTTGCTTTAGTTTGAGCTGTGGCTGCCAGCTCCCCAGCTCCCCAGCGTGCCTTTAAAAGGCAAGAGGATGGGGAAGAGCATTTGTGCAGCTCGCTGTGTCTGTGCCCGGAGCTGCGCACTGCAGGCAGAGTCGCAGCCCACATGCAGCAGCCTCTGACCCAGCACTATTCAGGCTCTGGGTTTGCAAACCTCAGAGGTCAAGCACGAGAAGGTAAAGGAATGCAAGTTAGGGTAGCTGAGAGCATAATGCACCTATCTGTGTGCAGAAGGCCCTGAAGGAAGCACTGTAATTGTGATGTGCCCAACAAAGAGCAGCCTGCACCTCCAGGAGGGCACACCGAGGTTGGCTCCACAGCTCAAGGGGGAAAAATGTGAGACAGTCTCACTGAAGTGCTGTTGTAGGAATGCTGAAGGCAATGGTCTGCTACTCCACCTGTACAGCTTTGGAGCATGTCAATATTCCTAACAAATGGCTCTTGTTTCTGTTGCGCTATAAAAGCAGACAGGCAGCAGTAAGGTGTTTCTTTTAAAGTGCGAGGCAATTGTTTGTGAAAAGATGCTAGAGGAACAGTCAGATGTACATGAAAAAACTGGCAAAGCATGATTTTTATTCTAAAGCTCAACAAAAAGCAATGGAATGATTCTTTAGCTAGCTTTGTACCTGGGTGAATCCCAGCTTTCACTATTTGGGTCTTGTTGGGAAGATTATTTAGCCAATGGAAATAATCCTGAGCACTTCCAAATTCTTCAGCTAAGTGCTGAGGAAGTTGAGTCAGAATAAAAGGTCTTGTTGCAAAAATAGGTGCTGGCATGGAAGAGGGATTCCAGCCCTTGGAGTACTGCCATACACATATTTCTCATGTTCAGGGGATCTGTTTCACTCAGACCAAGTCAGAGTTATTTTGTAAGTTTTAACTGTTGCTTACACGAACTTCTGAGGGTAATCTACTGCAGAGTTGCAGAATAACCAGTGTTGCAGGGACCCTGAGGCTCAGCTCCTTCTCTGTGAAGACCTCAGAACCAAGCCACAACAGGAGCAGAGTTTTGCACTGCAGTGCATAACACGAGTGATAACAAAAGATACTGTCAGAGATGTTAGTAGGCTAAAGGAAATTAAGAACATTGTTCCTGGAAACAGAAAGAGGAGCTCATTAAAACAGATCCTGTTGAAAGGAGGCTTTGGGAAAAAGAGCACACCTTTTCAGAAGTCATAAGAATACTTATGAGAGCCACTTGCCTTCCATATCTATCATTAACTGGCATTTGGGATTTTGGAGCAGTATGGAAGCAAACCCTCAGAGCCTCTCACAGTGACAAAATATAACATTGGAGAGGAACTCCTCAGGCTAACAACAATGGTGGCATCAGATCATCACTTCTGTGGGCGAAGAATAGCAGGTGTACAGCTCTACCACAGGAGATATTTGATACCAGTCCTCTGGAACCACATTTTGTAGGTGGGATATTAGACCAAAACTGCTGTGTGCCAGGCCCCATGCTGCCACGGGACTCAGGAGAGACACTGCCATTACCTGCCTGTCACAGAACTTTTAAAGATGGCCAGCTGGTTTTGGTTTTAAGTGAATTGCAGGATGTCTTCCCCATCCCCTGGGGCTCTCACACCCATGTGCTACCTCTACAGAACAAGGCCTTTTTCCCCAGGGGAGTAGAAGAGAGAATACCCTTCACACAATTTTGCTTCGCCCATAAGGGCATCAGCCAGGCATGACGTATTCATGGCAACTAACAAGGTTTGTAAATATACCATGTCTAGGAAGTCACTGGTGGCAGATGTTTTTTCTCCCTCACTGCACACAAGCCTTGTAAGCACGAGCACCCTTTCAGCATAGTAGCAAAGGAAAAATGCAGTGATGTCTTGCCTTGGAGAGAGAAAAGGCATTGTCTAGGGATGAGCAACTCATGCTGGTGGGGGGAGCTCATTTGGAAAATTAAACATGACCTTTTAAGCAGAAAATGAATGGATGTAGAGCAGACAGCCCATCAGCTGTGTGAGACAAAAATGTTGCAATCTGGCTAAAAGCACCCTGTGCTTTTTTTGAACTCTGGATACTATAAAAAGCCACGGGCACGTGATTTTGCCCGGTTCCTCTGAGTATTGATATATGCAACCGTTCGCAACAAAAGAAGCAGCGCTGTCTAATAATAAACACGATGCATTCTCAGCACTTGATGGAGAAAATTGGGCCCTGGCTCAATCAATACATTTTCTCGAGCCTGACTTTCTGCTGTCCCCGCCCTTCAGGTCCCTACGTGCTCTTGTTCCAGTGGCTACAGCTCAGTCAGCTCTGAAACACCTCCTTGGAAGCCCAGCAGGCTCCCCCCAGACAAAGAGCCGTGGCTTCCACTGCAGACCGAGCTTCATCCCTGACTCCTGGCACTCCTGGGCTCAACATGTGTGTCACAAGAGCATAGCCAGGATGGGTGTGAGGAGCTCCCTGGCTCCTGAGGCCAGTGCAGCTGCGGAAGGTGAGCGAGTGCTCTGTGTCTCTTAAGAAGAGATCCTTGAAGGAGAACAAGACCCAGGGCTAAAGGAGGCCTCAACATCTGCAGAGCACAAGAGGTGCACAGTCATTGCTGATTCCACTGAAGCACTTGAGGTGAAGAATGAGCTGCAGAAGTCTCCTGCTGCATTGCAGAAGTCATGTCTGCCTTCTCCAAGGTTCCCATCTACATCACAGCCTCTACTGACCTCTCCTTGGCTGTGCTATGACCTTCCTCCAGAGGTGAGGGGCTGCTAGTGAGCCAAAGCTGTCACACACTGTCAGTCTGGAGTTTTCCATTGCCCTTTAGGTCTGCTGCTGCCTCCGTCTGTCAGGGCCATTCAGCTGCTGCATTTTGTCACAGTCTCAGCCTCTTGGCTGTCTGAGTAAGCAGTTGCCTGGAAATGTCAAAAACCCCCCAAACTAGAGGCATCCCATTCTGCCTGTGCTTCTCATCCCAGACGATCTGTGAAAGAACAGAACACAACCTTGTGGTTATGCCTCCAGCACCTGAGACCTGAGGGGACAGCATACTGCTGTGCCCTCTGTCACAGCAACCCACAGCAAGCTTTTGATTTCAGGCTGCCCACCTTTTCTACAAATGTGTTTCATTCACCCAAAGTTGCACAGCTGGAGGAGCCCACATCCACACTGACACTGGTTTGGAGACTCCATTTGTACATCGGGTTTTGGTTTACCGTCACTCACCACCCCTTTAAAGTGAAGCCAAACCATTCAAGGAATGCACAGGCTTGGTGCCCTCCTCTGTACAGCCTGTGTAACACTGGTTTACAGGCTTCCAGAAAGAAGAGTTGGCTGGGGAAGAAGGGCAGGAATGTGTCAAAGCATCAGCCTTTCATTTCTGTGTTTACATAAATAGAAAATAAAAAGCAAAATAATGTTTAAAACTCTCTTAAAAATACCAGGCATGCTGTTTCTGCTGACCTTGCATGAAAATGATAATCAAAGTGCCTTTGTAGTTTACAGCCTTTTTTAGTTACCGTTCTCTCGTATGGAAATAAAATACTTGTTGGTATAGTGAGTGACAGGGAGAGAAGTGATACTAACAGGCTTCCAATGATGTCATCCCAGGAGAAAAAGGGAGAAAAAGAACCAGCTGAAAATTAAATACGATAACAGAAACATTTCTTTTTCATATTAAAATGTTGATAATATGGACACGTAGAGCCATATCACTGCTGGGTATAAGTCAGCATAACCCTGCTGACATCAGGGATGCTATATGCCAGTTCACACTATCCAAAGAGCTTTTCCTTTAACTATGTTCTGCTTTTAGCCAATGAATTCCCAAGTATAATTTCTAGCCTGCAACTGGACCGTGTGTGCAGGTTTACAGCAGTGATAAACCAAGGGACTGGGGGGATGGCTTCCTGTTGGAGAAGAGACTGCTCAGCCGTGCCTGCCTACAGCGTGTCTCAAGAAAACAGTAAAAATGTTTGTCATCTCAAGCAGTAATCCATTAGCTGTCAGGTGGGTGCATAAATATCATCCTTATCTGGCAGACAGGAAAACTGCATTCCTGCAGGATGTAGCAGGGCTGTGGCAAGCACAGCCAGACCTCTGGTCTTCCCTCTACTTACCCCAGTCCTGTGACCAGCTCACAGTGCTGTCAGAAAGAGACTCGAAGAAGCAGCACTTTACCTTGAAAGAGAGCAGGTTGCACCAGGCACAAGATATTAAAAGAAACACAAACCAAAAGGCAGAATGCACTCTGTGCCCCTGCAACGTCTCCGCTTATTCACAGACCATTTCAAATCAGCCAAGTTAAACACTGCCCTGCACTATCCCCACACTCAGTACATTTCCCAAGGACACAGTTTAAAGGCTTTCATCAAGGCACAGCTTAATTTATTTGTTTGCTTCTCCCCTTGCTCAGGAGAAAGCATTTTTGTTTAAATGGGGAGAATAAATAGTCTCCTGACCCTTCTGTCTGCAGCACGCGCTCCCGCACTGCCCTGTGTTTATGAGGCTAATGGGGGAGAATGCTGTGGGAGGCCCTTGTTAAAACACTGGCAGTGCCTTCCCTTTTTGTAGCAGGATGATTCGGGGATGCAGCTTTGTGTTTGCAGAAGCAGGAAAAAGAAGAGGAGACTAATAAAAAAATACCCATTATCAGAGCTTTCTGTGCATAAGGATGGGCAAAATGCAGGGAAGACAACAAATACCTTGGAATAAAGAGCCCATGATGGAGATAAATAATCATGGGGCTCATTCAACAAGAGCCTGCTGTTTAGAAATCCACTGGAACAGCTGCAGCTTACACGTCATTATACTTCTGATCAGTGAACATTAGGAGCCTTTTTGTGAGTCCCTTGTTTGTTATATCAATCATTGCAAAACAGACTCTACAGACATAAAACCACACAGGAAATATGGGGAGTTCTCCTCACCCCAACTTTGCCAGTCAGTCTCCATTTTAATCTCTTTAACTCCACCCCTTTATTTTTCTTTTCTTTAGTGTTATGGGGTTAAATGTACATATTCCTCATCAGACATCTATGTTTTTCTTTCTGCTGTTTAAATCATCTGTTAGTATGAGTTTGATGTCATATCACACCTTCTGGCTTGGGAGACACTCATGGAAATCTGGAACTATAAAGGTAGGGTGTCAGGTCTTACATATCAAGATTATTTCTGCACTTATTTATGGCCCTTGCAGTCTCTTGGCAGTGTGTCAACATGCTGGGCAGGAAAATATGTTTTCACCTCCTCTAATTCTTTTGGGAACGCAATGAAGGAAAATGGCATATCACTGAGAATAGAGGGGAAGAAGGCCCCTGGATTTTACTGCGAGAAAAAAGATGCATCACTCCTGCACAAACAAGGAGAAAAAAAGGAATAAAGAAAGAGCTGGGACCTCAACAGCCTTCTTTTTATCACAGACAAATTCTTCAGGCTTTGGATGTAGGGCTGGGTGAAAACCATTTGTGCCCTTAAATGAGGTGACACATAGGCACACAATGAGGTGGGCTTGCTCCTGCTTTCCTCGTGGTGCTGGCCCCTGAGCCACATCAGCCACACCAGTGACCTGCAGTGCCTGGGGGGAGGCTGCAGGAACTGAGCCTCCCCCAGCAGACGCTGGGTTGGACAGGAGAGGCCAATGGAACTGTTCCCACTGCCTTCTTCCTGCTGCTCTTGGAAGTTTATTTGTGAGTTGGTGTTGCTGTGGTTCCTCTGCAGCCACAGAACTTCTGTTAGAGAATCACAGAATCACAGAATCTGCTGAGTTGGAAGGCACCCACAAGGACCCTGGAGTCCAACTCCCTGCCCTGCACGGCATCGTCCTGATACTTCTCTGAGATGTGTGGGGTCTTCTGCAGGCACAGCCAGCTCTCATGGAATGAGGTGTGTTCAGTCATTCCTGTAAGGTTTTCTGTAGATCCTCGTTGGCTTGATTGTTCAAATACTGACACAATACCAGCGAGCCTCAGTTTCTAAACTAGATCTTTATTTCCAAACTGGTTGCTAGTTCCAGATTTGCTCCACCACATTCTGATCCCATACTTTCCTTGCCACCTCCTCTCCACAGTTTCTGAACAGAAGGGAAACCAGGGTGTGCTGACTGATGGTGACAATGACACGTTTTGGGCTGGCACATAGTTTGGACCTCTGCAAAGGCTGGGATGTTCTGTGCCATACCCTAGAACGCTCCTGTGGGTGCAATCTCCATGGATTAATCACATCTCTCCACAACAGAATCTTAATTGCATTATTAATCTCTCAGTATCTCCTGAGAGATCTGTTACTTTGTCTCCCACAACCATTCCTTGCACATGCTTTGATTGAGCTGTATCTCAAGGCAGGCCTTTATCCTGCCAGGATGGAGATAACTGAACATGTGCATCCTGTGCCTGAGAGAGATCCCTGGAGCTGCTGAAACTTGTGCCCAGATGTGGAAAGAAGATGCCAAAGCAGCAGGAGGCTCCACACCCACGGGGCTGGCCAGCACCTGCCACAGTGAGGGCCATGTCATGTGCACAGTCTGGAGGTACACTGTGTGACAGGAGGCAACTTCCAGCCCAGGCAGGGCCAGGAGAAAGGATTTCCCTTCCATCTTTCTTAAGAAAGCTTTTGCTGCAGCAAAGCAAAGCACCACGAGGGACACCAAACACCCAGACTGCTCTGGCAGCCTGTTGCTCCAAGGATGGATGAGGGATCCAAGGTCTTTTTCTCGTTTTGTTCTGTTTTGTTGAGCAACTGCTCCACTTTTTCAGGAGCAGAGGGGAAAGGAGAGTTTCTAGCACAGCCAGGGTAGGTTTGGTGCAGAACCCACAGATCTCTCCTGGCCATTCTCCACCTCTGCCTGGTTTGCTGGCCCTTCCCCGGGGAGGGGACATCTCTGCAGTGACAGAAGTGACTTGTGCTCTCTGCTCTGTGCTCCCTTTGTGCTGGCCACTGCTCTGCTCATCCTGCTGCAGGCACATGGGCATGGCTTTAGGTGTGGGATCCTTTGGATGCTGAGCTCCTTCTCCCAGGCCTTCTCCAATTTCCTATCTCTCCTAGACTATTAACTTCCCGACAGTGTAAGGATGACAAGGCAGCCTGTCTAAGCAGGAACCTGAGTGAGAAGTCAGTGGTTAACCATAGCTGAGAGGGCAACCCACATGCAAAAATGTAACATGCTGTGTTTCCAAAATGTTTAAGATCCTCTGTGAGATAACATAATATTACTTGGAAAAATGATGTGATATAATTAAAAAGGCCTCCTCCTCTACCCCCACTGCCTGCTATTGGTTGTTCCCTGCTCTCCTTGGAGCTCCTTGGCAACACAAGAGCAAATAAGCAGTATCAATCACTTACACTCACTTTGGTTTTCTTTTTCATCCTTGTTCTTTAATTTAAAAATGCCCCAAAGTTGTTATTGTGTTCACCTGCTCCTAATAAATAAAAAAAACCCCTTAATAAATAAAAAAAAATCACAAATTAGTCCTGACTTGCTTGCAACCTGCCTGACTAAATATCTCAAGCAGCAGTGTTCCAGCCATCACATCCTGAGTCCCTGACACCAGAGCTATTCCCAACAGCACAGGAATAACTTCAGCAAGGCAGGTAGCTTCTCCTGGAATCATTCATAAAAATGATTTATTATTTAGGAAGGCAAGTAAGGCCACTGGGATCTGCACTTTCTGCTCAAGAAAGAAACTCTACATACTGTCTGTGTTAACCCTCTAGCACACAGTCACATACATACCACTAGCAATGGCTCATAATTAAACTTCTCATGTCCCACTAGAAAGCTACCCCAGGGAATTTTCTAGAGTTGTTTCATTGTCATTGCTTTTTGCCCTAGCTAAATTAAAAAAAAAAAAAAAAAAGAAGTAATGATCAAGCAAATACAGACTTTCTGAAGAAGATAAATATTGCCAGGTCAGGAATATTTCCTTACACGGCTAGGAAGAGTGAGACATATTTATGCAAAATGGTTGTCCTCTGGGTAGTATAGGAATAATTAGGAAACTTTAATTCCATAGCAAAAAACCCTCTTCTATACTGGAGGGCTAATGAACTGTAATTCATTAGGCCAAAGTCTCAATATCCACAGAATGTCTCCCTTCAAGCTGCTTTATGCATCCTGAACATCCAGACAGAAGGACACAGAAACTGGGAAAGCTGATCCTTTGTCCTCCTCTAAGTCTCTGTGGATTCTCCACAGCTGACCAGGGAGGTTCCAGGTGATGCCCTGTGAAGGCTGACCTCGAGCAGAGACTGGACAGAGCTAAAGAATAAAGAAGGGACTTATGAAGAGGCCTCAATGGATTCACCTTGGGCAGCACAACCCAAAACAGCCACAAAAATGGATGCCAGGTCATGTGGTCTCACACTTTTATAAGTTTTGGTCCATTTGTGTATTGGAGTTGTCCAATTACAGCTTTAGGTTATGCAGTCCCATCCTTCTTGGTTTTCTCTCTTCCATCTCTGTTCATTATGCTCTTGGGCCTGAGATTTGGATTGGCTGTCCTTGGGCCCCCAGCTAGAGAAGGAATGGTTTTGTCTCCCTACTCTGTGAAGAGAGCTTACTATTCCTAATATGAAGCTTAGACTTACACATGAAAGCAGAACAGAATCTGAAAAATATAAATAAAATAAAAATATAAATAAAATAAAATATAAAAGCTAAACTGTGAGGCATCACTGGTGAGGGTGGCACATACCACTGGCCATCTTCACTGCTGAAATTGTGGACACCTAAGAGAAATACAGGGCCTGAGCCAGAGACGGCCCAAATAAAGAGACTGATGTGAGGGTGGCACATACCACTGGCCATCTTCACTGCTGAAATTGTGGACACCTAAGGAGAACTACAGGGCCCGACCCAGAGATGGCCCAAATAAAGAGACTGATTGCTTCAAGTAAACTTGGGAAGGGCCCAAAAATATTGCTGCTGTCGTGGTTGAAGCTGGTGGGCAGCTCGGCCCCACACAGCCACTTGCTCATCCCCACTGGCAGGTGGGATGTGGGAGAATCAGAAGTGTCAAAGTGCAAACAAACAATTGTGGGTTGAGCCAAAGGCCATTTAACAGGTAAAGAAAAAGCTGCCCATGCCAGCAAAGCAAAGCAAGGAATCCACTCCCACTCCCCAGCTGCAGGTGGGTGTTCAGCCATCCCCAGGACAGCCGTGCTCCATCACACCCAGCTCGGGAGGACAAACAGCATCACTTGAGCAGCCCCATTTCCTTCTTGCCCCAGCTCTGCCTGCTGGTCAGGATGCCTCACGGTGTGGGGTGACCCTTGGGTGAACTGTCCCAGCTGTGAGCCCTCCCAGCTCCTTGTGCAGCCCCAGCCTCTCCAGTGGGGATGAGGAGCAGAAAAAGCCTTGACTCGATGGAAGCTGCTCAGCAATAACAAAAGCATCAGTGTGTTATCAACACTGTTCAGCACCACATACCCGAAACAGCACAGCACTGTGAAGAAATTTAACTCTGTCCTTGCCAAAGCCAATCCAGCTGGGAATATTTGAGCTGGAAAGACTCTATCTGAGTTTAGACTTCCTAAACACTTGTGACAGCTATTCTGATGTGTAGCTCAAGAACGTAGGGACTCAGTCCCCTGCTTTCCAGACCTCCTTGCCAGGTCCCAGGGAGCCAAAGCAACCAAGCCAAATGTTGATAGGGTCCAGCCTGAATGCAGTCACTTTTCTGCACTGGGAGGCAAAGGAATCTCCTGCCCTGAAGTTTTTGGTGTCCCTGTTTGACCTTGCAGGCATTTCCCCCTTCCTGCTCCACACAAGTGAGATACTTTGGGATGGATATGTGATTCCCTGGGGTGGCCACTGCAGACAAGCTGATTTAGCAGTATTCAGAGAGGGGAGAGCGTCTATGAGGATGTGTCCCCAGGAAAGGCTTTGCAGGCAGACAGTCTATCCATATCCTGGCATAGCTTCCATTAGCTGCAAATTGCCCTGCAAAAATATTACCTCATTGTTTCTCAGCCTTTTCCATGTTGTGAGCATGGAAAACAAATTTTTCAAACATGTTTTCATGTTTGAAAACAGCTGAAGTCTTTTTACACCCCCTCCCTGACATATCTCCCAGGAAAATAGAAGTCATGAGGAGTGACCAATCCCCTGCTGCAGGCTGTAGCCCAGACTCCGAGCTGGGACATTTTCATGACTTTTTAAACAGCATTTTAGCACTGCAGTAGCAGTTGGGGTGTGTGGAAGAGTTTTGCTCTGAAAAATGCTGCCTCTGAGGAGACGTGGTCTCTCAGCCCGCAATCCACCACACTCCCAGTAACACCCCCGTGACCCTTAATGACAGAATAATTTGGGTTGGGAGGGATCTTAAAGGTCACCTAGGCCAGCCCCCAGCAGTCCCTGCGTTAAAATCACTCTGTCTAACCAACATTTGCACAGTGTCCCCGGGAGCCCAGCACACCTGAGGGAACAGCAGCACAAGCCTGTGTTTCCTGTTGGATCCTACCCACAGCGACTGACTGCTCTCTGCAGAGCCATTTAACACCCTCCAGCTCCAGCTGTGGGAGAAGCAGAGCAGAGCCAGCCTCTCCCACTGCCTCTCCTCCCTACAGAAGAGGTGCTCTGCCCCCTCTGCCCTAAGCTGATAGCAGTACTCTCCTTGTATTTGAGTGGAAGATGTGCCAACAAGGCAGCAGTGCTGCCAGTGCTGCCTCAGCTGAAAGGTGGAGGCATTGCCCAGAAAGCTGAGCAAGTAGCCCCAGCCATACCCAGGCACTCTGGCAGCAGATTTCTCACTGAGATGTTTTATTCTTGTGCTAGGAGATGGAATTGGTCTGAGGATTTTGCAATTATTATCATTTGTCGCCAAGATGAGTGGGCAAAGTTTCACAGAAATGTATGTGAATTCAGACACTCCCATAACATTATTCACACACACATTTAAAAAGCACATTTATTTTTTCTCTGTTTTGTTTTGTGTATGAGTTAGACCCAGCCACTTCCTTGGCAACCCCTGTGTGCAGGCAAAGCCAGAATCACACTAGGGTGGGCTGAGGCTGCACCTCACATCTTAGCTGGTGTGGAGCTTGGCCAAAGGAGACCTGTGGTATTTTCTGAGACCCTGCAAAGGCCAGGAAAGGATTAAATCTGACTCCATGTGCTTAGAAAGCAAATTTATTATTTTATGATATTATAATATTAAAGAATGCTATACTAAACTATACTAAAGAATACAGAAAGGACACAGACAGAAGGCTAGAAAGAATACTAACGAAAAACTCGTGACCCTCCTCAGAGAGTCTGACACGGCTTGGCTGGAATTGGCCAATAAGTAAAAACAATTCCTATGCAACCAATGAAACAATCAAACCTGTTGGATAAACAACCATCATAACACATTCCAAAGCAGCAGAACACAGGAGAAGCAAATGAGATAATATTGTTTTCCTTTTTCTCTGAGGCTTCTCAGCTTCCCAGGAGAGAAATCCTGGTGAAGGGATTTTTCCAGAAAATATGACCATGACAGAGACCTACTTGAGTCACATCTTTTTTGTGTTGGTTCAGTTTCAGATATATTGGAAAATTTCAGAGGCAGAGTGAGGACTCATGAAAGGTGTCTTGTTTTGCTTTGATGAAAGCTGTAAACTCTAACTAAAGCATGTCTGTGTAAGAACTGTGCAAGCACAAAATGACCAATTTAAGGATGCTTATGCAACACATTTTATATGCCTAATTTCTAAGCATCTGGCTTCTCTTCAGGTTGGACATCAGGAAGAATTTCTTAATGGAAAGATTTTTTAAGCATTGGGATGTGTTGCCTGGGGAGGTGTGGAATCATCATCCCTGCAGGAGTGCAGGAGATAGTTGGATGTGGCGCTCAGCAAGTGCCATGTGTTCACAAGGATGGTAGTCAGTCAAAAGCTGGACTCAATGGTTTTGGAGGACTTTTCCAGCCTAAACAATTCTGTGATTGTGTGATTCTCTTAACCTAACCAGGACAATTCCCAGTGAAGGTAAGGAGGACATCACTGCCTTTCAGCACGTCCTGCAGAGCAGTGCAGCTTGGCAGCCCCTTCCTTGCACACTTAACCAATTAAACTCCTCTGCCCCAGTGGCTGTTTAAAAAGACTGGCTGGGCAGGGAGAGCAGCTGGCCAGGAGTAATGGTGAGGCGAGGGAGGCACTTACCCTGCTTATTTTACATGACGTCAGGCTGTCCAATCTGTCCATATAAAAAAGGAGGCAGATGGAGGACAGAAAGATAAAGGGAAATGTCAGTGTAGACTATAAACCTGGTGGCACTCGCAGGTTACGCTGTATAATCAAAACAACTCGTGTTGTGCTAACTATCCTTGACAAATAATTGAGGGCTGTTTTGACACTGCTGCTGCTGCTGCTGGGGTCAGTCCAGGATCCCAGCAGCTCCTGGCAGAAGGAGGGGGATGCTGTCCCTGCTTCCTCAGAGCTGCTTTCCTGACTCGGCTCTTGCACAGAAGCCACACGGTGCCTGAGCATCAGCCCTGCTGGTCTTGCTCCCAGTCCTGCTCTAAGTCTTTTTCCTGAAGACAGAGAAGTTGTCAATCTCTTTAAGGTATTTCCTTAGGTTGGAGAGCTAATGAACTGTAATTCATGGTAACAGTGTTAGGCCAAAGTCTCAACATCCACAGAATTTCTCCCTTGAAGCTGCTTTATGCATTACAGAAGGACAGAGGAGAAAGCTCATAAGGCATTTCCACAGGTCAGAGAGACAGGCTCAGCAGGGAGAGCTGTGTCCCCTGAGCCTGGGTGCCCCCACAGGACTCCTGGAAGCAGAGGTGGGTGCGCTGCCCTCTCCTCCTGCCTTGTACCTGTTGAACGAGTCGGTGCTGCTGAGCCTTTCCCTGGCAAGGCCAGTGGCTGCAGGGCTGCCGTGGAGGCACACAAAGCCACGAACCCCAGCATGTCCCTGCTCCTGGGACAGGCTCTGTTCCCATCACACAGCTGTGTCTCTCACAGGACCTGTCATTTTTTTAAAGTGCAGATACACCGTGGCTGCATGTGCATGTACATACCCCCTCCCTCACACATTTTCACCCACTTTTGTGCACCTTTGTCGGAGCAGGGTGGCGGGGCAGGGTTTTACTCTTCCACTGGAAACCACAGCGAGTTCCCAGCTCGCAGGAATGTCTATTGCAGACGTTTCAAATCACAGTCAAAAAACAGGCCTCTACTTCCACTTGATTTTAAAAGAAGTCAAGTCCCTTTTCCGAATTACTCAGCTCTCAGATTTCAAAGGCAGGGAGCAGACTGCACGTCCAACAATCCTGTTTTATTCACTGCCTGTAATTTGTGGTGTGGCTTCTGCTCCCGGTGTCAGGGAGTAACTTTTCAAAGGGAATTAAACAGCAAGCACTGAGCGCCTCTGGGTGAACAAGCTGTTTTCTTTACACCTGAAGACATTACAAGAGAATCCCAGCCTCTATTAACACAAGTGCTGAGCTTTCATGGTGGCAGAGGAAAGCTTTTGAGTATGAGCTCTCACTGCTCAGGAACCAAAAGTCAAATGAGAAACATGGAGAATATATCAGTCACAGAAAGCCCATTAGTGCAGGCACGGAGGGATGCAAACAGGCTTGAATCCAACAGTAGCCTGTTTGTAAATATTTGCAAATACTGTTTCATATCACTTGGGTATCGCAAATCTCTAAATTTTTGCTTTCCCAGAATTCCTACTCTGTCCTGAAAACTCCCATTGGTTTCAAGCTGGCATCTCTCAAGGTCACACTGGTCTGCTATTCACTATTAAAACCACCTCCCATGGAAGAAACCATTAAAAGCATCAGGAATCGGATCACAAGCCCTTTACTGCAGAGTGTGTTTCTCCCACTGTGTTTGCTGTGCTCTTAGCTGGCACAAAGGGCTCCCAATCCTGAATGGGGCCTCCGGGCGTGATTCTAAATGTTAAACAGTAATTATTTTTTGTTAGTTTTGTTTTAAACAAAACACACGAAAATCAGGGCTTGCAGAACTCCACAGACAAAAGGCAGCTTGGGTTATCATAAACTGCCTGGGTCTGCAGCAGATCATTTGCATTGCCTCCTCTGGCACATTCTGGCTCTTTAGGAGGTCAAACTTGCCTTGACTTTCCCTAGGAGAAAATGTTGTAATGCTTTGTATGACACATGTTTTTAAAGTAATTAAAAAAATAAATATGACTATCTCTACGTAGAGTTTATTTTTATGAGTCTCAGAGAATCGTATTAATTGCTTAATTTATATTTCCATCAGGGTCCATCAATTAAGAGGAATCGGTGGTATTATTATCTTTGTAAAACACCACATCAGTCAAAAAATGAAGCAGAGTCAGAGGTCTAACTGTTAATCAGGTCACATTTCACTTCCTGTTGACATTTTTATTTCCCTTGCAGAAAATATTTGACGTTAAGCCTCAGATTATGAGCACTATTCACCCGGTGCAGAGCAGCAGCCCTGCTGCTGCAGCTGGGAAGAATTCACCGCCAGTCGCTCGCCAGGCACCTCTCTAAGCAGCTCAGGGTGGATCGACAGCTATTCATCTTGATGATGAATGGGAAATCACTCCAAGGTGAAGGTCAGATTTCCATCTGCACCTCAGAAAGCAAGAAACAGGGCCAGCAACGGCAGCAGAGGTTGTTCTGTCGTGGCTTTGTTGCAAGCTGAGCAGTTTGAAGAGTTTGGCCAAGGAGGCAAAAATACCATAATGTGATAAATGTGATCAAGTGTTTGCTGCCAACAGGGATTCAGGAGGCTGGGCTGATGACTTGGGGGAAGAGAGGAGAGGACAGCTGTGGTCAAGGATTTGCTTTAACACAGGGCAAGCAGGGAAGACAGTTTTGTAGTTAAGGAAATTGGCCCAAAAACAGGGAGGCTTTCAGTTATTCAGAACCAGATATTCATAGAAATGTCTTGAGCAACCTTGAATGGGTCATTTAGTTCTCCTGGGGTAAACTGAGCCTCAGAGAGGCATAAAACATGCCAGCCTGAGCAGGCTGGTGTCGGGTGGCTGCTGCACCCTGAGCAATATGGGAAAACCCCTCTCTGCCTCACAAATTTTTTCCTAGTGGACTTGTTAATTTACATCCCAAGATAATCTATGACTCAATGTTCACTATTACCAGCACACCACTGGTTCACAGTCTATAATAAGGAATTAATAATATTTTCCCTCTGTTCACCATATCAGCTGCAACTTCCCGGAGAAGTCCCCAGTCCCTTTGGTGGAGTTTGAGTAATGTGCACTGTTCTTGGGATAGCTGACTTATACCTCAAGAACAGCAACCAAACCCAATTTAGCTCATGATCCATTTCTTTCCTATTCCCTCTTTGCTAATGTCTCCTCTCTCTTTATTCATTTTGTCTCATTTGTAGAAATAAAGAGACACTTTATTTGCCATTGCTCCTTTCTGATGCAAACACCACCACTGCCAACCCCCCTACCCACTCCTAATTAATGCTTTTTCTCTGAAAGTGATGCAGAACATTGATAAGAATTGTTTGTTAACAGTGAAAACACTGCACTATAAAAAAATTTCTTTATTAAAAATGTGACTTGCACCAGCACCTGCAAAGGAGAATCCAGTGTAGACACACAGTGAGGGCTCAGCCAAAACCAGTGGCTTTCTAAAACTATTGTTCATATTTTAGCATTTAGTTCACATTTTTCAAACTTGGAATAGTCAAACTACCTCCCCAGCTGTCTGAGCTACAGGTACTTGAAGAGGGGAAGAAACTACACATGTATGTCCTTTTTCTCAACCAAACTATGTAAAAGTTTCAACTCTCATTAGGAAGCTGAATTTTCCACCTGAAAGGTCTGTAGAGAGGTGTCAAGAGACATTTCAGAGACAACCAAAATCCTCCATCCCTGTGAGCTGGGGTGCAATTAGATCAATGCTGTGGTGCAAAGTCCATTCCTATGGAGTGTAACACACCTGCTGGAGGTATTCTGTTAGCAGCTAAAGTATTAGCTGCTAAAGTATTAGTATTCTGTTGCCTCTTTCTCCTGACACAAAAGGCATGTTTGAGTAATACTAATTCTCAGATAAGCCAATATTTCCTCTTATACATATTTGCTTTTCGTGGGGCGTGTGGCATTTTTTCTACAACTGCAGTCTCAAAAGTTTTTTGGATTGCTCTCTACACTCCCAGTTTGACAGCACTGCTTTGAGACCACTGTGACTCAGAAGAAGTTCAGATTTTTATCATATTCTGCACTAAATCTTTACTTTGCTGAATATTTTGCAGGTTAGAGTACATGTGTGAGGAGCAGAGGGGGATAGAGCTCTCACTTGTGGCTGTTGGGGTGAGTGTGAGAAAGCATGGCATTGATGAGGACAGTGAGAGTGCTTGAAATCACTCTGCAGTCCTGGAACACTCAGGAGTTTCCTGAGGTTTCTGGCTGACTCCCAGCCCCTGGACAGAGTCAGCAGAGAGGGTCCTCTTCTGCTCATTTAGAGCACATCCTTCGTATGCGTGCCCCAGGTGTCAACCTTTTGGCGCTCCTTGTGCTGAGCCAAAAAGCAAACCAAATCCCCTTGATGTACACATTCCATCTCATGGATATAAAGACAAATGTAGGCAATTAAAACCTCCAATGTAAATAAACATTTTAGCAGAGCTGATCCACTGTTGAGCAACCAGTTGGCTCCCAGTGCTGCCATGGCTCTCCAGAGTTATTTGGGCTGTGTGTCCTCAAGGCACTCTGAGTCCCAACTTCAGTATTCAAAAGCCACCACCCTGAAATCTCCTCCTGATACAGGTGAAGCCCTGGGTAAATATTAGCATCTCCCACCAAAAACTTCTGTACAAAAAAAAAAAAAGATATGTTTTTCTCTGCAATCTGATTGTGAAAGAGCTTGTTGCTTTCCCTTTGTAATATTGCATAACTGCAGCTGAGTGTGAAAGGAAAGCAAGTGCATGTCTGTGTTTTTCCTTATGCATTACCTTCAGGGAAAATACATGGCTTCTGTTGCATCTCTGGTTGCAGCAGGTGGAGTAAAATGTTGGGTTTTTTTCCTGTGTATGACTATAACTTCTGAAAAGCTGCCTTCCCAAGTTGATCAAGCAAGTCATGAAAAATGGTCTGTTTATAAAAATGATGATTCTGATCAAGTTAAAGCACTGTAAGGCAGGCAGTACTGTCCCTAAAGAGAGAAAAATAAAGGCTTTATGGAGAAATATCTTGTTTTCCTAATAGCTTGGTTTGGAAACAAGTTTATAAAACACATTAAAATCCCCTGGGGGCTTGAGAACTGCAGTGTTTCTGAACAGTCACATTTACCTTGACCTCACAGCTGTAGGATAAGGAAAGAGTGTTTTCTTTTTTAACCCCAGGAATACCATATTGGCATTTATTTAGCACTTGTATCTTAATAGCTCTAGAACCACAAACCAAGAATCCCTGCAGCCCAAACAGAGCAGCAGGTTCAGGCACCTTTACTACAACCTGTCTTTCACCCCTTTCCTCATCTGCCTGAATGAAAGCCAGCCCTGTGGGACTCTTGCCTGCCAGGGTTAGAAATTTTCCACAAAAGTCCAGCAGGATACTCAGAGACATAGGCCAGTTGAAGAAAAAAATGTTTCATGGAGGTTGCAAAGAACAATTTTTATTTTGATCATATTCAAAGTACTGTTAAGGTTAAAGGCTATGGCATGGAGAGACAGGATTTCTGTTTGTTTGTGGTGTGGTTTTTTTGTTGTTTTTGTTTGTTTTTGTTCGGGTTAATTTTGTTTTCTTGCTTGTTTTGGTTTTTGTTTTTTTTAAATTTTATTTTCTTTTATTTGACCATCACATTTTGTAATCCTGTTGTCTACTTTTAAACCTTAGGAAGATCTTGGCTCACCAAGATTTTACCTCTTACCAATTTATTATGCAAAATACTTGGGGGAAAAACCATGGAAAGGAGAAGCAGGGACCAGCAAATGCACAAGCCAAAGACCAGACCCTATCAGGTTTTAAACCGGATCAGCTTCTCCAGTCTCTTGCTGCCCTCACTAATGCTTTGGGATTTTCATTTTATCATTTTGACTGAGCAAATTAATGGGAAAGTGGCTGAATGTAAGACTAGCAAGGGAGATTTCTTGGTGTCTGTTCTGTAAAGTGACAGTGCTTTATTTCCTTGACCACAGCACCAATGTGCAAAGTGCCTTAGGGGCATCGTAATTGCTAAAGACAAATCACACAAGTGAAGAGTGCATTTTGTTTACCAGAGGGTCTGTCAATGTCCATCCAGCGTGCTCATTCTCCTGGGTTGTAAGGTATGGTTTGGGGATGTTTATTCTATTTCCCATCTGTCAGAGGTGGGGCAATTATCCTCTGTTAATTGGGCAGTTTTTTCTTTATCTCTTCCACAGCCAATCCTCTCTCCAGGAGATCTCTTCTGTTCATGGCCACTGAGCCTCCCTGCACGGCTGATAAAAGTCCATCATCCCACTGGGAGATGCTCCGCCCAGGGGAGGAGCCAAGCATTCCCACCTGGATAGAATCTGAGGTTGGAACACCAGGGCAGCAACCAGTCTTTTCAAGCCAATACACTCGTGCTCACCTAGAACATGAAATCCTCATGAAATAGAGTAAATGTGGGCATTGGTGTGTTCCCGGATCTCTCACCTGCTCCATTAGGCTCACATTAGAGGAGCAGCTCGATTTCTTTCCATGAAGGATGCAGCATTGTGGGTGTGGGATGCCTGAAATAAACACTGCCTCCAGACTAGAGAAGCCAGCTGCTGCTGAAGGGGGTTCTGAGAGGTTCATGGGGCATTGCCTGCTGCCTGAGCATTCTGTGGGTAAAGACCAGAGGAAGGGAGTAAAGTCAAA
Source organism: Onychostruthus taczanowskii (assembly GCF_017590055.1). Taxonomy (NCBI): domain Eukaryota; kingdom Metazoa; phylum Chordata; class Aves; order Passeriformes; family Passeridae; genus Onychostruthus; species Onychostruthus taczanowskii. The sequence continues at coordinate 8,557,378 of NW_024498906.1, read as the reverse complement.
GGAAATTTTAAGGAGAATTCCCTCTCCTTAATATATAAGGAGAATACAAGGTAGGATATAATGGAAGTCATAGTAGTAATAATGATAATAATAATGACAACAATAACAATCACCTTTTAGAACAGCCATGAAGAATTTGTCTAAAAAAATGAGTGCACAGTAATATAGACTGTAAGATAAGGCTGTCATTTCATGTTCCTAGTGACTAGACCTTGCATCCCATTTTCATTCCCAAGTATGCTTTTTAGTTTTATACTTTTAACCATTGGTTTAGATTTATAGCAACTTGGAACATGATGGGAACCCCTCTAATATTAACTCCATATGGATATTAACCTTCAATTATAATGCACTGTTTCACCCTACTGGACCATTATACTGAATTTTTGAAACAAAGACTACCATTTGAAAAATAGAAAGCTTTTTTTTTCTTATATTAATTTTTCAGGTGTAAGACACCATTTTAAGAAAGCGGTGTGTATAAAAATAAAAAATTGTCCAGTCATCCTATGCATTATATAGTACTTAACTAAGAAGAATAGGCATTGACTATAGATTTAAAAACTCAGTGGATCCCTGAGAGCCACTATGTAATCTTACGAATGCAATTATGATTCAAAGCAAATGTTAAAATCAATGTCTTTATGACTCATCATCAGCAGCACATCCCTCAGAAGAGAAAGCTGACGATGGAGTTAAGTGATGGATGCCTTTCCTGTAATGCTGCTCAGGGCAAATAATTTTACAGCACATTCCAGAGCGCTGAATGACCTGGAGAGATGACAAACCCCTCTGTGAATCCCCTGGGAGCTGAACCAGAGAAAGGTGGAAATTACCAGCAAAAAAATCTGACTTGCTGAAAAAATGGTTACATTTTTCTCAGCCGGATCCTCTATACCCACCAAAATGAGGATGGTGCTGCAGCAGTTTTCCAGATTAAATCAGATGACAAAGAGCTGTGCTGAGGAACTGAAAGTGAGTTCATCCTGTTTTTACCTACATACAGCCGCTGTACTCTGAAAATCTCTGGACTCCATCTGAAAATCTTAAAGGTGGACAGTAGCTTAATCCTTCAGGGCATTCATTTAGCCTAGCAAGTTTTGACCCTTTTCAGCAGATCTAAAGGAAGTTATAGCTTGATTTCTTCCATACATAGCATGCACTTAGTAATCTTGGTCACCTTTTTGTGACTGTTTCTTTCCACAGCTCTGTCCTTTAGATCAGAACACAGGTTGTAAGGGAGACCTTTACAGCCTTCCGGGGACCTTTAAAGATCAAGAAACAGAGGAGCAGAGGGCCTGGCACCCTTTGGGCTGCTGCACTGGTGCAATGTGAGGAGTATTGAAGGGATACAGGGCTCCCTGGGGCTGGAGGTGGTGGGGTTTCTTTACAATGTGACAGTCACCCTTGCTCTGGTCTCTAGCTTTAAAGGAAAACCCTCCCTGCTTTTTATACTTAATGGAGAGGGGGAAACATAGGTCCTGGGAAAGGCCTTATCAAACCTTACTTTCTTAACACCTTGGCTTGAGAGTTGTTGGGAATTTCTAAGTAGATGCAGCTGCTGCCTCCCATTGATTTGAGAGGCTAGGCTATGGGTCAGAATTGCTATTTCCTCTGAAACAGGCATGCTCTGGATGTTTTCAGGAATGACATGGTGCTTGTCTGCCAAGCATCATCCACACTGGATACTTAATGAACAAGTGAGAGAGTGCCAGGATGGTTTCCTGGGGCTCATGGAGGGAGGCTGACTTACCTTCACAGATTTCAGGGGAATTTCCCTTGGAAATCTGAGATGAAAACCTACCTGCCCCAGCAGAGAAGTGAGCATTGCTATGATCTTCTTTTCAAATAGGTGAAGAGTGAGGTGAAGACTTTTGGGAACTGTGCTTTGGAGATCATGAGGATGCCTCAGAGCACAGCAGGCAAGACAGGGACAGGGGAGGCTCTGCCCACCTCCAGAGGTCACCTGGTGTGGCAGCCACCATAGTCAGAGGTAATTCATCCCTTGGGATAATCGATGCTGCCTTGGGATAGGGGTGACTGGGAGGATTTCTTAACAAGAACATGGTAGGGTTTGTTTTTACTTACAGCAACCTTTATTTCCCCACGCTTCCTTTCTGTCAAACACATGATGGCAATGTGTCAGAGTGTGAAGAGCAAGCTGAGCCTCCAAAAACAGACTTAGACACACACAGAGAGCCTTGAGAACCCTTTTTTGCAGTGGAGGGACCTCTGGAACACAGGCTGCATTTCTTGTTTGTTCTCAGCCTCCTGCTGGTCTCTAATTCTTGTTGGCTCCTCAGTAGCTCCCCAGGGGCCAGCTGGCAGTGGCTGATTGCAACCAGCAGGTGAGAAATGCAGTGTCTCAGAAGGAAATTGCCTCCAACTCTAAGACATGTTCTGGGAAATGGGGAACATCCTGAAAAAGAAAGACTGAGGCCTTAAACCTGGACTTCTGTGAGAAGCAGTACTTGAGAAAGACATCGGTGCACAGGACAAGTTGTATTTGCTTTTTACTAGAGTTATAATGGAAGGATTTACTGTTACCAGGTGGGAATCTTTCAGCACTCACCTCTGGTGGCAGTCTAGTGTCACTTGATGCCTCATTGCCATCTTTTGGGGGGTTTTCTGCAAGGTTGTAAGAAGCATCCTTCTGAAGCTCAAGGGACAGTAAGGGTATAGACAGTGTCTTGTTCTTGGGCCAGCAGTTCAAACGTGGCTGATTCTTCCTGTCTGGAAGCGCCTGAGTGACCTTGAGGGTCAGCCAGTCACCTCAGGATGGGGGCAATTTTCTGCTTTGCTGTGAGCTTTGTTTGGGAACCTGGGATGCCAAATACGATGTTTGGCACAAGTGTGTGATCTGTGTCTTTGCAGCAGCGGCTGCTTTCAGGTGATTTTGTCTGAGCTAAGGATATCTCTAACATCTTGTCAGTCAGAGCCCACAGCAGAGGAAACAGTGATTAAATCTGCAAGGAGAATTTGATGCTTTCTCATCTTCAGAAGATCCTTAGAGGTCAAGGTTGAGTCACAAAAGCTTGCCAGGCAGCAGTGTAAGCTTCTCTGTTGATAAATTCGAGAGGACTTCATGGCTAGCAATATAGAATCTTGACAGGTGCTCAGTTATCCCAGCAGTAGGTGTGTTACAGGACACAGGAAGCTATGGATGACAGATACATGTTTGAACAGCTCCATGTTTTAACAGGCTATTGTGAGCCTAAGGTTTCTCTGAGGTAGGCAAGTGGGCCATTTCTAGGCTGTTTAAGCAATGAGAAGATTTCAGGACTGCAGAAAAATAGACACTGCCATCTTACCCAAAAGAAATCCCACATTAGCTCTCATGTAGGGATTGCTGGTATAGTGAATGTTGGTATTAGCATATGTGCTGAGCAGTTCCACTTCAGTGATGCTGCATGCAGCTGCTGAAATGGAAAAGCACTGAACAGCCTGGGAACAATGGGGGAGATCCCTGGATTCTCATGCGAGCAGCGTGTCCGCGTTTGTTTGTCTGCAATGGTGCCGATGCTCTGGGATCATCAAGGGCAAATTCTGCCAGATAGAGATCAGTGCACGGGCAGAAAAAGTAATTAACATTTTATTATCGTCCTCTTCATGTGCAATTAAAATAGAGTCGATTCCCCCTCAGATAAAGATGCATAAATAAGTAGAGGCTGGCTGGTGGTCCTAAAGTAGACAAAGGTAGACTGAAAGTCAAAAAAGATCACCTGTCACTTCAGTTCCTCATACTGAGATGCTGCAGGAAAAGGAGACAAGCAGAGCACATGGGAAATGGCATGCTCAACAGTGAGACAGCATGCAGACAGCTTTTTGTTGTTGTAGTTTCAAAACCCAATTTAAATTGCTGTGGCTTTACAGGTTAATGAAACAATACATTCCTTCCAAAGAACCAGCTGTTTGGTGGATCATTTTAATCACAACCTGGTGATACCCACCCATGGGAGTCCATCTGAGCTGCCAGGTAACTTTTAAAATAAAGAGTGAAGATGGTCCTGAGTCTGTAGCTGGAGAACTGAGCAAGTGGAAACAACTGGGCAAATTGAAATGCTTCTCCATCCCTTGCACATGTATCTCCGAGTAGAAAGAGAACACAGATCACTTTGTCACAGGGCGACAGCACACACAGAGTCACTGGTGCTAGCCATCAGCTGGTGTGAAATGGCACAGCTCATCTGATGCCAATTGAGTGCACCCCAGCACGCCACCCATTAAGGAGTTTATGGAAGCGCTCCATTTGGACAGGCTGCTTTGAGGCAGCCTCCGCTGCTGAAATTGTTGGAAAATCTCTGGAATCGGGCTCTGCGGGTCAGACTAATTATTGGTCACTTAGCCTGACATTAATTATCACAGCAACCATATGGGATAAAAACAGGATTCTGCCAGTCTAGGATAAACAGCGTTAGTGACACTCCCTAAAAATCAGACAATGTGTCTGGTGAAAGCTTTTAGAGCCTTTCACAAGCTGCAAAAGAGCACGTAAGTGATCGAAGGTGGTAGGGTGGGTGCGTTATTGTTCTCATTAGAGCATCATTGCCAATTATTGCAGCAAGAAGCCAGCAAATGCTAGGCCTTGTCTGTGTAAAAAAAGCCCCACTGTGCTCCTTATGCAACATTTAAGATATTCAGGGTTGGGTGCATGGGGGGTTCTGTGGGTTGGCCCACACTGCAGCCTGGATCTCTGAAAGAGCAAAGGGAGGAAGAGCAGAGAGGGCAGCGAGCTGGCCGTGACAGAGATCTCAGCCCCTGCCTGCAGTGAGGGCACAGCAGGCAGCAAATTGGGGCCTGGGCTCTCCAAAAACAGACAGCACATGGGCTCCCCAGGATTTCACCATGATGAAAACCCACTGATTCTCACCAGACTGTTGATTTTTATGAATGCAAAGGAATAACGTCGCTGTCTTAGGCACATGCTTCCAGACACACATTTATTTGATAAGGTGCATTGATTTTTTTCCCATCTTCGCTTCCTTATGGCCTGGATCCTGCTGCCTTTGAATTATGTGGTTTCTGTAGTGAAAGATCAAACATTTCAGCAGCTCTTGAATAAGAAGAATCCTACACCCCAACTGTCCATCCCCACACAGCCATCTGCCTGCTGTCCTTCTCATGGACAGGCTAATATGCTGGTGGAAGAGATCTATTATCTGGGGAGCACTGGGGATTTGGCCATTTATTTACAACAAAAATTGTTGCATAACAGACCCTGTACAGTAACAACAGGCAACCCTCATTTTGTTCCTTACTGTACAAGCTAAATAGGGATTGCAGGTCACAGTGGTGTGACCAGCTCTGGACCTCTCAGCTCAATCCCTGCTGGCATCAGCTGATCCCAGGAGCATTAGGGGTGTCATTCTCAGGCTGGTGAGAGCAGCTGGAAGACTTGGAGCCATCACCAACACCTCTAGGTCTGGATTTGGCTGCAGTCCAGCATCTGCATGGTGAGGCCTGGGGAACCCAGTGGGAGCTCTGCACACTACTGTAAAACAGAGGCTTTGCCTCTATTTGTAAAGCCCTGCAATGCTCCAAAGAGCTGGATGTGCCGCATGAGGCTCTGCTTCAGCTGGGAGGCTGCAGGATTTACAGGAGCAGGAGTAACCACTGCAGTTCTAAAAAGAAACTGAAATTTGGAAGTTTAGTGTAGTGGTGTCCATTTGCTCCTCCTTGAGAAAGACCTTGAGGTGTCTTGAGATGGACCTAAATCCTCTTTCCTCTTTGCTTTCTCAACTACAGCACCCCATGTCGGTGGAGAGAAGGACACCGAAGGGAATGGAAGAACAGTGTCCCGATGAGCTGAGGATGCCCCACCTCTGTGTCTGCTGCGCTGAACTCAGCTGGATCTGCCTGGCGAAACCTGAAACCTGCCCACTGCCAGGGGACACTGCCACACGGCACTGCTGCCCTGCAGAGCAGCCCAGGCAAAGGGAAATCCCCAATCCCAGCACACTCTAAAAGAGCGAAGCAGTGCAGGGAGCTGCTCCGGGGCTCAGCACTGACCTCACAGCATCTCATTTCCCAGCAGTGCAGCTGCGGGCTGATGGGGAGGGATGGACCAGCTGCACCTTTGCAAAAGGCAAGGGTGAGAGGGCACCTGTGTTGGGAGAGTGCTTTACCAACACTGCAGCCTGCACCGGGTCTCAGAGTGCTGCTGGCACTGGGGAGTGTGCTGATCATCAAAACCTGCAAAGGAGCTTCTGAAGCAGCGTCTGCTGCCATCCAGCCCGCCCCTGGTTTTCAGAGGAAAGAAATTGCCTGTCTGGCTACAAAAGCATCTCCTCCTTGGGAGCACGCTGGAGAGCTCTGATACAGCCACCACCTCCCGGGGGAGGCTGGGCTCCCAGGCACCTCAGCAAATTCAGGCTGAAATATTTTTCGGTGTTTGAAGTTTTGCTGGCCACTCCTTTTCCTTTGTGGCAGTAGATCAGAGACTGGGAGAGAGAGAGAGAGCAGAGAAAGCAGATGGTTTGTCTAAACAAAGGTCAGATTCGCTGCTCAGGAGGCAGCAGACCAGTGTTGTTCTGCAATGAGCCGTGTAATGCTGTCAGGTCACACAGCCAGAGAGTCCCCTGGGGAAGGTGAAAGCATTACCCCACTGATACCATTGCTATCTTTTATGAAAGCCTGCACAAACACACACAAATTGTGCAATTAGCTAATGCTCAGACAGCTAGTGCCTTCTAAGTGACTCAGATAAGATCAGGCAGTAAAAGCAGAAGAACCTCCTCCTTATAAGTTCCTAGGGTGCAAAACCATGCCCCAAACAAGAAAACCTTGTTTTCAGCCATGTACCTGAGCCTGTTGCCAAATGAAGTCAAACACACACAAGAAAGAGACGTGACGGTAACTGGCACTGACTGCTCCAGCAGCTGGACCTACAAAGGGCAAAGAAAAGCTAAAATTCATTCTTTGCATAGCATCAAAGACAGCTAAAACAAAATGTGAGCAAGCTGCATAATCAGGTTACTCAAAGTTGTCTTTTACTTCTCATTCCTCAAGAAAGAAGCATTGTTTTCTATCTAACAATGGCTGTAGCCAAAATGTAAAGCTCTCGGGGGAATAAGTGAAATTCCATACCCTTTCAGCAGAGCAGACGTCACTAATTGCCTTCTTACCTTGTAGAATGTCAAATTAGTTGGAAAAAATAGATCAAGCCACTCTTAAGCACAGTGATTAAAGTGATCAAAAGCTCATAACAGCACAGAGAGTGCAGCATGGTTTAGTTGTGCTCTAACACCTGCACTTCAGGATGGAAGACAACAAGAGGCCAGGAGAAATGTAAACATGAACATTTTGCAAATGTTCACATGGAATTTCACAAATCATCCCAAATGTGGACTTTGGGATTTAATCTCAAGCTTCAATCTCAAGCTGTGTTTTCCAAAACAAGACAAAGCTTATGGAAAGAGGTAATATCCTCTCTTCTGACCTTCAATTATCCTGGCTACAAAACTCTAGAGGCTCACTAATATTATTGTATAATTTTAAGGGGGTTGGGATATTCTGAAATGTAAGATGCTGTTCAGATTTAAAAGACCCAGGCCAACTTCTGTGTCAGCATTCAACTCAACCTTCAGATTCTCTTCTCAAGTCTACACAACCATCCCCCTCTCTACCAGGAACAGACTCTGTACCAGGAACAGAAGGATGGATCTCATTACTTCACTATATTTAATATTTTTCTTGTCAGTGCTGCTGTGTGCACTGAGTGTTGAGTGTCTCTTCATATTTGGAACCACCCCATGCAAAAGTCAAAGCCTGGACTTTTCCTAGGTGTCTTCAAGAAGCAGAAGTGTCTAAGCCAGCAGATTAAATTTCCTGCATAGTCCATGGTGAAACACAGGTATCAAAGGAGGGTAATTTATTCAAATTCCCAGCTCCCTGCCTGCCCCTCAAGGCAACAGAGCTTCCTAATGCAGACCGTGCTCCTACCATAGGAGCTTCCAGTGATATAGCAAGAATTAGTTGCAATGGACGCAGACTTAAGTAACTTATTCAGTGTCATACTGGGAGCCTGTGAAAGATCAAAATTTAAAATCCTGTTTCCCTGGGTCCTAAAGTATTCCATTGTATTCTAATTATTTTGTTGTTTTGACTGTTTCCTCAGCAAGGTGGCAGATTGTCGCTGTAGGACATGAAACAACACGACGCGGACACGCTGCTGCTTTCAAGGTAAAAAAAGGAAAGTTAATTTTCTGACTCTAACATTTATAGATTTCCAAAGATGACAGTGGATTGGAGGGTGAGAGTGCCACCTCTCCCATGCCACTGGACAAAGCAATAGCTCAACAAATTTCTCTTCCTTCATAAAAGAATGCAAAACAATAAGTTGTTTATAGAAAGTGTGTGAGAAAGTTTGCTACAAGAATGCAAACATCAGAAGGCTGAGAAAATCTTAAGAAATCAGGGTGACAGCAGATAAATTCCTCTTGGACATTTAGGTTTGTCCAAGCCAAGAATCTGCAAGAAGCAGGTGAAAACTGTGAGAAATGGCAGTCACAGTGTCCATAGGAGTCTCTTGTATTGCCCATGGAGATGAGAGAACCTGTGTGAAGTGCAATAGAATTGGAGTTAAACTTGTGAACCCCATATGAAATATATGTTTTCATAAAGATATCCCCCAGGTGAGTAATACTTTTTGTAATAATGTCATTTGTCTAAGCAATGGCAAATAAATACTCATCAATGGCTGTAAGCCAGAATCCTCTAAACACTGTTGCATTAGCTTGGAGCAGGACTAAATTTGACCCAGCATATCTAACAGGGTGTTTGATAATTGGGATTAGGCTGCTTTGAGGGATCTGGAATGATTGCTTCTGCTCTTGACCTTGCGTTTCTTCGGCAGATGATGGGGACAATTCTCCAAAGTTTTCACAGACATTACTGGAAATTCTGGAGAAGATAGGATTTAGACTTATGACATACATAGAAGTATTTGGCATCCTCATAAAGTGTTGCGAGGTAGAAACTCATTTTCTCCTTGAAACTGAGCAAAATTCAACCCCAGGGTGCAGGGACATTACATTTTGCACAGAAAGGGAGACCTGCAAAAAAATCAGGAATGAGAAATTTTGAAATCAGTGTGCTAACCAAAAGAACTGTTCTGCTGATTTGCATTTTCTGTCCTGCAAAATGTGATTTGGGAAGAAACCCCCCCCCTCCCTCCCCCCAGTCCTTTATTTCTTATCTTATTTCTTATTTTTTTTAATAAAAGGCAGGCAATGTTCCTGTCATACCTCTGTTCATTAGGAAACCATCTGGAATCACTCCTGCTGCTCCTAAACATCCCCATCTTTAGGAAGCAGGGAGCAGTGCCCGTGGAGAGTGCCCATTGCAGAGTGCCCTGGGAGCCTCTGGCTCTCTGTGAGGCAGAGAGGGAGAGGAGCAGCCTGGGAGCTGCTGAGAGCCTGGGGCTCCACCGTGGTCAGTGTTTCAGGGGCAGAGGAGAGGGTGGAGGAGGGATGTTTGTTCTCCATCGAATGTGCAGCTTGGCAAACATCTCAGATTTAAGAGAATTCAGCCTTTTCCTTGACTGTTGCAAGCACAGACACATGCAGGCATCTGACTAAAAACTTCCATGTTTTCAGTGTTTACAGCAGAGCATCTCCACTGCTGCTGATGAGAAAGGGAGGGCAGTATTATTTTTCCTGTATGTGCAGCTAACAATTCCTGGAACCTCAGCTCTCCTCCCACTTCCCTTTACCCTTTCCTGGCTCCTTTCCTCTGGGATTTGACAACACTAACCTGAGGCTCTGTGTTACCCCTAACAATGCTTCTCCCCTGTTCCTTTTGAACTGTGCAAAAGACTTAAAAAGTGAGATTTGTGGGTTGCTTTTGCATACAAAAGTCACAGGGAAAACAGAGATAGCACAGATCTCCTGGGGTTTCAGCTTTGGGTGGGTATGTGGTGCTCAGAGCAGTGGTGTGCAGCACTCCTGCAGAGCCCAGCTATCCCAGGACACCCCCTGTGCTGCTGGCTACCACCTCCTTCCTGGATTCCTGCCACTTTCCTTAGGGCCTGGACTCAGAACTCAAATCTTGAGCTAATTGTGACCCGAGTTTAATCCTTGCAGCAGTCACCCTGCTGGCACAGCCTTGTGCCTGTGGCAAAAGTAGGGAAGAGCCTGATCCCACAGGAGACCCAGGAGATACCTGAGGGGATGCATCTGTACTTAAGAGGCTCATTACTTAACTCCTCTTCCAGGCATTAAAGTCTCAGCGTGTGCTGAACGGCTTCAAGAAAGATAAATACAAAATCTGGATGCAGCACTAGAAATGGAAATGATGGGTAAGGGATACAGTGAGAAAGACACAAGCTTTCTTGCTGTCTCTGTGTGTGCAGCTGGGTTGAAGGGTGGTTGTAGTCTGGTGGGGTCCGTCTCTTTCTCCAGGCTGCACTGACAGGACCAGAGGACACAGTCTCAAGCTGCACCAAGGGAAATATAGGTTGGATATTAGGAAAAAGTTTTTCGTGGAAAGAGTGATAAAATACTGGAATGGCTGCCAGGGGTGGAGGTGGAGTCACCATCCCTGGATGTGTTTAAATAAAGATTAGATGTGGCACCCAGTGCCATGGTTCAGTTGAGGTGTTTGGGCTGGGTTTGGCTCAGTGATCTTGAAGGTTTCTTCCAATCTAGTAATCCTGTGAATTCAGTGTGATTTTGTGAATGCTGGACCTGCTCTCCATCCCTTCTGCAGGGCAGAAAGAGGCAGCACAGGAGTAAGAATGGCAGGATGCAGCTTTGCTTGGTAATTCCTACAGCCAGGGAATGGCTTTGCTTGGGTGCTTCCCACAGCCCTGGTCTGTGTTAGGGGGAGGTTTCTCTTCTCCCTTACCATGAAGCAGGGAGATGTCTGTTTTTCCCTGTCACACAGGGAGTTTACTCTCATCTTTAGGCTGATCCCTAAAGGCAACCAATTCACCTGATTTTTTGTCTCATGCACCTACCCTAGGATTATTCTTCCTGAACATTTTCTGCATGCAAGGAGGGCTGGAAACATAGGCCAGTTTGAGACCATAACAATGTAGACCAAAGCCTTTTTATCACTGCTCACCATGGCAGATAGACCATGGGATGTGGGCCACTGCCTTGTGCTGGGGCAGACCTGTTGTGTAGCTAGAGAGAAGCCAAATCCCTGCACTAGGGATGTCACTGGGCCACCACCAGGGTTTCTTTGGGTAGCTGTCCTGATGAAGTGTGCAGCCTGGCTGGAGATTGTGTCCCCTGGCTACCAATGACCTGCAAGTCAAGCTGTCATGGCCAACAGCAGACCACTAGACACTGAGCAGGGCATCTCCTTGGGAAGTGATTCACTCCTAGATTCCTGTGTGATTTGCCACTGTGGATGGTCATGGTGTGATATTACTTAAAACAAGGACTTGAGAAAATGTTTTAAGGTTCTGTTTGAAACATTTCATTGTGTTCAAGTAGTGGTGTGTTGTCTTTGTTTCTCTGACCAAGCTCAGAAGCTAGAAAAGCCTGTTTTCAGTGCTTAAATGTGATGCTGCCTCTTTAATACCATAGTAGTGTTGGCTGGAAAGCCCTGCAATGGCAAAAGACTTTTCACCATAGCTACAAGGAAAGTTCTGGTTGAGGAAAGCAGCAGTAAAAGCGGTGCAGCCATAAAAACTCTATTTCATATGCATGCACACAGTTCAGTGCCCAATTGCCCTACGTCAGGAGTCTGTGTTAAGTATTTTCATTTTATAAAGTTCTGTCCACTACAATGAGGGCTTTGGTCACAATGAAATATAGGCAGCTGTGCCCACAGTGACTCTTAGATGATTCCGCTGATCCTCCTTGCCCCTACATCAGCAATAGCCTTTTTTCCCCCTACAATCCCCACCCACAGAAGCAGTGGCAGCAGCCAGTGCAGTGTTGTGGTCCCAGGGAAATTGCACTGAGGTCCCACCACTCAGGATACAGGTACAGCCTTTAGGACCTTGCACTGAAAAAATGGGCCAAAGAAGGCTGAACAGCAGAATTTTCCCAGCTGTCTTTGGCTTGGTTGCATTTGTCTCAGGTAATTTTCCCTCTCTGGCTCAGAGGATTGTTACCCACCCTGCTAGGCAGGGTATTTCAGGTCTGTAGGGTTCAGCTTTGGTGTACAGTGATGGCAGCTATTTGCTCAATTTCCCTTTGCTCAGGGCCAGTATGGGGTAAAGCAGCATTTCTCCCTCCCACTGATCCCTGCTGGAACCACACCAGCCCTACCTGCATCAGCTTCACTTTCCTTTTTATTTAAAGTACAAATTAGCAGCCAGGAAAACACCGGAGTGTCAACCCCTGGCAGTCCTCAATTTCCCAGCGAGGGGCAGTGGAAAACTGAGAAATGGAAAGAAGAGCTGGAAAAACAAACCAAACAATAACAAAAAATACAAGAGTGTCCTAACTCCCTTAAATTGTAAGATTACTTAGGTCCCTATAGCTTCATAGTCCTATGGTTGTGACAAGATATATATATATATATATATATATATATATATATATACACACATAAAAATAGATATACATATATACATAAAAATGGATATAGAGATAGATAGATAGATAGATAGATAGATAGATAGATAGATAGATGGCAGATTTCAGGGCACAGAGCAGCTCAGGTAGACAGTACAACCATAAAGATATTTTTAGGTGTCACGGGGCATATTCACTGAATGTGGAATAGGAGCCATGTGGTATTCTGGAGTACAAGTATTTACAGAAAGATTCAGCATTATGGAAATTTCTGCAAGAAGGTTTTGTTGGGGCAAATTTAATCCCCATCTCCCACATGCCTCCCCAGTGCTTAAACTGCAAGAATATACTTGTTCCCTAATTACAAAAGAGCACCAAGGATCTGTTAGTATTTCTGCCAGTGGGATTGATGAGTGTTGGCATAATCAGAGAAACTCTTGACTGCAGGCTTTCAAGTGTCCAGATCAACTCTGGAGTTTGGAGGGCAAAAAAATGAGGACAAAAAAGACTGGTGAAAAAACAAAGTGGTAGGTCACAGTATTTGTTGAGAAGATAAGTGGCATTTTTTTAATTCTCTATCCAAATCAAATAATCCAGGAAAGGTAGTCCAGATTAAATTTATGACATTCTGAATGCCTTGCACCTGTTTTTAACAGGGTAAAATTTCCATTGCCCTCTAGACAGGCCCTAGTGAAGGTCTCAGTAACACCTTGGAACATTCCCTGGCTGGGTTGTGCAACCTCTGCTCTCACTGTGCCCTCACTTCAGGAGCCTTTTTGCAAGAGCCAGTCCTTGTACTCCCTGAACCACTTTTGTGTATGCTCGCACTTTGATGTAGAGGTCCCCTTTGTGGAACCTCCCAGCCAGGGATCTCCAAGACCCATATAAGTATTAGTTTTGAAATTCTAATGTAAGACCAGCCCGTGAAGTGGTTCATGACTTCTTTTTGTTCTACAAGAAGAAGAGTAAACAGAGGTGCCAAGCTGGTAAGTGCTTTGCCCAGGGTTAGAAATGTAGGTGGAGCACAACTGGAACCAAGGGTGTCGGTGGGAATGTAGGCTCCTGTGCTCAAATCCTTGCTGTTTACTGACAGAGCTGTACTTTTGAGACTGCACTGAGAGTTCATTTGGCCTTGCCCAAACCTCAGGATTCCCTGCCCTTTCACTTATTTGCCTTCGAATATGTTGATTAAAGGAAACAGGAGTTTGTTTCCAGGCTGGCTGTGCCCTGTCGGCAGTGGGAGAGGGTTTACCAGGCTCTGGGCAGCGCAGGGGGAAGGGGATGCTCCAGCACTGCCCGGTGCGTGTGAGGCTGGGTGGCTGTGTAACCTCAGCTATCCACAGGCACTTCACCTCTTACCCCTCACTGCCACCTTGATGGCCGGGTTCCGGTGCTTTTGTGTGCAAAACAAGGGTGGAGGTGCCCCCCAGCAGGCAGCTCCCGCAGCTATCGATGATCCCCCCGCAGAGCATCCCCACCTCCGTGCAGCTTCACCCGTTGTGTGCGCGGCTCCCGCTGATAGCATCGCCACCGTGACCTTGAAATCCTTCTCACAAGTGCCACCCTGTCTCTTAGCAGTGGGAAATCAGATTTCCCTTCCCTCGGCACGACTCCCTGCATTTTCATTTCTGAAGAAAGAGCCGGGGAGGGGATGGAGCCTTTCCCTGCGCAGCAGTGACTCTGTTTTCAGCTGTAGCCCAACAGATTGCTTCGCTCCTCTGCCTTATCATCCAATACCACCTTAATGCATGCAGCTACGCAAGGTTACTATTAGTGACTGATAGCACTGCTGCTGCGGACTGGAGGTTTTAACCCCAGATGCACCAAAATCTCTATACCACATCCTTGGCTCTCCCTGGATTTTCAGATATCAGTTATTACTATTATTGAGCTTTTTTTTTTTTTTAACCAAAAAATACAGTAAGTTTGTTATTATCAAAGGACGACAAAGAGAAAAGTCAGCCAATCTCGAGGACCAAATCAATCAGTGGTTTACCTTGCATGGAGTGACTGACAGCTCTGGCCCTCTGGCATTGTAATTTATTTTCCAGGCTCAATCCTTTGCAAGTATCACATGGCATGCTTTTAAAAATGTATATATAGAACCAGCTAGAGAGTTATATTTAGTGCAGCTGTAGGTACGGAGGCATTTCTGTTTTTAACTTCTGTTGGTGCAAATATAGAATCAAACAACCTCTCTTCACCTCTCTCCTGTGAAAGCATCCCTTCCATCTGGCTACGTGCCCAGAGGAGTCTGCAAAACTGCTCTTGGGGAAGGGCTGTGGAAAGAACTGGTCGAGGAATGGTAAGTTTACAAGACATCCCCAATTTTCAGCAAAAGGTGCAAAAAAATCTCATTCCGTCGCGGAATAAAAATGTGGTGCAGAATAGAAATAACAATTTCTCCCCCGAGCTCTGGAAGGTCAAAACAATTTATTTTGACCTTTTAAAACCTACCCTGAGGCTATGCAGGCCGCAGGAGGTGCACCAGTTGGTAAGTGGGAAACCCCAAAGAGCAGAACACCCCTTAGTTAAGGACCTGATGCAAGATGAGCATCCTGACTTGTACCAGCAATAGTGTGGCCAGCAGGAGTAGGGAATGGATTGTCCCCTGTACTTGGCCACACCTCAAATCCTGTGTCCAGCTCTGGGCCCCTCAGTTCAGGAAGGACATTGAGGTGCTAGGGCAGGTCCAGAGAAGGGCAACAGGGCTGGGGAAGGGTCTGGAGCACAAGTCCTACAAGGATTGGCTGAGGGAGCTGAGGTTGTTTAACCTGGAGAAAAGGAGACTTGGGGAAACCTAATTGCTCTCTACAAGTTCCTGACAGTCAGGGTGTAGCCAGGTGTGCATCTGTCTTTTCTCCCAAGCAACAAATGAGAGGATGAGAGGAAATGACCTCAGACTGCTCCAGGGAAAGTTTACACTGGATAGTAGGAAAAATTCTGCATGGAAAGGGTTTTCAAGCATTGGAACAGTCTGCCAGGTTGAGTCACCATCCCCAGAGGAATTTAAAAGTCCTGTGGAAGAGGCACTGAGGGATGTGGTTTAGGGGTGGACTTGGCAGTGTTGGGTTAATGGTTGGACTCAAAGATCTTAGAAGTATTTTTCAACCTAAATTATTCTATTCTATTCTATTCTATTCTATTCTATTCTATTCTATTCTATTCTATTCCATTCCAGTTCAGGATCCTCCAAGTGTGCCCTGATTTTCCTTTGTCCAGGAATGGGAAGTGCTACCAACTATGCAAGGCTCTTAAGGCTCCCAGTCCTTCCTGACAACTTCCATCCTGGTAAATGGGGCATACTGGAAAACTGGACAGCTCCAGAGCGTAGGTGAGGAAACCAGGAACTGAGGGGTGTGTCTGGGACCATTGATGTCCTGTCTACATCCCTGCAGAGCATGTCTAACCACATAAGTGCACATTTTCCAAGAACAAGTTGCTCCAAGCAGTCCTGGTTTCAGACTGGGCACCAGAGAGGCCCTTGGCAGGGAGCTGGGAGCTACAGGAATGAGCAGCACAGCAGGGGAGGGGGCACAGCATCCCTGGTGGTGTGGGGTCCCGTGGCAGCTCCCAGCTGCTCCTGAGAGCAGCTGTAAGCTCTAAAGGCATGAAAAAGAGACAGGTTTAACAGGTACATGGACTTCTTGTCAGATCTGAACAGAAACCTCTCCTCTGGCCTGAGCAAGGCTTTGTGTGTCCCAATATATCTGTTTTCTCAGGCTGTTATCAGCTGGTCTGATAAAAGGTGTTACTCCTCCCTGCATCTCTCACTTTGCTTTTACAGTAGCCCAGGAAGGACACCTGGGCCTCTCTATATTGCACCATTGTAAATGCACCATAAAAACAAACACTTGCATTTTTTAAATGCAGTTTTCCTTTTATATTTCAGCTTTCCATTTCTGGTCTGTTTGGTATCTCCTGGTCTGTCCACACATGGGCACTCTCATTTGTGCATGCACAAATCAATTAGCATGCACCTTTTTCTGTGTACAGAAGCTTGTTCCTTGGGCAGTTGTACATCACAGACTGGTGACACCTTCTAATCTTATTTTAGGAGCTGGTAGTAGGTTTTTTACACATTGACCTCAAACCTGCACACACAAAAAAATATCTGCTCTTAAACTTTCAAGCCTTGTTTTTCACACTTCTCAGCAAGGGAGAAAGATAAAGAACACTCAGACCTAAGAATGTATTTTATGATCATTGAGAAAGCAATAAAATCTTCTGCTTCGAAGCTGAGATACATAATCCATGTGTATCTGCCTGAGGCTGGTCCGAGCAGAGCTCCCACAAGGCTGAGATGTGATGGACACGAGGTGATGGATGCAGTGTCACAGGCTGTTTGGAGGTGGCAGCATTCATATCCTGGCTATTGGTAAGGGCTTGGAAGTTATTACATCCCCTGCTCAGTGGGGGAGAGAGATAAGGAGCACTTTCAGCAAGGTCTAAATACATGGGGTGGTGATAAATGCAAATCCCTCAAGCTCTGCACAACGGGGCTAATGGGTCTTCAGCTTCGGCAGAAAGAGAGTCACAGCCTGGCTGACCTTGCCTAGGAGCACAAAAGACAAAAAGATGAGAAACTGTAGGAAGCAGCAGCTGTGACTGAAAGAGGGAGAGGCGTTTGGGTTCCAGAATCTCAGAGACATGGCCACAGTGTCCATGGGGGGGACAGGCCTGATGGCAATTTGGCCAAAAGCATGCAGGTGGCGGGGTGCACATTTGTCTTGGTGGAAATCAAGGTTTTTGAGGGGTTTGTTGAAGCCAACCAACCACCAGCGCTCACTCTGCTTTGTGATTCTCCAGGACTGAAGTCAGCCCTGGATGTGCATCGTGGCAGCCCTGGGGTGTTTACCTGCCCCTGCACTGGGGCTGCCTCTCCCTGGGGCTGTGATTGCTCAGGCCACTGCCAGCAAACCTGCCGAGGTCACTGGGACCAGGGAGAAAGGCTCTTGGGACACAGAGGGACACTGAGAGTGCAGGAACTGACAGCCCTGGGTTCAGCCCTGTTGGGACCCCTCTTCACTGAGGTCTGAATGCCTGCAAGTGTGCTGGTTAAAGAAACACACCTTTCCCTTGCCATTCTTCAGCCTTGAGTGATGCACAATCAAAAATATTTGCTGAAGCTGCTTGTTAATGATGTTTACTGGAAGGCATTTCCCACCGTGTCTTCCCAAAAATGTGATGCTGTCCCACAGGACACAGCACTGCTCTAAACTGCCAGGAAGTTAAGGCAAAAATATCACCTTTCCCAAGGTGCTAAATGACTGGCATGGACTTGCATACCTATTGCATTCTGCTCCCCTCTCTGCCACAATCAATACCAGTCTGATTTCTTTATCATGGCTGATGGGGGGATGGAGATGAGCGATCCTGCTCATACCTCAGCTTTGGCATTTTGATTCCCAAACAGCCCATTTGCTAGTAGCATAAAAATAATGTAAAAACAAATAGATCAAATAAATGTAGCTTGAAGACATCTCTATTACAGCCCTGCTCTGTATTCTATAAGCAAAATATGTACTGTGCATACAAGCACCGGGGGAATGAAGGGATGCAGGTATTAACGCTGACACATCAAGTGGTTCCTTCATGAGACCATATTATCTATACAAACACCTACAAGTATTTACATTTCATGAACGAGGTTTTCCAAACATCACCCCCAGCTGCACCGCCTCGTGCTGCTCTTGGACGAAGTTCAGGCAAAGAATGAGGCCAAACCAATGCCTTCAGAGGGTGTTTTTACAAAAGACCTGGCTGCAGGGGGGAGAGGAGGGTGCTGGTGACCTTGAGTTGGGGTGGCTGTGGCAGAGCTGGAGGTAAACATCATGTTTGTGGAAGACATTGTTCAATAGCCAAGACAGGAAGGTCCACTGGAAGAAGAATGGTGGGAAAATCTCTGGTTGGGTTCAGCCTTGATCTTGGCTACAAGGTCGAGTGTGGTTTTTTCTCGTATTTAGGCACTGGTCCTTATGCCAGTTTAGCATAGGCAGGCCTTGCAAACTGCTTCCTAGGACTCCTCAGAGGGGCAGTTGTGGAGAATTTGCCCTTCACGGGGTGTAGTTGGTGACTGAACTCACCTGGAATTTTCACAGCCTTTGCCGGATGAAAAACGTGTTCACGAGGAAGGTTTATAAAACCCACCCATTCTGCAAACAGCCTCTCTGCAGACAGACTGAGTGAACACATCACAGCTGGCCGTCCAGAAAGTTTGAAAAACTCCATAATCAATGAATGGATTTTTTTCAATATCGACCCCTCCTAAATCCTGACTGCTAGTTCAGACAGGGCACTTTATGACACTAATAAAGCAAATTGTGCTGTTAAATGTCCCACTTCAGTTCAGCAGCTTGCCTGCAAGCACCAGACTGACCTCAGGCCTACATCATGTCCTGACTCCAGCACAAGTTATCCATTTTATTTACTTAAATTCCCCTTGCAGGTCCAATGAGACACGTGCTTCCACTCTGCTGCTTCTCCTAAGCCACTGTGATTACATTTGCTGTTACAAAGTGCCTGTTTGATTGAGTGTAATTTACAGGGTAAACAAAATCCACACACACCTTTTTAAAAAGTGAAGCATTTTGGAACAAAAAGTCTTAGTACTGTAAGAATTACTAAACCATGCCCCTCCTGCTCAAAGCAGGAATCCACATTTTGTGCAAGGACAGCTTATAGGACTGTGTGAAAATGTAACCTGTATTTCTAATAAACTTTTGTGGGTTTTGATTACATGTCAACAAGCAAAGCAGGAGGTGGCTGGGACATCCACACAGGATGTGGGAGATTAGGGTTAAAGTTCCACTCAGCCCAAGGGGAATATGAGTAAAAGGCTCTTGCCTTTTACTAGGAGAGTCTCTATATCCTCTGTCTTCCAGCTGCCCTGGGATGTGGGTGCTCCCAGCCAGCTGTTGCAAAACATTTTACTATTTCTTGGCAATGGGAAAAGAAAACAAGGGAGTACCCATGTGAGGCTGGAGAGGCACACAGTTATGCTTGGTAAATAGATATGCAGAGTCCAATCTGAGAAATAGATGAATTTAGCATTCAGCTGTAGGTCCCTCCAAGCACACACCAACTGCTGCAGTAATTGTGCTGCAGCCAAGGGAGCAGGACTGTGGAGAAGGATTTTCTCTCCAACTGAAAAACCTCCTGTGGCATCTCTGAAGGTCACTTTTCCAATGCTTCATCTCCACTGGTGGGTATGAGCACTGGTCAGGGGGATATAGCTGCTGCCTGAGGGTAGTAGGAGGGTTCAGGAGAAGGAGAGACCTAAGTCCATCACACTTAGGACACACACTTAAGATTAACTCTACTGATACAATTCTTTCTGTGTAAGTAAAGGATCCATAGATAAACTCCAGTCTATTATAGGAAATGTTCCTGCTGGCATCAGTTGTTTGTACTTCCATGATAGGTGCCACAAAGTATTTCTCAGTTATTAACAAACCTGAAGCCAAGGTGAATGGGCCAAGTTATATCACAAGGGGCACTTCTATTTTAAAAACTCTGGGTTAAACAAGATTACCTTGTACTAAGTTAGAAATGCTTCCCATCTGCAGGGTGAGAGTTTGCACCAGCTCAGGCGAAGAGCTGAGCTGTGGCAGAGTTTATTGGCTGGCACTGCGGGGTCTGATCCAAACCCCATTCATGCATTTGCAAATTCTTCCTTGCCTTCCACAGGCACAGAAGGAACCAAGAGGATGGGAATTAGCCTTGTGTCAGTTGGTGCCAATATCTCTCTTGAAAATCTCCAAAAATAATCTTGTCCAAAAGCTCTGCTACCAAGACAGATAATAAAGAGGACGAAAACTCACTAATTTAACATTCCTACGGGTTCTTTACTCACCTCAGACCTGTGTGCCCTCCTGATCTGTCTCCTGGAGCATTGTTTTCTATTTTGACTCTCAGGCTAGCATGGAAAGTCTTCTCATGGCACAGTAAGAAGAACCTCCCTATAGATGTGCTGCTCCCACCATCCTCCTGTCTAAACTGGGCCACAACTTCTGGAGCCTGGCAGGGTGAATTTTACCCATGGTTCAGGGAGAATCACTACATTTAATCTGCAATTCATGTCTCCTTCACAGAGCCAGAGTGCAGGAAGGGGTCTGAGCAGAAATTGAAATCAGCCTCCTGGGTGCAAACAGGAAAAGTCAGCACATTGCCACTGACACCTTTGGGGTGTAGGCACCTAGACAGAAAATGGATGTCTTAATCACTTAGCAGAGTCTGTCCACAGTGTTCATGGAAAACTGGTACCTATGAGCATTTATGGAATTGCATGAATGGGGAAAATGTTTGATCCATGGCTGTGCAGGCAGCCACTGTGTGGGACCCAGGCAGTCAGTCTCCTGTGTCACAATAACAGTATTTTGTAGTAGTTTTGTCATCTCCACCCCTGCAAGTGCTCATCTATGGCTTGGCCTTGGTGAGCCACAGGAACATATTGAGTCCTTGGCTCAATGTTGTAAAGGGAATGACTGCATGTGGGGAAATAGTCTCCTGAAAGGAGGAATTGGGGGAATCCCACACCCTTGGCTTTCTCTGGAAGAGCTGGAAAATAGTTCTTTCCTTAGCCTTGGGGTAGGTGGATTAGGGAAAAAAGAGATCTGAGAGCACTGACTGTGCTGGGCCCACTGAAGATGGAGGGCTGAACTCTGACCTGGCATCTCTGGTAGTGATGCTAATGAAAACGTTATGGGCTGTGAAGCCAGACCTTGGCAATCTCTTTACATTTACCTGTTATATGTGAGCCAAAAAACCCTCACAATTGCTTCTTTAAACAAAGATTTGCAGTCAGACTGCATGGAGGTCAGTTGAAGGCAGATGGAGGCCTCCCAAAAGACTTCAAAGATAAGATAACAAGCACACACACAAAAAAATGCAGTCTGCCTTGAATTCCTCTGGAGGGTCACTAAGGCACTGCAAAGCCAGCTCAGCGTTGAATGCTCTGGTTTGCTTGCGGACCTTCCAGTAAAATATGGTCTTTGCAAACCTCAGTACTTAGAAAAGGAGAGCTATGTGGAACAATCTTGTCTCTGGAGCAGGGGTGCAGCCAGGCTCTCTGTGTTTTGGCTGTGATCAGCTGTGCCTGGGGACCACAGGGCTTGACCTGCCCCGTACTGCAACACAAAACCGAGAGCAGCGACAGGGCTGGACCAAAGCTCCTGGATCAGCCTGACCGCTCATTCCTGAGAGCAGCCAGTGGTGATGGGGAGGGAAGGAGTGAGAGGAACATGGTGAGGAGATGATCCATCCCACCGCCACCTTCTCAGCAGTGGGAGACCTGAGGGATTCTGAGCTGGAGCTTGCAGCCAAACCTCTGGGGACTGCAGCAGTGGTTAGTCCAGCTTCCCAGCTCTGCTTAAACCCTGTTGGAACCTGCTTATGCTGGGGGCCTCCACATCAGCTGGTGGCAGTGAGTTCCCCCGTTCAATTATGTATGTTATGGGAAGGCATTCCTTTGTGTTTATTTTGAACTGGCTGCCTGGTAGTTTCAAAGGAGTTCCCATTCTGTCCAATCTAATTTAGAGGACGAGTGCCCAGTGGCTAGACCACAGGAATGGGTCTCTGAATTAATTATATTTTCATCTCTGTCATTCTTCTAGAAGAGCAGGTATTATTATTCATTGGGGTGAGTTTCACCTTCAGCCAGCTCAATTAAAATTACCCCAAGCAAATAGTGATCTGGAATTTGGATGAGACTAATGTTCCCTGTACACCTGCAGAGAGCAGGTAGAAATTAAACTAGGCAATAAAGGTAAAAATTATCTTTTAAATTTCCAATGCCTGGATCGATTTGTGCAATTGAAACTGCTGCCAATGTGTTACAAAATAACTTGTCACACAGAAGTAGACTCTATTATATAGCAGAATGCCTGTAATTACAGAAAGATGAGAGCCCACATGCAGGGCAAAAATGTGTAATTTCTAAAAATAGCAATTTGCATACTGACCTAAGGACTGACTGACTAGCTATCTATCTATTGTAATTGTCCTATTTCTATTGATGCGTGTTCATGTCACTTGTAGCTTGCCAGTGAAACGGCACCAAAATCTTGAAAAAATCAGCTAGACAAAAGAGTATTTAACAACCTGTGTTAGCAGCTGAGAAGGGTTCACAGATATAGAGTTATATCTCAAACTGAGAAGTGGTAAGTGTCTGCATTAATTATAGTTTTGGGCACATGCTAGTACCACACTCAAAACCCAGCCTTAATGGGATTTTCTTCCTTCTTTCAGAGGCAAAAATCCAAAAGGAAAGTCAGGCAGCCTTTCTGCAAGAGGTCGTTTGCATCCAGGACTTGTACAAATCTCTTTACATTTATTTAGAAACTAAGGCAATTAAAACACCCCAGGCCCCTCCTGTTAACTCAGAAACATCATTATGAAGATGCTTATGCTGCAGTGGCTTACTATGCTCGGTTTAGTGGAAAACTGGAAAGCTGCATTTCCAGCCATTTGATCAACATTTTCCCGAGGTTGCTAATGACTTGCAAAAATCTGCCCGACAGTAACAACCTCAGGGAGACTGCGTTGTCTCCTCTGAGAACCCCTATTTGTTTTCAGAATGAGAAGTTTAATTAGGTGAGGGTTTTTTTTGGTTTTTTTTTGGCGGAGGAGTTCACGCCTTGTGCCCTCAACAAACAAACCCTATGTGACTGCCCGGGAGCACCAGCCTTGGCGCAGCCGAGGATCTACGGGGGCAAAGGGAATTAATCTGATTTCAGACTGGTTCCCACTGCGTTTTTGCGCAAGCTTAGCTCGCTCCCCTCCTTTCGGAGTGCACATGCCTTTGTTTGTGCACGGCTTTCGTGGCGGGGGAGGGCTGGGGGTGAGGCAGGGGCAGCGGGCAGGGATGCTGGGGATAGCAGGCAGGGATGCTGGGGACAGCAGGCAGGGATGCCGGGGACGGCAGGCAGAGATCCCGGGGGCAGGAGGCAGGGATGCTGGAGGCAGCAGGCAGGGATGCCGGGGACAGCTCCCAGGGATGCCACGGCAGGCGGGCAGGTGGAATTCCCCCAGCGGGGCGATGTCTGGGAAGGGCTCCCACAACCAAACCCGTCCGGGCAGGCACGGAGATAAGGGACAGCCAGATGCCACCGGCATTCCTCAGGGCTTTCTCAACTTCCACCGTCCTAAAAAACCCACGCTCACGAGGCGCGCTTAGGAATCCCCAAAGACTCTCCATTAAGTCACTAATTGCTGCTAATTATCGTGAGGATGACTCGTGAGTGCCGGCAATGCGCTCGGTGCCGAGCAGACCGCGGAGCAGCGCGGTCCGCAGCGGGGCAGCGAGGACGGACGGACGGACGGACACCGAGCAGCAGCTGTAGGAGGAAGGATCCCGAGCAGCAGCTGTAGGAATGGGCAGGAATGGCCGCTCTGGAGCATCCCAGGGGGGCTGAGCTGGATACGGCCTCTCTGGGATCAGGGGAGAAGGGCACCCTGAGAGCACCTTGCAATAAGAGAGGTGGGGAGAGGGGAATGGCTGTACAGGTCACCAGGCATCCCCTCACCGGGCTGAACAGGGATGTGATCCGGCTCTTGGAAAAGCTGCC
The DNA here is from genome assembly GCF_017590055.1 of Onychostruthus taczanowskii. Taxonomy (NCBI): domain Eukaryota; kingdom Metazoa; phylum Chordata; class Aves; order Passeriformes; family Passeridae; genus Onychostruthus; species Onychostruthus taczanowskii. The sequence goes on along the minus strand of NW_024498906.1, from coordinate 8,533,338 downwards.
TTCCCCACCACCTTGGGGTGTTTTTCTCAGTGGAAGCAGAGGAAGAGAGTGTTACGTGTATCTGAACAATATTAACAGTCTTTACTCCACGTACGGTCTCATCATGAGAGACCCAAGTGCACAGACCAAGTGTAAGATTTCTCTGATGCTGTTTCTGTGGGTTGAACTTTTCTTTTTCTTCTTTTTTTTTTTTTCTTTTTTTTTTTTTTAACATTTGCATTTGTTATTTTTTTCCCACATGAAGGTCTCTGCTTCATTTTGCTCCCTGTAGAAAACAACAGTCCTTGCCATGATTGGTTGCTCTGCACTCCTCCCTTTGCCAAGATGGGTCTGTGGGCACATTCCCTAAGTTATTCTAGAGGCAGGCTGGCACTGCAAGGCACTCTCAGTTTAAGAAGAAAAGCAAAATGAAGACAGATATGGTGTTTTTTTTTGTTTTTTTGTTTTTTTTTTTTTTTTTTGGTTGTTGTTTTTGTTTTGTTTTGTTTTGTTTTGTTTTCCTCAGGGGACAGTGAGCCACTGACAAAGTTCTTTTTGGAGGATAAGAGAGGCTCTTCCCCTTTGGGTGGCAGAGTGACACACGTAGCTCCCTGCCCTCCAAAGGGAAATCTGCCTGTAGTAAATGCTACCAGGCTTAGGAATTTTCAGGCAGCAAATGTTTACCAGCCTCCACTTCCCCAGCTGCTGTTCTTTGGAGAGTGATTTTTCTCAAAGCAAGCGTTTCCCTGCTCTTTCTCAGCTAAACAAAATGGGCAAAATCAATGATGGCATCTCCTACAGAGCGCCCTATTTAGTTTGCTGTCAAAATCATTGTATGTATTATTTTTGTACGATTTTATTTCACAGCATAAAATTAATAGAGAAGGAGAGTGGGTCTTTAAAAATCAGTTGCAAACAGCATGTTCTGATGTAAATGAACACTCTCCAGCAGCATTTGCAAATCTTTACTGGATCCTTGTGCATCAGACTGAAAAGGAAAACAAACTGGGGGCCTGGCTACTGAGGGAAGCATAGGTTTTTATATATTTTTTTTTTTCTCTTTTACAATGCAAACTGAAAGGGGGAAAAAAGGCTAATAACATGCAGCTGAAAGCTAAATTAGATATTTAAAATTCAGTCTGTTAAGTTAGGGAAGGAATTGCTCAACACTCCAAGAAGAATATGCTTATGGTCCATGGTTCTAAACCCTGCTGAGACACGCTGAGCTCTGCCCTGCCTCCATCTCCTGAGCAAAAGAAGTGCAAACCAGAAGCAGGCATTTCCCACTCAGCTTGTGTTGCCATCAGCACCTGATTAGCAAAGGGGAAACCAGCCAAGATTATTTTTAGCTTCAGACCATCCCTTTAAAATTTGCAGCTCCACGAGACATTGAATGTGCACCTGAACAAAGTCCAGTACAAAATTTCTTTTAAAAATCACACAGAAGTGAATGCAAACGTCCATGGGAGCTGGAAGCTTGGTCTCCAGGCTGCTGCCTGTCAGGGCAGCTCTCTGTGCCTTCAAGATTGGTCACTCCCTGTCGGAAGTCATTCAGGAGGATAGCTGAGCCTTGCTAGACAAGCCCTAATTTTCATATCTGTTATCTAGCCATCACAGCAAGAGCCAGAATGAGATTAGGCAGATACACAGATAGATACTTTACATTGCCTTCTAATGACAATAAAAGGGCCCCGGGGAGAATGCGTCACTTGCCCAAGGGAGGATACAAAGGGTGACACATCTGGGTAAGGGAGTAGCTCCACAGGAAAAAAAAATTAACTCACCCCCGTGAGTATCTCAGCTGGTAGCTTCTGCTTTGCTACTTTGATTCCCTATTTCTGCAAACTTTTCTCTCTTAATAACTGAAACAGATGGTGCAAAGCAACGTTTTGTTGAGGTGTCTCCTAAGCTTGCCATTCAAAGCCCATCAGACACACCGTGGACACAAAAAAGGGGGATTGCAACTGACCTGGTGGGGCTTTTCCTACCTCTGCCCCTGCTGTGGGCTGGCTCTGCCTTTTCTCAGGTGCAATGAGCTGTTCAGGAGGGAAACAGAGAAGCTTTACCTTGAACCTTGCAGGACAATTTGTAGCCTGAAACGATTCACTGAGGTGCAGCAAGCTCTATTTAGAAATGGATATATCCAGCCTGGAGCCCTGGGAGACAATAAAGCATCTGTTTGAATTCCTCAGTGGGTTTGCTGTGTGTAAATCATTTATCCCTGCTCATGCTCCCCTTTCTTAGCACTCACAATTTGTGGTTTTTTTTCTAAAAAAAATGACGCCTGCCTTTCTGTTGGTGAGCAGCTTGGGACACATTGCCTGGAGTCTGACCTCAAAGTAGGGTGGGATTTGAATCTGAAATCCACTCAGTTTGATCTCACAAGAACTGCCGTGCTGCACAGCTTGTACATCTTTAGTAAAAAAGCAAGCCTTCAAATCCATCCTTTTCAGAGGCCTGTCTCCGTTGTCAGCTACCATCTTCCGAGGGAAAGATCTAAAATTAGAGAAAAGCTGCCCTCCACTGCTGGAGAATACTGCTGCTGTGACATATGAAAGCAGAAATAAGCTTCAAATAAAGGTCTTCTGCTTAGGCTCACGTAATGAACAAGAAAGACTTTGGGTCTCTCCTGTCCAGAGCGGCGTTTGTGGGGATCTGATTTAAAGAGGCAGCCCCAGCACCAACCCTTATCTTTGTCTGCCTAAGCGTTTATGCTTTGCCTGTCATCACAGGCGCCGTTATTTTGATGGAAACCTACAGATCCGAGTGGTTTTCTTTTAAATACCTTCCCTGGAAATCCTGAGGGATGCCAGGAGACCCTACTCTCATCAATAAATCAGTGAAGAAGAAGGAGCAGCATCTCGAGACACTGAACACGGTGGTTGTGACGAGGTGTGGGCAGCGAGCAGGGACTGAGCTGTGCCTGCAGCCCTGGAGACCTCAGGTTCAAATCTGTGTCCTTCAGCTGGGCCAGGGGTGTCCCCAGAACCCCCCAAAACCTATTGGCAGTGGTAACACCTGGGGATTAGGAGTCTGTGGCACCCCTGGTAATCCCTGGTGTCTGCCCTCCACAGTCTCTGCGTCCTGCTGCATCCCTCCCATTAAACAGCGTTCTCCTGCCCTGGAGGGATTAGTGGGGCTTACAGGGTTAGATCTGCTCTAATGCACCGTGGCTCAGCAGCCCGGGCGTGGTGCCCAGAGGCACAGAACCCTGGGGACAGCCCCTGCTGGTGCCAGAGGAGCTGGTGATGCACCAGGACCAATTAAAACCAGAACTGAGAGAACTGATTTCAAGCTTCCCACTACTTGGAGGCAACGAAGGTGCTACGATAAAGCAGGATTTGATGGTTTCCCTTTTAACCTGTGTGTCTTACCATGTCCCAAACCCAGAGATCCTGATCTAACACAGCTGCTGAGACTCGCAGGGAAAAAACAGAAAATAAACCTCCTTCTTCTGTCTCTTTCTCTTCCTCTTCCCTCCTCCCTGGGGCATCCAGCCCCAATTCCCCTCTGTGCTCATGCCTGCGCTGTGCTGGTGATGTCATGCCATAAACCACCCTCCCGTGGCTCCAGCAGGAGCTGAGATCTTTCCTGCATCCCTGGCTGGCCGTGCTCAGTCAGCAGCAAGCCGTGGGAACAAGGGGCTGGCTCTGAAAGGGCCATTCCCAGGAGTGCAAGGGAAAACCTAACAGGAATAACTGCCTCAGGACTCACCTGGCTGAACAACAGGTTGGTTGGTAGCTGAATTTTTAAAAAACCTTGGCCAAAGGTAAGTGCACTGCAGCAAGTTCTCATCTGCCAGCTGGGGAAGGAGGCAACACTGGCCCCAGGAGAGAGGGAGAACAATAGCACCAAGGGACAAGTGCAAAAAGTGCACAATGTGAGGAGGGTTTGCTTCCACAGGATTGCAACATATCTGAAAAACTGTCAGAAGCATGAGGTGCCTTCAGAAGCCTCTTTTCCACATTGCAAACACAGGAGAGACTGCTCTCTGTCTTTCCTCTCCCTGCAGTGGGCCCCAGCAGCTCCAATCCTGTGTGCTGGCACTGCCCGTGGAAGAGGCTCTTGTTCAGATCCTCTTTAACGCAACGACACAGGACGGCCAACTTTGTCACGTGCCTGGCAAAACCAGGCTGCAGCACAGAGCAAATGGCCTGCCTCCAGGGCCTGGGGTGCCTGTGTGCTTTCCAGAATTTCTCAGGTCCCTGCAGCTCATGGGACAGCAACGTGACAGGGGAAAAACCAAAATTCATAGCTGGGATGCAAGTGCAGGCAAAATAGGCACCAGTGTGGCAGGGAGGATCTTGTGGGAGAAAGCACCTGGCAGCTTAAGAGGGAGTGGGATTTGGTTACTGGAGTTAAAAGGGACTCATTTTTCTTAGGCAGGATCAGTAGAAGTTTGTCTTCCTGAAGCACTAAAGTGTAACCAGGATGGCTCATCATCTCCTGGCATCGCTCCAATGCTGTTATTACACTTGGTACTGCAAAGGGATCAGATCATTAAAGATTATTAAAGGGCGTGGCTAAGTCTGTGCAGCTAAAAGTGCTTTTAGCATCAGCAACATTTTAGGCCTCATTTGAAATCCAGTGAAACCACTGGGAAGAACATCCTGTTAATCCCTTGAGTTTTCTCCTCTGAGATTTGCCTGTTGAGAATAGTCCCAGCAGGAACCCAAGCTGTCAGTGGAACTTGGTTACTTGCATACTACATGGATGGAAAACCAGGACACATTGCTTAATCCCAGAAACATCAGTATTAGTGAGTCCCTGTTGCTTGGTGTGGTATTAATGCCATGCATGACTCCGGTGGATTTGCTCCAAACCTTCCCCTACTTTCTTCTCTGTTCATGGAGCTCTGTCTGTCAGAAGCAAAACCTGATTGAAAATGGGTTATTTATTTTAAGCCAGGCTATTCAGATCAAGTTCTTAGGATGTCACTGACTGAAATACCTGATCCCTAATCTCTGCTTAACCCCTGACTTTGCACTTGACTTGGGAGGCGCGTGTGATCCCGCACTGCTGGGACTGCGAGCTTGAAGGTTGGCAGAGCAGGAACAAAGAGGGAAATGGGCAGCTGCCTGAAACCCGAGGAGCCAAGGCATGATGGTTTTCTGCAGAATTGCTGAGAGCAGGGTGCCTCTGGGCACCAGGATCAGCAGAAATGAGGTGCCTTTGCTGTGAGGCTGCAGAGCAGGAGCGGTGCCACGACGGGGTGGGAAGCTCGGGGCATTCAAACAGAGGAAGTGGACACAGTTAAAAGGATTTTCTGATATTTGTTTAGCTTGGCTGCTACACTTTGCTAAAGAAAAGGAAGGTTTTTGCTAAAGTTGGATCTACAGACAGTAGATCAGAACATTAAATAAAGGGTTAGCAAACCTTCCAGTAGTTCTGAGTCAGGTATGCTGATGAGGTCAAAATTTAATTCCCCACTGAAATTGGAAATTTCAAGTACAAATGTTCACAGCAAGCCAAATTATTTTACCTACCAAACCTCTAGGTTCTCTGAAGAGTCTCTTTCATTGTCATTCATCCAATCAGTATGTACAGTACTAAAATCCACTATGGAAACAGAGACAGAAGGAGAGCAACTTTTAGTCTCCATAGGGCAGACACAGCTGGGAAAGCTGGAAGCTGTGCAGCCAGCCTGCCATGGCGCCTCCCCTAGGCTGACAAGACCTGCAGTGCCATCCAAGCATCTCCCACTGATCTTCCCCCCATCCCTGTCCATTCCTTCAGCTCCTTCATTAAATTATACTAAGGATAGGAGTAATTTAAAAGTGCTGGTTCAGTGGGATCAAGAGGAGCAGAGAGAGGATAAGGAGAGTGCACCCACAAGGATTGTGGCTCTTGGAGGGATGTTCAGGTTGAGTGGAGTGCTGGCAGGGAGATGCACAAAGCTCCCAGTGCTCTGACATCAGGCCTCTGCTGGGTGCAACACTTTAGCCCAGGCCAAAAAAATAGGCAACAAAATGGAGTGATGTGGCTTCCACTCCGATAACATCCGTCCACCTCAGGAACTCCTGAGCATTTGGTGAGAACAGGGGCGTTCTTCTCCTCATTACTCGTGTGGCAGATGGAGCAGCATGAGTAACTCCTCAGGGCTGAGTAACAGGTTCACAGCTCCTTGCTCCTTGCTCAACCCTGCACTGCCCATCTGCAGCAAGGCCAGCAGCAGCTCTGGTGATACATCACATCCAAGTTTGTGACTGATGGGTAGCAATTATTGTAATTAAGCAGTGGTCTCAAAATACTCCCTGGGTTGTGAATGCTTCTGTGCTCAAGTAAACTTGCATTTACCTAACTGAGTAAGGACACAGCAATTCTGTCCCATAAGGTTTGTATAGCATATTAAACTCGTATCCTCAAATTACATATCTAGTTAAAAACACTCTTGTAAGTAATTTTCATAACTGTTTGCAGTATAAACATATTGCCAAGTTAAAATTAAATGAGCAATTATCGTATAGTATAATATAATATAAAAATTCACTCCTTATAAGACAATCTAAAATTCACCAAATAGAACAGCAACGCTGTGTAACTAAGCAAACAGGATAGGTGTGAAATTAAACAGGATATAGATGCATTGTGTGAGAGAGATTTGGTGGTGGAAATGAGTCACCTCTTTGTCAACAGCATCACTACCAACTACAGCTTGCAGTGCAGAGGGGAAGGGAGGCATGCAGAACAGCAGTGGCTGTGCAGAAATGACACCAGAGCCATCCCAGCCTGCACTCAGTCACCTTTAACAGTGAGGAGTGCCACCAGTGAAGCTCAGAGATGCCCAGGGCCCCCATCCCTGCTCCAGCAGCTGGCACAGCTCCAATCCACTGCCATGGGAGCTGCCTCCACCTGTCTGCAAACAGGAATGGTGCCTCATGGCTTGGGAAAGAGATGACTGAGAGCTTATGGCAATACTGAATCCATCCAGTGCCTCTGATAAATAAAGTCACCAGTGTGATGTTAGAGCTGTTCCAGTGACCTGAATTTACAAATGAACTCCTCAGTGACCTGGTTTACCATGCCTGAGGGGCAGCAGGACTGTGTCCCGTGCAGCAGCTCCCACCCTGCAGCAGCTTCAGCTTCACTCTCAGCTGCCAGCTCAGCCAAGTGCAATTCCACTCTGAGGGACACCAGCACGAGTGTGGGACTGGGCTGTGGTCCCAAATTTATCCCAGGGGAGCCCTGCTTCCAGCCCCTCTGGCTGGCGACCCCACAGAGAGGCGAGGGGCTGTTATGTCCTCATGGTGTCCTTTCCAAAGGACAGCAGCACAGCACACCAGGCTGCCCTGGGGACATCCCACTCCTTAGGGGACAGGAATCAGTGCCCTGACTGAGGCAGAAAAAAAAAGAGCTGACTTTGCTCCACGCTGTTTTGCACATTAATTGTTACATAAATGCATTCAAATATTTGTAAGGTTGATTGAAAATGTTGCTAAATCAGACGGCTCAGATTTAACCAGCAGAAATTAAATCAGATAATAAACAATCAGCATTTCATTCCTACAAAAGGGTGATAATTCTGTAGGACTTTGGGTTTATATTGTCTATGCACCTGCATGTGGAATGCTAGTGATAAAGTGAGATTTGATAGCAAATTGGACTGGCAGACTGTTTTTGAACATAATTGCTCAAAAGAAACCACCCGGAATCAATTTAATCATAGTGCAACTGATTTTTAATTTCCAATGGGACAAAAAAGTACCATTCACATTAGGGTTTTACTGACTTTGGTTTGCAATCATGGAACGTCTGTATTGTAGCCAAGCTAATTAAATAAATGCTAAGTATTTCTCACTTTGTAATACAGAAAAAAAAAAAAAAATTAAAGGTGCCTCCTAAACAGCAAAATTAACAAAAGCTAATGGCCTGGCAGCACACTCAATCCATGGTTAGACACAGCCTGTTCTTGTTGCAGTTGTGAAATTCTGGGACAATTATCAGCAGTTTCTCTTGAGGATCTCTGGACAATTAGCAGTGGCACTATCAGGAGGTGGGGACACAAAGCCCAACTGCCAGAAAGGAAGAATTGCTGCAAAATTCCATCTGAAATCTGGTGTGCAATGCTGAAATCTGCCCTGCAGAAAACGGTGCTGCCCTGGCAAAGAGGGGGGTGTCCAGTGGGGCATCCTGCCCTCTCTGCCCTTGCCTCTCAGGGCAGGAGAAGAGCTGTGCAGCCACCAAAAGCAGCGAGAAAGAAGTGCCAGAGGCCCTTCCTGCTGCCCTGGTTGTGGAGGCACTCGGTGTGGGTGTGGCAGAGGAAGCAGCTGCTCACAGCTGCCTGAGCATCAGAGGGGAAAGCAGCTGTCAGGTCATGTGTGACTGGAGCACGAGTCCAAAAAACACATGGTGTGTATCAGGAAGGGGAAAACAAACTGCCTCATAGTACCTTGGTCCTGAGAGGAAAAGGCTGAAGCAATTACATTAATTTCATTTGGGATGGGAAGTCATCTCCAGCCTCCTTTTATTCTCTAAGTGATTCTTTTTAACCAATTTTGGTGTTTGTTTCTGGATGTTGTTGTCTTAGCTGGAAGCTATTAGGGCACAGTGATCTTACAGCCCTATATCCTGACACAGAGATCTGAGCTGAGACAAAACTGGATTCTTGCCTTCTCATTCTGCTTTTGATTTAGGGAGGGAGGAATTAGACTCTACATTCTCATGGGGGAAACATTAAGAATAATTTCTCCCTCTGATCCTGTTGAGCAGCTTGAACAAAAGCACATAGACCCCGTGCATGGCAGAAAAGTGAGGTGCTGCCTTCCCTTCCACCAGGAACTGCCTGGCAGCAGCTGTGGGGAATTCTGACGAAGCAGCCAAAGAGCAAAATACTCCTTTCTGCTTTTGTGCTGCCTTTGTGAGGGCTGTGGGAGGACAGACAATACCTGAACTCTCAGGATGCCTGGCAGCCTTCAAACAGCTCCAGAGAGCGAGGCTGAAGCAGCAGAGTGAGCCTGGGCTTGCAGGGCCCTGGGAGCCCTGTGCTGCTGTGACACTTTTTTCTGGGGCTCAGAGCTGTGAGAGCCTCCCTGAGCCACTGCCTGTCTCTGTGTACCCGAGGGGAACCCAGCCTGGGCACCAGGGCATCCCACACCACACAGGAATAAGCAGGGAACTGATGAAACACTGACAGCTCCTGACCCCTTCTCTCTAATCAGCATAATGATGTATTTAGGGTCATTAACGCTCCCTTTTGTCTGGCAAAGTGTCCCTGATGAAGGGGCAGCATTTAGGCCAGGAAGTTTTGCCCTCCCTCAGGCACAGGAACACACACACAAAAAAAAAGAAAAACGTTGTTCATATATTGCACATAGCAGTGCAATGCCCAGCTCATCCTTCAGGCTTTTGGCAAAACCAGCCTGCTCCTCTTTCTCTCTCTCTCTCTATATATATATTTAAGATTGATAATTCCTGTCACAAGAAAGCCCCAAGCAGTTGGCCTGGCTTTAATAAAACACAAGTCACTGGTGCCTTCTCTCTTTTGCTCAAGGGTGAAATAAAAGTTGTGCTTGTCCTTTGTGGAGCTGGGAAAGGATGTGCAACAGAGCATTTCAGGCACAAAATCCAAACACTGGGGGTTAGGCTACCCCACCCTGCAGGAGTCAGCTCCAACACAGCTTAAACAGCAACACAGTGTTCAGGCAGGGGAGAGCAGTCCCATGGAGAGCTACCACAGCCCTCACTTCTCTGGGTAATTGTGGGAAAAGAAACCCACTGGTTCCCTGGGGTTAGGATGTTCTGGGACTCAGTCACTTCAAATTTTTCATCACAAAGCAAGGATACCAGAACAAAAAAAAAAAACCAAACAAAAACAAAACAAAAAAAACCCATTGTAATATGCTCAAGGCATCCAGAGGCTGGAAGGCAACACCAGGGGAAGAGAGCTTTCATTCTGAATGGGTATGCTCCCCACACACATAGTCTCTGTGCCATATTACTGGGTATGACAGGCCCTTTGTTACCATACCTGTCCCACAAAACCCCAGGCAGCCTTCATAACTCCACGCAGAATTAAAAATGAACTAAACTTACAAATTACACCCAACACTAGCCAAATAAGAAGCAAATATTTAAAAGGGTACTTTACTTGTTTGTTTGTTTATTTATTTATTTATTTATAAGAGCTCTTTTGAGAATGGCAACAACCCCGTAGTATTCCCAGGAAATGATACAGCTCTGCAGGATGGTTTAAATTAGACCTGTTGAAGGGCTCTCTCTCTCCCCTGTACTCCACGGGAATTTCCTGTGCCTGCTGCCTTCAGGGAATAATGTCTAGTAGGGAAGTCCCGGCATGCTTTATCTGTCCTTCTTCATCTGTCCTGCCGCACCCTGTCACTCCGGGGAGGGGATCTGCTGGGAAAGGGCTTTGCTGGCGTCCCAGGTGGGATTCCGCTGTTTAAACATCTGTGATTAGTGCCATTTGAAATGCCCCAGGGTATCCGCCTCAATTCCCAGCGGCTGCTTCGGGAGGGTGGAGGTTTTTTGGCAGCTCCTCTGCTGAATGTGCCCTCCTGGGGTACCCCGGCTCTCTAAAAGCTGCTGGGACACGGGGCCCCGCAGAGCTCCTGGTGCAGGCAGCGGGAGCTCAACACAGAGTGCCCAGGAGGCTCCCAGCAGCCAATTTCATCGAGGTGCTCAGGATCCAGGAGCAAAGCAGGGGAGGGATGTTATAGATGGATAATGAAATGATTGGCTCTCACAATTACGGAATAACTATTGTGTGACTGTTAAGAAAAGCTTCAGTGATGTACAGTTATGTTATTGTAGTTTAGATGTCCTCTGCTCTCCCCATGGTTGCCTTTCCCCCCTGTACTGTTGCCATCAGACAGCCTGGGTTGTCTAGGACAGGTAGAAGAAGGTGTGCACACGTGTCCCTTGCATGGGGCAGTGGGGAATGGAAAACCTTGGTGCTTAGGGGGTGAGGCATGGCAACACCTGACCTCCAATCCAGTTACAGGAAAGCAGTCTCTATTGTTAAATGGCAAAGAAGAGCTGGCTGACAGAATCTGGGAGGGGCCAGGGATGGCTGATGCAACCCCCAGGGCTATAAAAGACTGAACAGCCATCCTGAAGATGAACTGGCCACGTGGTGTCCACGAGGGCAGCTCCCAGCACTGCAAATTTTTCCTTATGTAGTTCTTTTGTTGTGTTTTTGTCAAGGTTTAATAAACCTTTTTAAATTTTCAAAGTGGGTAGTTGTTTCTCACAGGGATGTCCTGGCTCTGGGCAGCCAAGGGCTCTGCAGCATCCTTGTGCCAAGGGCAGAGCGGGCACAGCAGTGGGAAAACTGGGAGAGCCTTAGGGTGTCTGGGGGCAGCATGGAAGGAAAATGAGCCTCAGGCATGGAGCAGATCCCACACCTTCATCTTGTTAAAAACAGGTTAAAAACTGTTGCAAAAGAGTTGGTAATTGTTAAGCATGTACTAGTTTTGTTATTATATTGTAAAAGGGGTTAAATGGTTAGTTATAAGAAATGCGGTACTCAGCGTATGACACCTAAGCAAAGTGCACCACCCCCAAGGGAAACAGCCTGGTCAGAACTGTAATGGGCCAAGCTCCTTAAACCTTCATGCAAATAAAGGATCCAAAAAGAAACAATCCAAAGGGACAAAAAAACAGGATGAAAAGGGGCTTCTGACCCAGGGAAGCTGTGCTGCTCCACCTGGCACATCGGGGACATGGCTGCTGAAGAGCCCCAGCGCCGGCGCTGCAGCATCCTCAGCGGGGTCGCTTCTGCTCGGCCCGCGGCCCCCTTGCTTTAGGCCTTTCTTTTTATTACAATAAATGCTGAAATCACTTTAGTACCGGGAGCCTGCTCTCGTTTTTGTCAAGCTGAGCCCTGGTTGCTGCAAGGCAGGGCTGGTAAATGCTGCTGCCTGTGTGAGCCAGACCCATGAGCAAACCACACAGCTCCGGCAGGAAATCACAGCACCTCCTGGTCCTCCTGGTTAGATTTATTTCAGTGGGGGCTCCTGACAGGCCCTGATGTTCTTCCTCCCTGTGCCCTTGTGGAACATGAGAGCAAAAACTGAGAATATGGCGTAAAACATGTTTTCCCCCAATGAGATGTTTTTAAAATAAAAATATAAAATGTAATAGAAGTCTTCAAATAAAATGAAAAATGACAGCATCCTGTAGGGAAAAAAGGCAAGCATTTGCTTTTCTGGTGTATTCAAATTTGGGATCTCTTTACTTTATGGTTTATTTTTCCTCTCCTGACACCTATGAGAAACTGTCTGGTTATCCCCAGTGAGATCAGGCCCCATCCTGAACAACTGATTACCCCAAGCATTACCTGCACAGAAAAGTTTTGCCAGATGCCCCAGCACAGGAACAGAGATGGCACCACTGTTGTGGTATAGCTGCCTTCTCCATATGCTGCTCATTGCTTTCCCAAGTTCAACTACAAAAGAAAAAAAAAAAAGAAAAAAAAGCATGTTAGTGTAGCTGCCCTGTGTTAGGATCTCAGAGTGCACCCAGGAAAGCTTTCCCACAATCACAAGGATGGGGGTGAATTCCATGCAGTCGTTTATCCTGGACAGATCTTTCTGGGTTTCAGCAGATCCACTGGCTCCTGTGGGAAGAAAGGAGCAAGGAGAGTGCTGCTGAGTGACTTGGGAGACCAGCATCAGAGTGGACATCACATAACAAGGAGTAGAAAGGAATGTTTTCAAGGTTTCCTACAGTTTCTAGGACAGCTGGGAGCTTCAAACCCCTCCGTTTGTACCCCTCCCCAGAGCAGTGTTTGAACTCCTCAGGCTCACCTTCCTGCCCTGTCCCAGGGGCCAGGCCACCCCTTCAGGTGTTTCTGAGACAAACTCAGGCCAGGAAGGGTTATGAGGCACATCTCAAAATCTGCTTTGCTGCTCTGGAGGGAGCAATCCATTGGTGGGGAAGGATGTGAACTGGTCACAATCCCCTCAAGTTCCAGGATGGTCTTTAGGCTTTCAGCCCCAGGGAGAGCAAAGTTTCCTCTCTGCAAAGCAGAGGGTTCACCACGGATTTCCAAAGTGAAACTGACACCAGTAATCTTTAGGGCATGCAGTGAAAACTGGTGTCTGGGTAAAGTTTATGAAACACAGGAGACTGCAGGGGAAATAGGCACTGGGGGAGAAAATGCACATTTAAGAGCAGGGCTTGCCCTGAAGCAGGGATCCTAGCGGGGGGAAGCAGCAGATTGCCTCTTACCACCAAAGGTTACACAAGCAGCTGGACAATTTATTTAGCTGGATGAAACAAGAGAGAAACCTTAGGAGCTGACCTGGAGAACGAGCATCAAGAAGTGCTGCAGTCCTTTATTTCAATGCAACTATTTTGAACCCCAGTAATTTAATATACTCTTTTTGTAATAGAAATGCTGCTGCCAGTACCCACCAGAGCACCGTGTAGCTGGTGCTGACACTGAGAGGGACCCAAAGAGAAAGGAAAACCAGCAGGACACAGGGCTGAGGGCTTCCTGTGGGCTTTCTGGAGGCTCAGCCTCCGGATTCAGAGCAGAGATGAGGAATACTCTTCTTTTAGCATTTAGGGCACCAACACAGAAATGCAGCTGGGAGTTGTCCTGCAAAACCAAATGAGGGATGCTGCTGCCTCCATTTGGCACAGGTTATTTATCAGTTTCCTGAGCACACTCCTTTTCACTGGGTGCAGGATCTGCCCTTGGAGCGTACACAGATATAAAAGGGGAGGCTAAAAAAAGCAGCCTGACACTGACAGGCTGAGAGTGCAGGTTTGAGGGGAAAGTTAAGTGAGCCTGATAAACCAGCTCATAACATTGGCCACAGAAACTGCACAGCACTGGATCCTGTGAATTCTTTAACCTGTGTGTAACAGTGTGAGATGGCCGTTCCACACTGAGCTGAGCCACCCAGCCACTGGCACTTTCATCTGCCTCCCTTCATCCCCAGCATCCTCCTAGCAGCTGCCTGGAGCACTCAAACCATTCCTTCCCCGGGCCTGGTGGATGCTGCCAAGTGTTCCAGTGGCTGGCAGAGGTGCCAGTGTCCCTGCAGCCACTTCCCTGCTGGCACAGTGTGTGTTCCCCCTGCTCCTCCAGCCCTCACGGCACAGCTGGGGTGACAACGTGAACGTGGGTGGTGCTTAGGACAGGACCCCACCCTAGGGATGCTGCAGGTGCAGCTTTATATCACAGTGCCAAACCAGAGGGTTCTCTAATGTCAAGTTTCATTAGAGCCTGGAGATCCAGGCCCTCCTGCAGGAGCAGCAGCACGTTGGGAGTGGATCCCTTCTCAGAAAAGCTGCCAAACTTCACGGATTGCTGGCCAGTTGTAACTTTGCCAGTATCACTCTGCCCTCTCTGCCTTACCACAAAATGAGTTATTTTGCATTCCTGCACTTTGGAAGCTTCCCCAATCCTTGCTGCACCCCCCACAAGTGGGCATCTCTGTAATTTCCAAGACGCCATTGAGCAGACTGGTCTGCAAGGGGAATGGAGCGGGGTGGGTGAGGGAGGCACAGGAGCTCTCACAGTCCCAGCCTTACAATGCCCACAGCAGGGGCTGCCCACCCTCCATCCCTGTGCCAGCACCTCCCATCACCTTTCCTTTGGGCCTGTCACCCTGCCCCTGCCTCCTGTCTCCTGCCTCCTGCACTTCACTGACCTCCCCACAGAGATCTGTCACTTCCCAGTGCTCTGATAGTCAGGTCGTGCTCTCCTTGTTTTCTCCCAGTGTTTTTTGTCCTCCTACAATGTAAATTAATGTGGGATATGCCTTGGCCTCTCTCCTTTGGGAATATTAAGGAAAACAGTTAATTATATTTTTTTTTCCATTTACCAGTGGCGAGCTCACATCAATAAATTATCCTTACCATGTCATGCAAGTAAATTTGCTGTCTCCTCTTGAGACTTTTTCCCTTGCATGTCTGAAGAGTTTCATATTTACCTTGATCTCTTGCACAATATTTCTTTCATTATTTATTTTTCTTTTGTGTGTTTGTCTATGTGTGTGCACACGTGCGTGTTACTTCTTTCACTCTCTCCCCTCTGCCCTGTAACACCTCCCTCCCTTCTCTGCGGTGATGTTTTACACTTCACACATGCCTCTCCCTTATCCTTGATTACTTTCTGTCCTTCCATCCTCATTCACATGGCCCTGCTTTAACTCCCTTTATTTATTCCTATGTGACATATAAAACCTGTGGACAGGCTGGGATTTGTGTGCCACTGCCTCTCATCCTCTGCCAGCCCACTTCATGCCCTTTCTCTCCTCCACCATGTGTGGTTCAAGCTCACCCACACTCCCTGGTTTTTCCTATGCAGTTGCACTAGAAGCAGATTTCTCCATCTCTCCCTGTTTGGGAGCTGCTTTCACCTTGCTTTAGGATTCAGTGGAACCACAGGCTCTGTCTCTCTCCAGGCGAGAGCTCCAAACAGCCTCAACCAGCACCAGGAGCAGCTGGCTGACCCCAAACAGCTCCCAGTGCCCAGCAGTGAGGTGGGGCTGCCTGGCTGTGGGTGGCTCGAAGCCACGCTGAGGCTGGAGGGGCTGGACAGGAGTTGGAAGGGATCAGGTGGAGCTGAGCCCCTGCAGAGCTCTCCCAGTGCCCAGGAAAGGGTTAAACCTCAAGGGATGCCCCAGGGGTTGTGGCAGCAGAGAAACCCAGGAAAGGACAAAGTCCTGAAGCTGCTCTTTCCTCTGGAGATCCCCAGGGCCGGGTTTATCTCAGCCAAGCCAGCCAGGAGATTGTTTAAGACATCCTTTAATCTGTCCCAGGAGTTAGGGTGGGCCTCTGATTGGAATCACCAGTGCCATATACCATTGTCCTAATGCCCCTTATCTCAGTTATTGCTAAACATTCCTCAGCAGCAATTACACCTTTCCTCTCCAATCTCCCCCAAAGCATCTTTTACTATTTACCAGCATTGATTTTCTGCATCCCATTTTATTTATGCCTATTGTGCCTTGAATTATAAACTAGAAGGCAAA
The DNA here is from genome assembly GCF_017590055.1 of Onychostruthus taczanowskii. Classification (NCBI taxonomy): domain Eukaryota; kingdom Metazoa; phylum Chordata; class Aves; order Passeriformes; family Passeridae; genus Onychostruthus; species Onychostruthus taczanowskii. The sequence continues at coordinate 8,517,412 of NW_024498906.1, read as the reverse complement.
TTTGCAGACTCTGGCATGTTCCTGAGTCCCTCTGCGTGTCTGTTCTCATTCCTACCTCTTTCATATACCACAAATTGCTTTAATTAGTGAAGCTAAGAACTTCCAGGACTTTAAGAACTTCCAGAAGGAAGTCTTGAAGAGGAAGTGCACATACTTTTTGTGTATCTAGCACCTCTCTTCTATTTTATCAATGGGCAGATGTGTCTTCTTGTCCATCCTTGGGATACTTCTCCCCTCCTCTCCATGGATTTCTTGCTAAACAAAAAGAAACATGCCTCCTAACATGGAAACATTCTCTTTATCTGGGCTCCTGGAGCTGGTGCTTCATAGTTAGAGGTATCAGATCTTGTGTCTGTTTGCATGGGATGGCCTCTTGGGACAGGCCATTGGTTTAAGAGGCAATGATGGGCTAAAAGCAGCCTGTAGACTTGTATGGGTGGATAATGACTATTGGTGATGGCTTTGCACATTCAATAAAGCCTTAACAGATATAAATATACTTGTGCCCACTAAAGAACATCTTCTAGACCACAATTGTCCAGCAAAACATCAGCTGGATCTTTAGGATGGACTCCTCTGACCACAGTAAGGTAATGAGCTAGGGACAACCTGGAGAAATCAGAGGTGCTGTGGGAAATGACAGACTCCAATAACTAGAAAATGTAAACACACATGGAGAAAAAACTCAAGTGTCTATGCCTCTGGTTTGTTTAAACATGTTGCTTCAATTCTATTCGGTTAGGCACAGATTTATTTTTCCTTCTTGACAAAGATTCTCCCTCTCCTTTCTTTTCCCCACAGCCGTTGCTGTTAACTGCCTCTAGAAAAAGCAACAGCAGAGGGGAACAAAGAAATTGCTGTGAAACAAAAGCAGGCATAAATAAATGAAGGTTTCCTGGGGTACTCCTAAAAACTAGACAAAACCTTCTTTCTCTTCCAGAAGAAACCATTTTGTAATGAATCACTAATTCCCTAGGGGTTATTGTTCAGCTGATGAACGTGCACAATGCTCAGTTACATTGGTGCAGGTGCTGGGGGTAGAGCACAGAATATAGAAGACCTGTCAGTTCCAGAATGCTGCACAGATTGCAGCACCTGCCCTGCTAGGAAATGACCTGAAAGTATAGTTTCCATTTTCCCTCTTCAGCAAAACAGACCTTGTTTACTGGTCACTATGATGTAGAGATTTGCATATTAATGAGCATCTTTCCAATAACTTCCATATGTCTGAATCAACCCCCAAGCAGGTTAATAACAGCAAGGCAGATCCATTTTTACCAGGCTAAAGATATTGAGGAGGGAAAGCATGTTGCTAGAGGTTTGTGAGTTTCTGATGGGATAAAGTCCTGCCTTCTAGGAAGGCAGGTTGGTGTTTGAGCTGTCAGGTTTTAGGGATGAGCTGAGGTTACTCTGTGAGCTTTTACACCAGGAGCCCACCAAAGCCCCATGGAGGTAAAGGATGGGTTGTACCTTCAAGGTAGCTGCTGGGGGCTCGGGTGCCACCAGCTTGCTGGACACTGAGCCAGAACCTGGTCCTGGTGGGAAATCAGAGGTGAGACAAAGCTGACCGCTGACTGCCAGCATGGGGTTGTCTCCCATGGGAGAAAGACTGCAGGACACCCAGCCCTCTGAGGGGCCACTGGCTGCAGTGGTGAGATGGTTCCTCATCCCTCCTTGATGGCTGTTCTGTGAGACAAGACCAAGAAGAGGATGTCAGGCATGTGAGTTGGACAAACAGTGGCTTGTCAAGCCTCTCCCAAAGTCCACCCAGATGAAGTTTACTCAGCTTCCACCCACAGCCAGTTGTGACTTCCTTGTCCCATTTTGCAAGATGTTTCTGATGTGCATATCTGCTCCAAGCAGCTGGTTGATGTTGTCAAAGGCTTTTGGTCCTTAGGAAGGACCTGTGGTCCCAGAGCAGCTCCTTGCCTCTGTATGATCAGTGATCCCTGGGGACGGGGCTGCCGGTGGGGCTACCCCGAGCTGAGGGTCACCCCTGCTCTCAAGGAGGCACAGCCACCACCTTGTGTCTCACCACGTGGCCTTTGCCATGAGAGAGGACTCCACCTCCTGCAGGTGTTCCTCTCCTGTGCTGTGTCCTTCTCCATGGTCTTCCAGCACCATTTACAGCAGGGCTGTAGGACCCTGGGCTGAGCTCAGCTGCCTCTCCCCTCCACATCCTCAGAGGAAGGCATTTTGTCCAGGCTGTGAGACAGTTTTGGGGGTATATTCTATCCCCCTGTTTATCTTCTCAGCATCCTTTTAGGAATTGCACAGCAGACCTGGCCACAGCATGCTGCATCACTGCCTTTGGCTCTGGCAGTGCAGGCACAGAATCCACACCTTGTCTTCTCCCTGGTAATTGCTCTGCACCTCACAGCATCCCATTAGCTGTGTTTGCAGTGCTGCTCTACTGAGAGCCATCTCCAGCCTTTTGCTTTACAATCATCAGATTTATAACAAGCTTGACCAAACCCCAATCTAATTTGAAACTGTGCTAAAGCACTTTTATATTTACTTTAGTAATGAAATAAAATTTTCAGTTCTGTTCTTAGAGTGATTTATTTCAGCATCACTACTGGTACAATATCTCATTTGTGTTTCATAAAATTGCCATAGGCAGAAACAAAATGCGAAAACCGTTTTCAGCAAATTACTTCTAAAGAGGATGTTTTCCCCTGTACACTTACACACAGAGATTTACCTTTTCAGATCTAACCAGTGCTTTTGGTGCTCAATCTGACATCTATAAAAGGTGCCTGGTCTTTAGAAAAGGGTGAATGGACATCTTCTGATTATCCATCTATATCGAGTATGGCTTAGGCTGGATACATAAATGTAGTGCTAAATGAAATAATTTTTGAAGCTGTGGACAAAAGTTATTTTAAAATAACTTTTTTGTGTGATCAGAATGTGGCCAGCTAATTTGCATCATGGCAGCAGCGTGAGATGTCCCTGACAGTTCTGTTTCCAACCCTAAATTGTCCAGCAGGATCTGATCTCCCACAAAGGACCAGGAGAGGTGAAGAGTTCAAGGCAAGGAGTCCCCACAAAGGGGATGGAGAGGGTGGGCTTCAATTTTGAAACTCATTTTCCCCTTTGGTCCATCAGTGCCCAGATTTATTAACCTTCCCAACAGGCTGTAAAGCCCATCTATTTCCCTGTTCCAAGCTAAGGCTATTGCTGAGGGTGTGAGCTGAGGAGGAATTATTTATGGAAGGTCCTTTGTCTAAGTTTATGCTGTTATTTTTAATTTATGTGGTAGGCACCCAGTGTACTGCTAAGATGCCTAGAGATGCATTTTAAAAATTTGAATACATAAATAAATAAAATACTCTCTACTCAACCAGGCCTAAATTATACAGTACAAAGGGAGGAGCAATTCAATAGACATTAGGAAAAGCACCAAAGGAGCAGAGCAGACCAATGCTTCTTGCAGATCCAAGAATTCTTGCCCTTGAGCAAGAAATGGAGAGGAGCTACAGCTGGCAGCCCAGATTTTGGGTGGTGTTGCAGCCCATCATCCAGCCTTCGACTTGAGAGCTGAGTGCAGGTCTGCAGCAACATCAAACCCCACCAAAGTCAGTGCTCTTCCTAAATAAAATGATGTGTAACCCAGTCACAGGTGGTGAAACCCTGGCCCCTATGGAACTGCCAGATTCTTGGCCAGCAGCTTGTAGGGAAACCAGGGTTTCACCAAATTATTTAGTTGTGTAAGTCAGGTGTAACTGCAGGATGAATCCACTGTAAGGCACCCACCACTTAAAAGACAGATGTTTAAAGAATCAGGAGACATTAAGCAAATAAACATCAGCTGCCCTATCAACAGGATGGCTCTGATTGATGGTGCAAGCACGATGGTGTGCACTGAGCACAGCACACATCCATAAATGTGCATAATTAGAGGTAGCAGAAGATTTGTGAGCGTGACGCAACAAGCAACGTGTCACAGATGTAACCAAGAGCCATGCTGGCCTGTGATGGGCTATCCATAAACATCCATAATGATACATAATGGGGCTGGAGTATGCTGGTAATACACTGTACTTATTGGATATGTAATCCCTGATAGCATCACACAAACAGTGTTGTGATGTTCTTGGCTGAACTATACAAGCGATAAATACAGAATAATAAATGTATTCATTTTGTGTCCTTTCATTTGTGTACGGGTTTAATTCAAATTACAAGGACACGTAGGACCAAAGGCAGAACTCATCTGCAGCTCTGCACACATCTTGCTGAGGCCCAGGAGCACCTGGGGCAGAGGCTGCAGTGTGGGGAGGGGGCTCAGGGCCTTTGTTGGCAGCAAGCACACCCACGTCATTGAATGCTTCTCAACAGCGAAAGTGTGGATGGAAAAATTCCTGGCCTGGGTTTCCCTGGGGCAGATCTGCACTGTGACCACAAATAATAAACATAACTCAGCTATCACTTAAGCAAACTAGCTCAGGCAATTTTACCAGTTTGGTGAATGTGGCACGGGCTACGATGACCACAGACTTTTGTCTTGGCTGCTGAGAGCCCCCGTGGCTGTCACTGCCGTGGATACTGTGTCAGACCCATAATTTAAAAGGCACCAGACTGGCTGATCTGCCCAGGCTGTGATGGCATCTCATGGCTGTGCTGGGGGCTTGGCCTCAGGAAGCAAAGGCAGCAGCTCCTCCCTAAAAACACTTCATTTCTTCAGGATTATCTGTCTGCACTTTGCATTTCACCCAGCCCAGGATTTAGGCTGGCATGGAACATGTCTCCTTGAGCAGGTGAGCCTCTGTGAGCACAGGAGCATTTCTGAGGAATCCTCCCCAAAACGTGCCAAGCTGTGGCAGAAGCCAGGCCACGAGCAAAGTACACACTGCACACGCTCCTGGTGTCAAAGCATCATCACAGAAAAAGGATGCGATGTGGGAAAGGCTCTTGTTCTTCTCCTAGAGCTCCAGCTCACGTGGGTCACGAGGAAGTTCCTGGCTCTGGTGGCAGAGCCCAGCTAGCAGCTGGCCCCCAGGGCACAGGGATGGGGACAAAGACACATCCCCAGTGTGCTACCCACCCCAGCACTGTGTCACCACAGCTGGGACGGGTGGCACAACCCACAGCACCTGCCAAGCCCCGCGCTCCTGCCGGGCTTTTCCCCATCTCTGTGCCATCAAACCTCCCCTGCCCCAGGGAAACAAACACTCGCTGTGGCAACAGCCACTGCCCTCCACTTTCCAGCCTGTGGTTCCCAGTGATGGACTAAGCCAGCTTGAGCAATGAGGAGGATATATTTGCCATTAAGTGCATGGGCAGAAATACCTGAAACTGTAATTGATGGAGTCATTGATCTCATTTGCTGATGTGAAGCAATGGGCATCTTCTGTCTAAGAGAGGATGTCAGTTTGCATTGCACAATTTGGAAGTTTTATTCCCTTTGTTTTGAAAGAAGCCATTAGGAACCAGATGGCTCAGGGATTTGGTAATAGGATATGAACCCTCTCATCTCTCCATCGACCATTCAAATATGACCTATTGTGTTAGTCATAGAAAAGCATCAGATTACTTGCTGGTGTCTTATACAAAATGAGATATCCGTCCTCTTCTTCAACCCAGCTCCAGCTGAACAGATTTTCCTGAAAATAGTTTCCTGAAATAGTAGGATTTTTTTCTGGCAATTTGACTTTCAGCTTTAAAAAAATGAAGTTTGTCTGGACTGCGAGCTGTAGCTCCTTGCTGGGACAAAGCTGAGCCTGACTGCTGCCTCATCCCTGACACAGATGTCTGCCAGTGACACAGGGAAGGGACAGCTCTGAGACACATCCTCAGGTCTGTGTAACTCATGAGTGAAAGTTCCTTATGCACAGTGCTTGGCCAATGCTCCTCAAAGAGAAGGAGTGCTGGAACGGGCCTGTGGCTTTATCAGGATGGGGAAACACTATTGAAAGCAGGAGAAGTGATGGAACTGCACATCCCAGCTGATCTGGGGCGAGTTCTGCAAGGAAAGGCTGTGTGATGGTGAATGGAAGAGAATCAGAGGTAACCCTCAATGACAAAACACTTTTATTATCCTTTCTACTTAGTGGAGATGCTTTGAAATGTTCATTCTCAGTGCTGCCAGCTGGAGTGTGAGGGATGGGAGTGGCAAGGCAATATCCTCCATCAGGTCCCTGGTTGGGTCCACAATCCACACAGTGGCTGAACAGAGCGCCAATACAAACAATCTCTCTGTTATTGTGAATCAAATGTCACGGAACAACAGAGGCTCATAAGGAAATATTTGTAAATATAGAATTGTAGAATCATATAATCATTTATGTTGGAAAAGACCTCTAAGATCACTGAGCCCAGCCATTATCCACCATAAAAGTGTGTCCCTAAGTGCCCTTAGGGGGCACTTAGCATCTGTTAAATACCTCCAGGGGTGGGGACTCAGCCACTCCCCTGGACAGCCTGTTCCAGTGCCTGATAACCTTTCCATGAAGGAATCTTTCCTAATACCCAGTTGAAACATTCCCTGGCACAATTTGAGGCCATTTCCTCTTGTCCTATCACTTGTTACTTGGGAGAAGAGTGACCCCCACCTGGCTACAACGTCCTTTCAGGTGGCTGTGGAGAGCCATAAGGTCACCCCCGAGCCTCCTTTTCTCCAGGCTAAACAGCCCTGGCTCCCTCAGCTGCTCCTCACCAGACTTGTGTTGCAGACCCTTCCCAGCTCCACTGCCCTTCTTTGGACATGCTCCAGCCCCTCAATGTCCTTCTTGGAGTGAGGGGCCCAAAACTGAACCCAGGATTTGAGCTGTGGCCTCACCAGTGCTGACTGCAGAGCAATGGTCACTGCTCCGGTCCTGCTGGTCACACCATTGCTGGTCCAAGCCAGGATGTTATCCTTTGGTGTATTGGGTTTTCAAGGCCAGGTTTTGGATGCCTTTAGAAACACAGGAAAAGAGGAATGAAACAGGACAGCAGAGCAGAGAGAAATGTGTCTTCAATGTATTCAGTTTTTCCCAGTCATGACAAATCTCTGCTGTTGTAGGCACTGGCTCTCTTCTTGGACAGCTAAGGAAATAAGGCTTTTAAGGAAAATGTTGTGCATATTGTGGTTTAAGCCCAGGTGGTAGCTAAGCCCACCAGCCTCTTGATCAGTCTCCCCAGGTGGGATGGGTGGGGAAGAGAATCAGAAGAGTAAAGGTGAGAAAATTAATGGGTAGAAATAAGGACAGTTTCACAGGCAAAGCCAAAGCAGCACTCACACTAAGAAACAAAGAATGCACTGGCTGCTCCCCATGGGCAGGCAGATGCTCAGCCATCTCCAGGACAGCAGGATTCCATCATGTGTAATGATGATTTGGGAAGACAAACACCACTGCTCTGAATGTCCCTGCTTCCTTCTTTCCCCAGCTCTGTGTGCTGATCACGGTGCCACATGCTGTGGGACATCCCTGTGGTCAGCTGGTGCCAGCTGTCCCAGCTGTGTCCCAACTCCCTGTGCACTCCCAGCCTCCTGAGGGGCAGAAAAGGCCCTGACTCTGCGTAAGTCAACAACTAAACATACAGGAGTTATCAACATTGTTGGTAGCACAAACCCAAAGCACAACCCCATGGAAGGTACCGTGAAGAAAATTAACTCTGTCCCAGCTAAAAACAGTGCAACCTTCCCATGTTCCCTCCTGGCCTCCAGGACCAGAATCCTGAGCAATGCTTGGTGGAGACAGGGCATGGACACTGGAGCCTGCTTGCCTGATCTGCTCAGGCACAAATGTCAGCAAACCTGTAAAATCTCTCATGTTCCTCTGCAGAAGTGAGGAGCAGTCCCATCCACCGATGAATTATGAGCTTGGGCATGACCCTTGCTGTGCACAGGTTTTTGCTGGCCATTACCCTTCTCTGGGGACTTTGGGCAAGGCAGAGTCAGTCCACGCTCCAGCAGCATTCCTGGAAAAGATGGAACAGGCAAACAGCAGCCACTTGCAGCTGAGAGATGCAGTGAGAACAAGTGGCTAAGGCTTGCAAGGCACAAATACACAGCTGAGGATGGTGGCACAGGAAGGAGAATGGAGGGCTCCACTGATCTCCTCATTTCCAGCAGATGGAGAAAAGGAGGCTGCAGTGTCTCAGGCTGTGCAGCTGTAACTGCAGGGGACAGCAGAGGTGCTCTCCCACATGGATACCAAAATATATTACAAAATGGACAAAGCCTGACATGTTTCTAATGGAGGCAAAATTTGCTGTCCTGCTCCCCTTGCCACAAGCCTCGATAACGTAATGTAAAAAAGAGGGGAAAAAAAAGGTATGATCTCATGCTCAGTGATTTATCTAAAGTGAGATGCTGAGCTCAGTCCAGCTCTTAATGGGCAGATCCAGGCTCAGTGAGCATCGGCACACTCCTGACCTGCTGCTGGTTTCCTTGAGAAAGTCTGGCGCTGAGGGCCCAGACCTTCCGCACAGGGGTTTTACTTTCCATGTCAGGGGCAGCAGAGCTGGAGGGATAGAGACTGGAGTACTCTTTATTTGTAGAGGTAGCTCTTCCCAGATGAGGGATTAGATTTACTAGTGGGGTAGTCTTGCTGTGTGGTTTTGTGCCAGTGAGGGTTAGAAAGGTCCATGCCTGTAGAGACAATGTATTTCACACATCCAAGCTTCACTTAAAAGCAGGCAAGAGACATAAAAGTGATAGGAAGTAATGAACAGGAAAGCCAGAAAAAGGAACAGCTGAAATATGTTTAAACCCACCCCAAAATGGTTTGTATCCTCAGGACTAGTGGGTCCTCCTCAAAAAGTCTTGCACTGATGTGACTTGTGCTACTGCTTCATCTTTTTGGTCCATTTATCTATTTTCCATCCCCAAAACCTTTTGACTGGGAGGAGAGGCAGTCACCTTGATCAGTGTCAGGGTACAGAGAAACAGAAATGTGGGACTGAGAGTGAGCCCAGTCCTGTCCCCTGCAGGCAGGTGTCCTGTTGGCTGCCCCTGTAGGCTGGGGATGTCCTGGTGCCTGGAAAAGCAGCCAGCCCTCCACCACCCCAGCCACATAACGTGGAAAATATTTCTATCCCTCTGCCATCTTGGCTATGTGCTGCATATTCATCATCTTTATATTTTCTCTACTTTAATCTCCCCCATTTGCATATACACAGGTCCAAATGATAACAATTACCATAAAACAATCGCGTTGTCGCCCTACCAATAAAAATGGCTCTGTTAATCAGGAGGCTTTCAGAGGCACCATGCCTGAAAGACCTCATTTTAACCTGGCAGGCTGTACAGGGCAGCAGATAAATTAGCCTATATATGATTGCATGCTGAAATACATTGATTTAAGATTTTTCCTATTCAGCCTGACAACTTGTCTAAATAAGCTCATGCCTGAAGAAGACAGCTTGCAGACATGATGCGAGTGACAGGGCATTGCAAATGTAATGCAGCGCTCCGCGGAGCGAGGAGGAAAATCATCGCAGAAGGGATTGGGGGACAAAGGACAGGGTTAAAAATAAACAAAAGCAGGTCCTCCAAACAGCACAGCTCTCAAATTTCAGCCTGATTTTCCTCTTCCATTTCTAATTGCTGAGTCACTACAGGGAAAAAGCAATTAGTGATCTGCTATCATTCACGGTGTCATCCTTAGGTCCTCATTAGCAATTCCATCGACAGTCATAGCATTTAGCTCCCATGCTGTGATTCCGAGTGTCCTAATCACAAGGTGATGGTTCAGGGTGCCTGAGGAGCAGGGGGCAGAGACCATGCCTTCCCCTGTGTTTGGACAAACACAGTACCTTAGACATGCATTGTCAGAAGTGAGTGATTGAGATGGGTTCCGGTCACTGCCGGTGCTGTGAGCTCTGCCCCTGCCATTCCCACAAACATTTTCAACAAGAGAAACACTTGAGAAGGGCTAAATCCTTTTTGAAAAAGCACCCCATGAAGCACACTGTAAATCAGCCCTATTTCACAAAGGTTTTAACCATGTAGGTTAGACCCCAGTGTTTTTCCTCACCAGCAGCACACAATGCCAGGTGAAAGAGCTGACACTACTTGCAGCATTAGGGTTGATATCAAATAATATGCATATTTTGCTACACTGTGTAATACCATCCACGCTATAAATATTAAGTAGCTGCTGGATTTGCAGTACAAGGCAAAGGCAGAGAGATGATTTATGGAGGAACTTCACTGGAGACCTTACCACCCAGAAAGCTCAGGAGGGCTGAAACTGAGCCAGGTGGAGGTTGAGGCAACTGGTGCCTGGGAGCCCCTTGGCCCTGCATGGGCACATGAAGAGCTGGGCTGTGTGAGGATGTGCTGTTGGAGTGAGCCATGGTGGAAAGATCCTCTTCTCCACCTGCAATGTACCAGCTGGGTCCCAGCTCAGTCTCTGGGAACAGCTTCGCTGGAAATCCTCAGAGAAGCCTTCTCCCCACCATCCCAACATATATTTTGCAATTTTTTTCCTCCCTGAGAGAAACCTGAGGGACTTTTTGAGTTGCCTCCGTTGCACCTCAGCCTGAGGTCCTTCCCCCTAATCCCTGCTGGGATAATCCTTGTGCTCCGTGGGGCACAGGGCAAAGCTCAGAGCAGAACATGTTTCTCAGGACATGAGGACAGACCTGCAGTTATGGATGTACCCATCATGTCTGGAGGTAATTTTTGAGGTTGTATTTTACAGATTTTGCCATTGAATATGCTGCAGAGAAGTCTGTGGGTAAAGCCTTGAGTAAAAGAGGTTTGTGGTCCTAACAAAGCTCTGAAACACGTGATTCCTGTGAAGACTGTGGCCTTGGCAACAGAGGAACAGAGAGGAAAGCAGGGGTTTTCTGTGTGTGCTGAAGCACCAGTGGAAAACCCTTCCCCTTTGCATGCAGCATTCCCCACAGAGGAGCACAACCAGCACAGGGCTGTGCGACCTTGCCTTGAAACCCTCCTGTGCCCCTGCAGCCTGCATATCCAGCTCCAGAGCCCCCTTTCCAACCATGACCTGGCTCCTTTCTGCATTGGCTCACCACACAACTGGGCCCCCACTGTCCAGAGACCATCAGCTTTTCATCTTCCACCAGCATGGGGTGGTAACCCATGTGAGGTGGCGAGGAAAAACCAATTAAAAAACCTTGCTGCTGAGTCCCCTGGTGCTCTGACTCAGTGTTAGTCACCAGCAGGGCTGGGAGAGCTGTTGTGCTGAGTCCTCTGTGTGTCCAGCAGGACAGGGAAGGTGCTGCAGCTTGTGGCTATCAGGAGTTTCCAACGTGGGCTTTCAACACCAGCTTCCTGCTCCTGCTCAGTTATTGCAGTGCACTGACATCTGAGGAGGGTGGGGGATCTGGGAATGCCTCTCTGACACTGTAATTATCATTTATTTGATCATCCCTCGCCTTGGATCCTTATTAAAGCATTTCAGACATGATGCAGTTTTCTCTAGTGGACCAATAAATTAAGGAGACATGCATTTTTAGAGTAAGCATTTTAGTAAACAAACAGTCTAGGGAAAAAAATAAAATCTCTGAGAAGCTGGTATTGATGAAAAAACAGTCTCTGTTCATGGGAAGCTGCTCATGTCTAGTGAGAACTATTCAGCTGCCTGGAAGACAGAGAGGGAAGGGCTGGTGTGAGGGGCAGAGGGTGCTGCCACAAACACACCCCAGGATGGCTGGAGGGGAAAGGAAACATTTGTCAGTGTGAGGGATGGCAGTGGGCTGCTCAGAGGTTGCCCTCTTCCATTTTGTTTGGAGGTTTAATTACAGCACAAGATGCTGCCCAGCCATCCTGGGAGACAAGCCAGCTCCTGAAGCAAGAGCTCCAGGTTTGATATGCAGAGGGAAAAGGGTTATACCCTGTGCTTCAGGAAATACCCAGAATCAAGGACTCTGCTTCACATGCTGAACTTATCTTGGTCAGCACTGTGTGCCAGGATAAACCCATAAAGCCCTGCTGCATGAGTTTTCTCTTCTTTGGGTTCAGAGCACTCATATCCCCTGGAGGACATCCCTCTGATCCCTCCTCCATTGCTCTGGCCCTGCCTAAAGGCATCCTGCTGATGGGAACAGGCACGACAGCACTGTAACTCAAAGAGCATTTCTGCCTGCAGTCACTGGAAATTGAAACTCTTCACCCACCACAGTTTGTCTGCTCTGCTCTGGCATGTGTCCAGCCTGGGATCCAGAGATATTCCTCTGTTTTAGATGGCTGGTTCACTCCTGCCAGCCTGCACTGGTTTTGTTTCTCTGCAGGATTTGTTTGGGGTAGGAGCATGTTTCCCTTTCTCTCTGCCCAGGCTATGCATAGTCCACAGGTTGTGGCCAATTCTTCTGCACAGCAATGCAATGCATTAGATTTTTGCACAATCTTTGCCTGCACAGGGGTTGGTTTATGCTGGCTGTCACAGGCTGTGCCTCTTCACATGCCAATTTTTGTGAGTCTGACTTTGAACTTCACATGACCCCTCGTGTCAAGCCCTTACCTGCAGCATCTTGATTTTTCACTTTGTCCCTTCTGTCAAGGCACTGTCCTCCTCCCTCCATGATTTACTTCTCTTTCTTGACAAGCTTTCAGTCTTTGTCATGCAGTAATTCCCTGCCTTCCTTTATTCTCTCCCAGAAGGTCTCAGTCCAAACCTTTGTTACAACACAATCTTACAAAAGACTTTGCTCCTAAAATCATGAAGGCATTTCTGCAGCTGGAAAACCCTTGCCAACCATTCTTCCCTTGCCTGCACATGCAAAAAGAGGTAGGTACCTCCTTTGTTTCCTGTTGACATAACACCCCAGCCAAAGCTTCTGCCATGCACTTTCCCAGCTGAGTTAACTGCAGATCATTAGGAACATGGTGTTTATTGCAAGGAACAGAAGAGCTCTTTTCCTGGCCCCAAGTGCTTGTGTGTAGCCCTTGGCCGTGGCTGAGCCTTTTCCAGCCACTTTCCAAGTTTGTAGCATTTTAGTTCCTGCTGGGAAGGCTTGTTTGCATAAACAGCTTCCTCCTCCATCCCTTCCCAGTTTAAAGCTGTTTCTTGTAATTTCAGGTCCTAACTCAGGCTCTGCCTGGCAGTGAGTCCCCTTCCTGGGAGTCCAGACCAGGATGTGTCCATCCCTGGATGCTGTGCTGCAAGGAAGTCCCTTTGGGGACTGGTCTTGGTGCTGCTCCTTCGTTTGGGTCTGTCTCCTCTGCATTTTCATTAACAGCAGCATAAAGAACAGATGGCACCTTCTCCCTTTACTGCACCAAAATGAAATTTGATATTATTCTCTGTTCTTTGTTATGAGCAGCTTTAAATTGCATTAGAGGCCTCAGGATTTGCAGTACACGTCACCCCTTATCGTGCAGGGCAGGGAAAACAAACACTGCTGAGATCCCTACCCAGTGACTCATTCACAGCAGAAATTTTACACTGGGGGTTTGGGTTGGCTCCTGGTCAGTGCATGTGCAAGGGTCTGAGCATTCCTTCAGATGGAAGGGAGGACAGGGCTGCCAGGGAATGCCAGGATAACAGAGTTTTGCTTTGGAGAACTAAACTAAAATAGTTAGGAGACCAAAAAAGGAAAAAAAAAAGAGAACTAGATTTCAAGGATATAATTAGTCACTAAGATATTTGCATTTTCATGTTCAGTCAAAAAGGTGGAGGATTAAATGCACATTACTCATTGAAAAGTCTCAGGATAAATATTTAGATATATGGAAATTATCTCCAGATTTCTATTCCAAGACAAAATACTTAAGAGGATGTTGAGAAATGGCCAATATCCAGAACTGTTGCTGAGAAATGAGTAAAAGCTAAAGTTCAGTTTTACAACAGGATGTGCTGTTAGCCCTGCAATGCCTGTGAATAACCCCTGGCTTCAGTGGATTTACAGCCTGACCAGTACTCAGGTTTCTGCTTGCCTTCTGCACAGGAGCACACTTCAGCCCTCTTCATACTCCACAGAGGTATGGAAATTTATGTTTGCATTTTTGCTTTCACACAGAATTTTTTGTTTCACCACAAAAGCATTTATTTCTACTGAGAATCTCTGGAAACACCCACAGCCCACCCTCTCAGAAACTTCTTATCTGCACTCCCAATAGTATTAGAGTGGAGTTTGCTCCTATTGGGATCTCCATATGGCCCTCATTAATTTTGTCATCATTCCTCAGTGCTCCGGAAGCCCAGTTTTCCCAGTCACTTTTATTATCTTAGAAAAAACCTGAGCACTTTGCAGGTAGCTAACATATTGCAGCCACTTTGTCCAGCTACTTTAAGTATCACAACACTCCATGGAGTTCAGCCCATGATTGAAAAGTAAAGAAGGAAGTTTGTTGACATGGCCCAGGAGTAAGGAGCACATTAAACAGAGAATGGAGAATAAAAGCCACTTGTTCTGAGTTCCAGCCCTCTCATCCAGGGCACATAACATTCCCCTCCCTTACCTGCCAGGGGTACTGCAGGTGTGGGGAAGCTGCTGTCATACTCCTGTGCTTCCCTGTGCTCTGACTTCAGCAGTCAGCTTTGTCCAAAATTGGAAGCATTTCACACCTGAATTTCACCATTTGTAATACCACTTAATTTTAGAAGAGGAGCAAAGATTTGTTTTTTATCAATATGTTTGATAGGGCATTGTTTCCCTGGGTTTTTGTTGCTGTTGTTGTTGTTATTGTGCTTTCCCCACTCCTTTCTCAGTGGATTTGAAGTCGCTGTTAATCTGATTAAACTGAAGTTGATTAAAAATCCAGCTAACGAATAAAACCCACCAGCAGCACACACAGTCTTTCTGGAAAATTCCTGCACAGTTCTCCCCACCCCAGCTCCAGCTTTCATGTATCAGAGGCAACCTGTTATCCACATTGGCATTTCCCCAAAAAGCTGCCACCGAAGTGGGCACAAGTTTAAATGCTTCCATCCTGTAACCCAGTGAGAAGGTGACAATCCTCTGCAGTTGCACAGCCACGTGCAGAGGGCTGGGGACAACTGAGCAGGGCTCAGCTCTCACAGAGGACTTGCCCATGGGAAATATTCCTGCTCCAATGGCTCCCTGAGCCCACCTGGCTTCCCCAGGGAAGGGAGAGAAAAGGGCACCAGGTGGCTTTCTCTAAAAGGCATTCCTCAAAAGGACTGGCTTCCCTCTTTCCAAGGCAAAAAGGTCTTCAAAGAGCTTTACCTCCTGTGGGAATCCAGGGCACAGGGAGTATGTCTCTGTCTGCTCTGAGGGGTGCTGACCCCCAGAGAAACACTGCCTTTAACCTTCGCCCATGGAGAGGACTTCCAAGAGATAGATTAGGTTAGACTTTGAGATAAATCAGAATTTACCAAAGTGTGAAATAGATAATAGAGAGTAGTATAGTATGTCACCTGGGTGGGAAATTTAGGTTTTGGGATTTTTAGTATGTTGTAGATGGGAACAAGATGGAGGATTTTTGGGTGCAGTCCCTGTGTTCTTCTTCATCTGCTCCATTTCCTGCAGCATTGGTGGCACAGATGATTGGCCAAGGAAAGTGCAGAGGTTACATGGACAGTCAAGGGATGAGTTATTGGCAGATAAGTAGAAATAATTTATGCTTTAAGAGTTAGTTGGATGAGAGGACTTTAAAAGACCTTGAAACTCTACATTTTGGGGCCATTTTGTTGTGCTTTTCCAGCGTGCTGAGCCTGGTGTGGACAGCGTGCAAAACTTTAGATAAAATAACAATAAACAAGAAGATGAAGACTGAAAAAGTCCTGTGCACCTCCTTTTCCTGGCACAGAGCTGCTACAGGAGGGTTTCCCCCATTTGAGGAGCCCCCAGAAGGGCCCAACACAAAACAAACACCAACAACTGGTTCCCCGACAACCTCCCATTCCCAGTTTTGGGTCAGCTAGCTCGTGGCCCATCCCAGGGCAACTCCTGCAGCCAGGAGGATGCCAGGCTTCTCCAGAGGGCTCTGGGGCATGGTCCACCACCCTGGCATCCTCTGCAAGGGCTTCTGTCTCTCTCTGTCCTGAGGGGAAGAGTGACTGGAACCACAGCGCAGGGAAGTGTATCCAGCAGGATGATTATCCTGGTCCCAGCCCTCCATCTGCATGGCCAGGGTCACAGTTTCCCTCTTTTGATGGTTTCAGTTAAAGGTAAAACTTTCCCTGTTTGAAAACATGTTTTTGCACGTTTTAATTTGTTAGCAGTCACACAGGCAGATCTCAGGCTTTCATCAAAAGCTCTGTGGTATGCCAGCTAAAGCACCCACTCCAGGAGATATGTGAGTTTATGGACATTTCAGCCTTCTTTTGATCACTTCACTTATTTTTTTCCTCATTGCTTTGAAATAGGTTTGCTTTGACTTTCACCTTGGAGATTTTACAGAGTTGTAAAATAACTTTTTGTCAAGAAAATACACATTCTACAAAAAATATTGCATGAGGTTTCTGACTGGCATTCTCACAAATAGCAGAATAACTCCACCTTGGTCCTGTGAAATGATCTTTGCTTCTAACTGAGAGAGTAAATCTCATGACTGTATATAAAGAACGTTTAAAATCAATAATGAAATAAATAAATGGAACTGAAAGAGATACAACTGCAGACCAAATCCATCAGAATGCCAAATAACACCCCAACAAGCAGTGAAAATACAGAGACAGCATCTTTTACGTACTGGCTTATTACATATGATTTTGAATGTACTTGGTTCATCATAGTAAAGTAATGCCTCTAGGTGAGAATCCACCAGCACATAAAAAAACAATAAAAAGAGTTTAAAAAAGAGAAAAACAACTAAAACCAGTTGCAGGTGTTGGATCCAGTTCTCGAGCTGTGACCCAAGCTGGAGGATGTTATTTTTAACAAGAAGGAAAGTTTGAAAGTGTCGGAACTACTTAGCTCCCAAGTTTTTAGCTATACTAAGCTTTTTCCTTAAAATAAGTATTCTTCACAAATCCTTCCTACTTGATCATCTTCAAACATTTTAAAACTCTTTATAGACTTGATAATCTTGAAAATATAACAAAAATAATTTCCCAAGTCCTATGGAACAACCCACAGTGCAGAGAAAAAGCCCTTCTCCTATTTTGCAGTTAAGCTGTGATTATTAAATCAGGCTCAAGGCTGGGGATCTTGGGACTGGGAATTCATGGGACTGTTTTGTGTCATATGATCAATTTTCACTTTTCCTGTGATCCCTTCATCCACGTTTTTTGCCTTGTGGTACTGTGCTCAAACCCATAGGTGTTTTCTACATTTTAAATCTTCTCATCTTGGCTGAAAACAACTGGTTTTCCCCTTTGCTGTTAACTTGTATTTGCCCTAGAGCTGGAGATGTCTCCTTTAAAACTTGCCAGCAGGAGCTCAAACTCCTAGCAGCACAACTTCCAGGAATCCAGCAGGTATCCTCAGATCCAGCACCTTCCTCCTCCACTTTGCAGAACTTCTCAAAGGAGCAGCTGCTGCACTGTGGAGCCGAGGATGGACCATGCAGGACCCAGGTTTGCTCTCTCCTCAGTCAAATCTTGCAGGAGGAGACTGGGGAGCCCCAAGCAGAGATCCTATCACAGAATCATTGAATCATAGAATAGTTTGGATTGAACTGGACATTGGAAGGCCATCAAGTCCAACTCCCTACAATGAGTAGGGGCCTCTTCACTCAGGTTAGGTTCCTCAGAGCCCCTCCAACTTGGCCCTGAATGTACCCAGGAATGGGGCATCCACCACATCTCTGGGCAACCTGTTCCAGAGTTTTACCACCCTCACAGCAAAATACTTTTTTTTCTTTATTCCTCATCTGGCCCTAAGTCCGGATCTGATGGCTGCTACAAAGAATTCTGCCCTTTCTAAATACATGAGCTGATTAAAAGTAACATCTCTAGTGAGACCTGAAACTCACTTCATCTTGCCCCCAACAGATCAGTGTTAGAGGATCTGCCCAGCATCCCTGAGCCTTGGAGGGAGGTCACGGTGCTTTCCTCATGAGTCCCTGCCCAAGGACTCTCACTCTGGAAAGTTTCTCCATTTCTGAGAGGCAGATGTGCTCAGCCCTGTGCCCTGGCCCTACTGCAGCCCAGGGACTGGGGATCTTCAGAAATACCCTGGGTCTGATCACACAGGTGTACTACACTTGGGCATGAGAAATGCTCAGCTCAGTTTCTTGGAGTTTGCCTTCCTTTTTTACCATTACTCAGGAGTCAACTCATTTCCAGAAGGAATAAGTATGTGCCAGGGGGATGAATATAAATGGTGTATGATTGACCATCCCAGATAAAATATAAAGAGAGCTGTGTCCAGGTGGGCTGGGAACCAGCAGCATTGCACCCATCTCTATTCCACCTGGCTGCCCTCAGCCAGGGCACAGTGCTGAAGCCAGGCAGGGGGACCCTTCCTCACAAAAGGTCCTTTGGGGCTGGGTGTGGGGCAGCAGCCTGACAGACCCAAAGCCAGCCTGGTTTGGCTGGCTGAAGGAAGAAATACATTCTGCAGAGGCAGAGGAGAAAGAAACCCCAGGTGGGAGCCTTTTCTCAAGGAGAAACTCCTCACAGTCATGCAAGGGACAGCAGGAACTGGGGAGATCTGCACTGAGGCATGGGAGCTTTTATTGTAAAGCAAGGCAACCCCGACGCTCAGGGAGAAAGGATGCATCTGACTCCATCTTATCAGAAGGCTAATTTATTACTTTATTGTACTATATTATATTAAAGAATACTATACTATACTAAAGAATACTATACTGAATACTATACTATACTAAAGAATACAGAAAGGATACTTACTGAATGTTCAAAAGATAATAATGAAAACTCATGACTCTTTCCAGAGTCCCAACACAGCTTGGCACTGATTGGGCAATGAGTCAAAACAACTCACAGCAGAGTCCAGTCAGGCAATCACCTTGGGTAAACAATCTCCAAACACATTCCACAGGAGCACAACACAGGAGAAGCAAATGAGATAAGAATCGTTTTCCTTTTCTCTGAGGCCTATCACTGCCTTTCTGCTTCCCAGGAGAAAACTCTGGGCGAAGGAATCATGTTCAGGGAATGTGAATTTCACAAGCTTTAGATGTCTACAGAGCATGGGGCAGCCAGGAGAGTCCGAGGGTGCTGCCATTCACTGACCTTTTAGAAACCAACACACACTTCCAGGGCAAGTCTCTCTTCCTCAGGCAGCTTTGGTCCCAGCCTGCTGTGCCTTTTCCTCTGTTCGGGGCACTTGGAGGAGAGTGACAGTGCCAGTCTGTGCCCAGCAGCTGGCAGTGCCCAGCCTGCACCCCAAACAACCCCGTCACCCCCAGCAGCTCCTGATAACCCCACTTCAATCCACCTCCATGCTTCTGGATTGAGGCTCTTGGAGATTGCTGGGGTTGCACCCCCTTGCAGAGCACTGGGGGCCTGCTCCTCATGGAATTCCATCACATCCTGTGTTATTCAGAGCACCCCTCACTTCACACCATGGCTGCACACACACACATAAACTCACTCATCCTGTTCCATTTTACCTGTTTTAAAACTGCACAGTGTGAGGGGACACCAAATGGAAATAATTTGTACCAAAAGTTGCGCAATGCATCAGTGAATGTTGTATATCCTAGGATGGGTGGTATTTACTCCACAAATGCAGCCCAAACTGGGATATTAAAATATTTTGTAGACAATCATGACAAGTAACTAAAACCTGGAGGTGCCACAAACAGGCAGCCAAAGGCAAGCTGGGGGAAAATGTTAATAGAGACTTAGAAGTGGCAATTTCCCTTCTTGCTGGATTGGGATGTTGGGGAAGACACACTGCCCCTCTCTGTTTTCCAAATGTGGCTTGGCAAAAGTGTGGAAAAGACTTTGCCAGTCAGCAGGAGGAGTTACAGCAGCAATCATGGCAGGGACCTTTGGACATTCTGGAGAACTTTCAGGAGAGGACTTAGGCAGGGAGGAGGAGTGACCTCTTATCTTTAGCCCGATTTTTCTGGCTTTTCTCCTCCCTTCTCCTTGCCCTGTTCCCTCCCTTTCACTTGTGAGGAGGCTGAGACAGAGACTTGCTTTATTCATGCAAAAGGTTTGAGAGAGGAGAAAGGACTGAATCACACTAAATGCACTTCACACTCCCCAGACATCAGGCATCTTTCCAGCACACCCCCCTACTGTGTCCTGGAACCAGCAGCAATGCTGCTTTTGGCACTGGAAACACAGGGACCAAAAGGATCTCTCTGCTTGTCTGCGCCAGTCACACACTGTCAAGGAAAGCTTCAAAAAAAGTTCAAAACGTTCAATAGTTTGCCAAGCTGCTTCCCTAAACTAGTTAGGTTTTGTTTTTCTGTGGGTTTTTTTTTTTTTTTTAATTTTCCTTTTTTGCTCCTTTGTGTGTATCTATTTGTCCTGGATAATGTTATGACAAACTTTGCAGGCAGCAGTTGAATTTCCAGAGTAAGAAGAAAAGAAGATACAGGGTGATGGGCCATGGATGTATAGTGATCTCAGTGCTACCCATCCTCCTGGATTGCTTATGCTGCAAACCCACTGGCATGCCCAAAATATGTAAATATGTAAGGTTCATCAGTATTTTATTTTTTTTTTTAGGGAAAAAGATAAACCAAACCAGCAGATTTGTTATTTTCATCCACAGAACCACGACAGAAAACTGGGGTGGATGTGAGGGAGCCCACCAAGGATTACTAATTTTATCAGCACCCAGAGCACCCAAAGGTGTGGGGCTTGGAGGAAAGTGCCTCAATCTGCCTCTTCTCCATCTTCTCCATGCTGCAAACTTCATTTCCAGCACAGCAGAGCTCTGGGCAGCCTGACAGAAATAATGGAAATCTCCAGGGCTCAGTGCCAGCCGAGCTCCCCAAATTGTGTTCTGCTCTCCATAGATGCACTGGGTACAGCTGCCCTGGGTCAAGGCTGTGAAGGGATTTTGGAGCCTCCCTCTAAGAGCCCAGATTTGGAAACTGTTTTTTCCACAGTGGTAATTTTTTTTGTTTTTTTTCAGGGAGTTAGCGTGAGCAAGCTGCACTTCAACTTCCTCTCAACTTCAGTGCTGAGAGAGCTGGAGCCTCATAAAAATCCCAGCAGTGTACTTTTCATGTGTTTTTTTCCTGGGGGAGCCCAGCTATCAGGCAGGAAGGCAGATTTCTGCCACAAGGCAGGTGAGGGCAGGCTGAGGGCAGCCAGTCCAGGGGCTGATGCAACTTTCCCAGGGAGGAGGTGATAAAGGGATGCCCTCACCTCCTTACCCAGCACTGACCAGGCAGGGTCACTTCACAGCAGGTGCAAGATCAACATCCAGATTATTTTTGTGGCTTTCTTCTGTGTTTCCTAACGCAATGTTTGTGGTGTTTTGTGAAACAAGTGTTTGTGGAAGAATTAGGCCAGATACAAAGCGTCTTGGAACAGATACAAAGAGCAAACACTGACCCATGACAGATATTTCTTTTATCTGCTCCCTCACGTGCCCTGATTGTTCCCATGCCCAGCTCCTCAAGGACACAAATCTGTCACAATCTCTGTCCAGCAGTCCCAGTTCTGTCTCCAAAAGGACTGACAATAATTGGCTCCCTTTTGAGGCCCCCCAGAGCAGCCTTTGGGGTGCTGCATCCCCCTCAGCTGCCTTTCAGGGTGCCAGGCTCTTAGAGCCGTCCAAGGTGTGCAGATGGTGCCGGTGTTTCGTTCCCCTTTCCCAGGGGAAATCAGAGGCAGGAAATTATATGGCTGCTACACACACTCCCACACCCTGAAGAATCCATCCTTCCATGAAAATGCCAGAGAGATTTAAACAGCTTGCATAATTTCAAGAGGAAGCAGCGAGAGTAGAAATAAATATACATTGTAATTGTATAATATCACTGGGTTCAGGGAAAAAAAAAAAAAGAAGAAGAAGGGAAATATAATAAAAAGAAAGCTATGTGCTTACAAAGGTAACCAGATCTGCTGGCAGCTCTTGGCACCAGATGGGACTGGATCTACAGGAAAGCACGGCAGGGCAAGTGCCCATGATCCAAAGGGAGTGGTGCCACACTGCTCCCAGTCCAGCACTACTGGGAGTGGGACTGGCTGCTTCTTCAGAGACAGCCACCAGTGCCACCCATTGCTCCAGGCAGCTGCTGGCACTCCAGCTGTTTAGTAGAAGTTACAATGAATGCATGGACAGATTACCTCAAAAATGCTCACTTTGAGAATTTTTTTTCTGAAATTATTTTGTGCTCTTACCTTGTGTTTTAAATTATCAAGTGCTGATCTGCATGCATTAGCCAGGGTGTGGAAATTTTACTTAATAACTAATATAACTAATGCAATAAAAATCTCTTCCAAGTTCCAAGGTGAAAAAAAGAGCTTAATCTCCATTTACCAGTGGACACAGAGAAGCACAGTGCCCTCAATCACTCAGAGATTCTTTCCCCGTGGATTTGCCCATTTAAGACAGCAGCACTTCTGGAGAGAGTTCCCACCTGTTCTGTATGCCTAAAATAAATTACTGGGCATTTTGTGGGCTGAAGTATAAGATCTTTAAGGCTGCATGCAGGAAAGGCTGCAGAGAAGTCAGGTGCTGGTGACTCTGTGGCAGAACATTCCATTCTTGGCAGAGGCAAGCCCCATTCCCCCTGCAAACAAAAGGAGCATCAGATCCAGGAGTTTGCATGCTGTGATGACATTCATCCCAGCAGGGCTCTGCTCCCGAGGAGAGCAGGCACCAGGAAATTATGTGCAATACATTTAGCTGATTTACAGCTCTGTGCTTGTGCAAGCCCACTGTCAGCTCCAGTTGCTTTACAGCCAGCAGCAATTCTAGAAGTTTAAAGGCTTCTTTCCCAGCTCACAATATGCATACAAGGTGCAAAGGAAGTCTACAAAAAACATGAGTTAAAAGGAAAACATAATTTCAAGAAGGAAAATGCACATAACCCTGTAAGAAAGAAGAGTCTAATATGTCCCTTGGAAGGAAATTCCCCTTCCCAACCCAGGTACCAAGGAACTGAAAGAGGGGCTGGTGGGGGCACTGGGCAGTGGTGGTCCCTTTGAGCACATGGGAGATTTAATTTAGGGTGAAAAGGGTGGGATGGATGCCATCAGCACATGGCATTTTCATCCAGGACAGCAAGAATCTGCCTGTTGTTACCCCCCCACACCCTGTGGATAGAAAAAGGAGAGCCAGTATTAATATGAATTTATGTGGAGGCAAGCAGCAATTCTCAGAAAAGCACTGGCAAGCTTGAGTGAGGCAGATATAGATCCAATCAACACACAAGTCTCAGATTCATATATCTCGGGAAAAATGTGAAATCACTAAATAATAATTCTGTTTCTTGTTACACTGCGTCATAAGGAAATACAACACATCTCTTAATGTGCAAAACTTTAAGTTAATTTTTAACTTTCCTTCTTTATCTGCCTTTAAGCTAAGTTCAGACTATCACAGTGGGCACCTCTCCAATTTCTGCTTATTATTTTGAGTCACCCTTCCAATGGCTCTTGCTCTCAGGCAAAGACCAACTTTGAACTTTGTGCATTACCAAGTTTGCTTCACTGTGACTTACTTCTCCTTAAAAAATCACCCAAACTGAGGCCATTTTACTTTCAATGCATTTACATTTTAGCTTCTTTAAGCCTAGTGAGAACCCCACTGAGCTGCAATTTGGACAGCCTTCAAAGCTGAGGGGAGCAAATGTGACTTTTGCTGTCCATATCTACCATCTTTAGTTAAAATCCTTGCTGTGCACGTGGTTGAAGCACTAGGAAGTGTCAGAGTTTACTGTAATTCCTAGATAAGCTGGAGCAGAGGACTTCTTTCACATCTCTTACGTACATTAGAGTTGTATCTGTGTCTCCTTATTGCTGAAATTCCACCATAGTTGGATTTCCCAGGGGGTTTCTGTACCCTCTCTATCTTCATCAGACTCAGTAAGGAGAAAAAACTCCAAAGAATATTTATTTTTTCAGTTTCATTTCTGATTTTCTCAAATGTAGATTGGTTGTTTTGGTTTTTTTCTTTCCTCTAGAGTGGAACATGGAACTTATTCACTACCAGGGAATCCAGGGGCTCCACTTAGAGCCAGACCAGTCTAAATTATATTCAAACACGTAGGGAGAGACAATTGCTGCCTCATAGCATTTACAGCTGGGATATCTTCTCTAAACCATTGACACAGAAATAATTTTTTGCAAGATCTCACTCTTTTGTTTGTAAACTTGTTAGAGCCCTGAAAATATGGTCTGACTGTAGAGGGGTTAAAACACCAGCACAGACCAGGTGGTACCCAGAGAGAAAAGCCCTCTGGGGAGTGTTTTTCCTTGCATCCCTATCAATGCATAGGGAAGACCTGCAGGGGCTCCACACCCCCTCCACAGCAAGCACAAACCCCTTCTGCCCTCTTGTCACTGACAACAAAACCACAAATGTGGTTCCATCCCACCCCTCCACTTCCATGCACTTCTCCTGAGCCTCTTCCTCCTGGCTGGGAACTGGCAGCTCAGGAAGCACGGAGTGCTGCAGCCAAAGCCAGATGTTTGGTCTTGACAAATTCAGCATGAAATGATTTTAAAGCAGCATAATAAATATAACACTTAATGAGAGACCTACACACAATTTTTACCTAATGCAACTTTTTTTTTTTTTGAGGAGACCTCAATGCAAGTACCACCTAAACCATTAAAATTGAATTACTAGCACAGAAATGCACCCTTTGCCATGCACATAAGTAATTTGTCTTGTGTTTTGAATATGGAATATTAATAAATAAAACTTAGCACCTATGTTGTGACTGTGTTTCAAACTGCTTTTAAAATTAATTAACTCTCACCAGCTTGTGTGAGGCAGAAAAACATTATTAGCCTAGTTTTTACACACTGAGGCAGAGAGCTTTCTGCAGCCTGCAAGCTCCTTGGGCACCATCACCACCGAGCTCTTTAAACAGCACTTTTAACTCCTGGAGCTCAGAGTACTTTGCAAAGGAAATTGGCTTCCTTTCCTTGAGATGAAAGGAGCAAGGAGAGGAGAGCTGTCAATTCAGAGGTCTAGACGTGTTTTATTTAAATCCCTGGGGCTCCAGGTGCTTGCCAGGCCCCCTGGCTGTCCCCTTGGCTGCTGATGGGCACAGGGCTGTGAGGAGGGTCTCTCTCAGCAACTGCAGCCTGGAACAAGGTGGGCACAGGGCAGATGCTCCAGACCCTGGGCAGTGTCTCCTGGGGTCTCCTCCTCATCCAAAGCAGGATCCTGAGCTGCCAGCCTTCCACAGGGGACTGCAATTCTAGAAGAAATTGCTGTGCCAGCTTTTCTATGGTTATTACCTCTTTCCTCTTGGCCAAGAGCCAGAAACCTCTGGTCTCAGCCAAGGTGCAGCTCTCAGGCCCTGAAGGCTCAGACCTGGGCTGTGACTTGGGTCTGGCAAGCCCTGAAGAACCTTCCTGGGGCCAAATGCTCCAGGGCAGGAGATGGGACAGCTCTGTGGGCTCCTGTAACCTGCTAGAGAGGAGCAGGCCAGGACGGGAGCCCCAGGCAGCCTCCCTGGTCATCATCCCAACCCTCAGACAGGCTGCTCTGCCTGAGCACCCCAGGCAGCTGGTGATGACATGAGCAACAGATTTGTCTGGGGCCAAGATGTGAGATTAAAACACCCACAGCCTCCTGCAGGGCTCAGTGAGGAGCCCTGGAGTACACGTGCAGGCGCAGACACAAGCTGCCCTCGTGGAGACTTGCCAGAGTGGAGCCAAAGCCCGAGCCAAACCCGGGGCAAAAGGCAGGGTTGTTTTGGTTCATTTCTGTTTGCTGAAAGCAATTCAATGGAAGAACTAGACAAAAAGGGCTTGTAGGATTGCTGCTGCCAGGTGACAAAGGCCATTTTAAGGAAGGCCATGGCTTGACCTGGCCTTACCTTACCTTGCTGGCTGGCTTTCCCCTCACGTCTCCCACTC
Source organism: Onychostruthus taczanowskii (assembly GCF_017590055.1). Lineage (NCBI taxonomy): Eukaryota > Metazoa > Chordata > Aves > Passeriformes > Passeridae > Onychostruthus > Onychostruthus taczanowskii. The sequence continues at coordinate 8,491,625 of NW_024498906.1, read as the reverse complement.
TCACACCAGCCCTCTCTCCCACCTTCTGGCATGTTACCTCCTCCAACCTCAGCCCCATGCTGCTGTGTGCTGCACTCAAGACAGCAACATCTACACCTGATAAACACCACACAGTCAGGAAACAGTAGGCTCACTGGTCTGGAGCTTGTTACTGGCAAAAATAAGTTGTCCTCTGCAGCAGGATCTCAGACCGAGCAAATGGTCCTTGTGAAGCACAGGGGGTTCTACATGGACACAGGTGTGATGATCATTGTAAAGCACAGGGGGCCCTACATGGACACAGGCGTGATGATCATTGTAAAGCACAGGGGGCCCTACATGGACACAGGCGTGATGATCATTGTAAAGCACAGGGGGCCCTACATGGACACAGGCGTGATGATCATTGTAAAGCACAGGGGGCCCTACATGGACACAGGCGTGATGATCATTGTAAAGCACAAGGGACCCTACATGGACACAGGTGTGATGATCATTGTAAAGCACAGCACAAGCTACATGGACACAGGTGTGATGATCATTGTAAAGCACAGGGGACCCTGCATCGACACAGGTCTGATGGTTCTTGTGAAGCACAGGGGGTTCTACACAGCCACATGTTTGATTTAAATTCTGAGTCGATCTTGCAGGGGAGGGAAAAGCTGTGAAAGTTATAAATATTCTGCAGATTTCTGCAGTAGGTGATTATGTCATGGGGACATGACCCCTATTGTCACCGCCCTGGTCTCTGCAGGAGCTCAGGAAGCAGTGGGATGTTTGGTACTTGAAAATCTGTCAGCCAAGTGTGAGCCAGAAAAGGCCAGCAAGTTCCTTGGTGTCAGGAGCTGACAAGGGGTGGAAGGAAGCCCAGAGCAGAAGGTCAGCTCTCAGCACCCCCTGCACACTCTCTCTCCTCTTCAGCAGCAGGTGGTTTTTCTGCAGCAGGCACATCAGGGGGCACTCACCTGCTTCCATCTCAGCTGGGACCAACAGGCCAGAGGGCAGCTCAGATGCATTTTTCAAAAACAAAAAGAAAAACCAATCAAAGAAATAAAACAGGAGAATCCCCCCATATTTAAAGAAAAGAGCAAAGCAAAGCCCCAGAAGACTTCTGGTGGTATTCCCAGCACCTCCAGCGGCTCTTGGCTTCTGGCCAGCCTGGGTGAACAGGTTCTACCATATTCTTTAGCCTCCTCACCAAAGACTGCACTGGCAAGACATTGTGGTGCTTGCATGTCACATCTCAATTAACTGGGTCTTAATTTGTAGGGAAAAACCCCAAACCCAAACCCCACCATCACCACCAAGAACACCCAAACAAAAACCCACAAACAACAAAAAATAAAAACCAGAAAAAAACCTAAAAACAGCAACACTCCCAAATAAATAATAATAATACAAGATTTTTTAACAAAACCCACAGGGCTCCTCTGAGAGCAAGTCCCAGCAGAGCTCACAGGTCTGTCAAGCAGTTCCAGCATTATGTGAGACCAAAGCCAGAGGCTATTGAGGGGCAAGACCTCGAGGGCCCCTCTCTTCTGGGCTCTTCTTCACTCAGCAGATTTGCTGAGGTTTAACAGCAGCAGCATGTAATACAGCAGTAGCTGCTCCCTCCTCCAAATGATCATTTAGCCCAGGCTTACCAAGCCATTCATTTCATGCTTATTAACCTTTGGAGTATTGTTTTGTCCAGACTGCCACACAAATTAACTTTTAAGAGGGGTCTATATGGATGTCTGCAAACTCCCTTGGACACAAAGCAACTCTTAAGGAATATTTAATGAAATATGAAACAGTCAGTTTATCTATCTGTAAACTAACACATCGTTCTGGACAACAACTCACTGGAAGTGCTGTGGGTAATTCTCAGGGAAAAAAAAAAAAAGTATCTAAAGAGGCCAATAGGGAAGAAGAACAAGACAGTCAGGTACATCTATAGAAGTGCTCTAAAATCCCCATGCCAGATCCCTGCACAGCACACAAAACCCAAGCATTGGACTGCAGCAAACTGCTAGGAGGGGGTGGCAGTTCCAGGGGGCTTGGATGACACTCATTTGTCACTGTGGAGAAGCCTGTGGAAAGCAGATTCCCTAAAAACTGGCCCAGAGATTTTCTCTCACCACATACTTGCATGCAGGCCAAGTCTCCTTCTTAACATACTTTGCCTTTTGTTTTGTTTTTCTGACTTGCAACAACAACCCAAATAAACCTCTGGAAACAATGAAAGCATTAAAGGAAAATGTCATGCCTATCAATAAATGCCTTTGTGGCTGTGGGAGCAGAGAAGGCATGATGTCACTGGGGGGAATAGCTTAGAAAGTTCCATTGAGAAAAGGGATCTGCCTTTAACAGATGCAAAACATCCCAAAATATGCGCTGTGCCACCCAGATATCCAGGAGAGTGCTGAGCTGGGATGCAGCACAGGCCAGGAAACTGATTTAATTCAGAAGCCACAGAGAAATTTGCACTTATTTACCACAGGGCACAGAGAGGTGATGAGAGCAGGGTTTAATTCTGTCAGCAAAGATATTGAGGGGAGCATTCTCCATACACTGAGACATAATAGCAACCCCTCAAGGTGGATGTGAAATGCTGAGGCTGGGTGAAGCTCTGCAGCTGAGCTGTTCAGTTCCACTGTAGGACCTAGCATGAAATCAAATAACAAGTTTGCTCCTCTCACCTTGGCTGCCTGATGGGCCTCTGCTGGTTTCAAGTGCATGACAAAGGGATGAGCCTCTTCTCCTGGTGACAGAGATGTTTTAATTTTCTTGTTGACTTTGTCCTGAAGTGGACTGGAAGCAGCAGCCTGATCCCTCAGGGCTGGGCAATGGCTCAAAAAGCCACCTCTGGTCACCTTCCAGCTTCCACCCTTTAGTGGCTCAACTATTTTCAGTGCATCACTTAGCAGCTTTCTGGCTGGTGGCTCTCTATAAGGACAAGTACACTGGATTGAGATCAGATAACAGGATTTTGAATGTGAGAAGAGCTAACACTGTGATGGTTAATTTTGGATCCAGATTTACCCTCCTGAAATTCCTGGGAGAGTGGCATCTGAAATTCTGGTTTCTGCAGCTCAGAGGTCCAGAGGTGAGTGAAGGCTTCAGTTCTGGGCTGGGTAAATGCTGCTGTAAAACACTTAACCACCTCTTCAGCTCATTAAAAACCTGAGACTTCCCCACCTGGGAATGAGAGTGAAAAAGCAGAGTCACAGACAGCAAGGTCCTGCAAAGCTTTCTGGTTTTCCTCTCCACAGTCACCCTTTTCTAAGGAACAACTCTGGAGGGAAATTAGATCAACTTACAGTGTTACAATAAACTTCACAGTGAGAAAGTACTGGCTCCTGGCAGTCTGTGCTGGGATATATAGAAATTATGGACTTTTGCCCAAATCCATGATCTGCTGGGCTTTTGCTGTTGCTGTGGATGAAAGGCCTGAGCAGGTATGAAACAAGGTGCGCAGAGAGCCTTCCTGCCTGTGTTTCAGGTCATCCTCCCTCTCTCATTTGCAGCACGGCAATTGCTGCTGCCAGAGGCATCCACAGGTGGCAAACAGAGGGAGACAGCCCCAACTGGAACATCGGGAAGTGCTAAGGTACAATTTTGTTCTGGGAGCAGTGGTGGTTTGAAAATGTCAGTGCAGGGCTGGGAGTGCACCTGCACTGCAGAGAGCAGCACTGCAGGACAGCTGAGCTGGCCCTAAAGAGCTGCTGGCACAGGAAGGACATGAGCAGCTCTGGTGCACCTCACACACAGGGCAAGTCCAGCTGGCAGTGACCTTGAAGTGGCAGAAGTGCAGACAGAGCTACATCCTGTCCCCGTGTACCCAAACCGTGGGTCAGGTCTGCTCTCCACTGAGCACAGTCTGTCCTGGCAGCAGACTGGCACATCCCAGGGCTCCCTGCCTGCCTGCAGGTTTCCTTGCAATGTAACCAAGGCCAGTGCAGGGACTGCTGTGGACCTGCACCTTCTCACAGCAGGCAGAGATGTGCTCCCTTCCCACTGTTTAGATGCTGCAAATCCTACTGGCTGTTTCATCAGGATGGATGATTTCTGGCTCTCCTTCCCCAAATGTTGAGTTGTTACAGCTAGAATCCACTGAATGCTCCTGTTTATAAAGCAAAGGCCAGCACAGCTCACATTTCCAAAGCATAGCTGGATCTGGTTTAGAGAAAGAGCAGTGAAGTCATAACAACTTATTCTATCATTAAATTCAGCTGTCCCAGTTTGAGCAGACTTGGGAAGAAAAACAGTTGTAGGCTGAAGTTAAGCAGACCTTTTTCAGGGTAGATTTGTGCTCTAAAATGCTACAATTTGTGGTTCTTAGGGTCCCTTCACAAGGCTCCTGTGCAATGCTAGCACATGAAGGGTCACACCAAATGTCTACCATATGCTGCACAGGCACAGTTTCCTCTCGAGGTTTTCATGATTACATTTTTATTTTTTCCTTTAACTCCCTAGGCTTGGAAGTAGATGCAGTTGTATTGATGGGAGGAATTCCACCTGTTCAGGTTTTCAGGGATCTGGACATGCTTTATTTTAATGTTTCCTGATAAGCATTCCACCCTTTGTCCCTCCAAGGAGTGGTGGTCATGCTTCTCATTTCCTTGCACGTACCCCAAGTACCTGTGGCTGTGCTGCACAGGGCTAAGGCAACACAAGAACCCACTGCTTACTTAACAGAAGAATGTAAATTAATGTCAGTCTCACCTCTAATGTCACACAAGAGTCAACACAGGAAGATTATATTCCACCAAAAGCCTTGGCCTGCAGGTCACTGCCCCCCTGCCGTCCTACTCCAGCTATTCCAGGAAAGTCAACAGACCTCGACCGGTCATCTCTTCCAGGTGGGTCAACAGATGATACCACTGAGTTCATTTAGACTTTTTAAAAGCATAGCTTTTCTAACTGGGAAAATATATACTGAGCAAATTTCATCCTAGCTCAGACACGCTTAGACAAATTAGAGTACAAAGTTCCTCTGCTTGTTTTGTTTCTCCACAAAAGCATTTGCAAAAAAGGATAATCCACATCATGAACTGTACTAAGTTGGTGAATCAGCCAATTCTATATTTAAGTTTCTAATTCTGGGTTTCTACACATGATGAAAAAAGATTTGCTGTCACAATTTGTGGACTACAGTCACAACCTGCAGCTTTTAAACACTTTCTTATAGGGCTCCTGAGTTTTGGCCCGAGTTGCAATTTCAAGAGATCATTCTCAGTGAAGTTGTGGATCAGATGTAACAGCCAAATTAATGCAAACAAAAGGTAGCAGGCCAGGTAACTTGCAGAATAAATGCTTGGGAACCCACTTACATTACTCTTTACACAGACAGCTTTATTTGGAAGTACCTGTTCTGAACAATTCAAAACCACATTTTTTATTGTAAAGGAGGCAGAGCTGGACTCAGAGAAGTTCAGGATGAGAAGAAATAAAAGACTACTTTTTACAGCAATGCATTTTGTTTCCCAGCTAAATCTGTCCTTAGGTCTTACTGAGGACATGTAGAAAGTGTTATAGCTCCCATTTGATGTGCAGCACACAGGTCTGGTCCTACATTCAGTTAACAGCACTCTGCTCACAGACCATGGTAACTTTGCCTGGCTGTTCTAAGGTATTTCTGCAGCCACTGGAAAAATGTGAATTTTAATATTCCACCTGGATATAACAGGAATGTGAATACCAGGAGCTCTTGAAGCAGAACTCATCCTTCAGCTTGTGAGTGGAAGCGATGGCTTTCTTGACTTTTTAGCACTGTTGAAGATTCAACAAATTTCCCCTTCGACCTCCACATACTCTAGAGAAGGATTCCAAAAAGGATGATACTTGAATTTCCCTAAGGCTTCACATTTTATGGAACACATAGTACAAAGACTGAGAGCCATGGCTTCAACTGAGCATGTGAGTGTTCCCATCCAGTGAGGGCTGCATTGGGAGGAGGATGAGGAAGAAATCGAGAAGATTGTGTGGGAGGTGTAGAGGCACTCTTCAGTCCATCATTATACACTTACTGGTTTTAAGACCACTGATCACATTCAGACTAACTCTAAAATACTGGATTAGATTGCTTCAGCACTTCCCTCAGGCCTTAAGAAATTTTCAGGTATTTTTAAATCACTACTAATTACAAGATGTGAGCTGATGCACAACTCTGCCTTTTTCTGCAGCCATCTTACCCTTACCCAGTCTTGTTTATTTAATGGTGTGTTAATCCAAGCTAATCACGTTCCTAGCAGCAAATTATGTTCTAAATGACAATGAATTATGTTAGCAGGAGGATAATCAGGGGAGAGCAATCCAATCACTTCTATTTTTTCCAGCATACCTTAATCAAAAATGGCAGAGAAGAAGAAGAAGAAGAAGACACATTGCAGAGCAGCACATGAGAGGAGTGAGGTATTGCTGAACATTCCTGGACCTGCATTAAGCAAGTGTGAAGAGAGTGCAGGACCCTCTCATCAGACCTGTACCTTTAGTTTTGTACTGACTGCAGGGCAAGTATAACAGGGCTCTGGGGAAAATGGGGGGAGACATGAGGAGGGGGTAGAAGGAGGCTGGTAAACAGTGTTACCCGGACTTGAAAGCACATTTAGTCATGAATAAATGATAATTTATTAGTCCTGCACTAAGAGCCTGCACTAGCCTTCAGAAGAGCCCTTGGTGGGTCAGTTCAGGTGGAGCTGGGGCTGAGCAGCCTGAGCAGTTCCCGTGGCTGATCTGGAGAGTGGGAAGGGAGAGGGAACAGGGGAGGAGCGGGATTGGAGTATCCACACTTGCAGCATCTCAGGGGATGCTGAGCACAGCCACAGTGCACTGCAGAGCTGCACAGCCCCTCCTCTCCCCCAGGCTGTTTGCTTTCAGGGAAGCAGTGTAGTAAGGATACTGGGTATTTATCAGCCTTTCCAATGCCCTGACCGACAGGCCACATGTCAAACATGCTATTTATCAGGAAGCACTTTTATTGATTTTTTTTGATAAGAGAGTAAAATATTGGCAAAGGCTTCTCTTACTCCTTATCATGAACATCAACACAGAGCAAATTTCATGCATTAGTCCCTTAGTTTTTTGACAATAATGTAGAAAGCTTAAATAAACTCACTCATCTTGCAGCAATGTTGCTTCTGGAATAGCTGCTTTGTAGTTATTCAGTTGCTGGAAGTGTCAGATCAGCAGCCAAACAGCACAGCCAGTCCTGGCACTCAGAGGGGATTATCTGGGGCTAGAGAACTGCCCCATGCAAAAACAGATGCTAGCTACAATTTGCTAAAGTGATATGTCCTGTCCCACAGTTGAGAAGTACCCTGGGACCCTTTCTCCATCTGCCTGCACACAGCTGTCATTTGTTTCAGCCTGATTCAAAAGTACATTTTGTCTTCAACAGTTTCATATCAGCCACAAACACCATGAGAAAACAGGACAAAGCAGTCTCTGCAGTGGGAAAAGAACCTTAATGGACAGTTCTCTTTCAGCAAGCCTTAGGAAAAAAAAAAAACATGCTTCTAAAGAGGCAGTAAATAAATTGAGATTCAGCCTAAGTGAATGCAGGCTGGTATGTTTTGGGGGGAGGGAGGAAGGGGAGGAGTACAAAGAAAAGGCACTTAGAGTCATGAAAAAAGCTGAGAATCAATAAACAGACTGAAGAACAGTGAACAAAATGCACCAGGGTTTTAAATGAAAAAACACAAAAACCCTCCAGCCTTGGGGAATTAGTGCTGCATATACATCTGCAATGGCCCAGGAGAAGAAAAATTAAGGGCTCTTAACCTGTTGATGGCTGTGGCCAAAACCCCACACATTTTTAATTCCCTGCTTTAAAAAGGACCTGATATTTCCCACATCCTACTTTATGGCTCTTTAGGACTGGGATCAAACCCAGAAGAGTTGGGGTAGCAGTTTGCTGCCACTCTCATGGGTTATGCCTGTGGGTATGAAGGGATGCCTGATGGGGTAGGAAGGAATGCTACAAGAAGAGAAGGCTCAGAAATTTACCTGGAGAAGTTTGTAACCATGAATTGTATACACTGAAGGTTCTCAGCACCATACCAAGTTTATAACAAACATGTGTAATGGAATATAAATTTATTCTGCGTCTATTTCTTTGTTCAAAATGCATTGCCATAAACCTGCTAGGCTTCTTAAAGCTTGGGATCCTGTTTGTTTAAGATGCTCTTTTCCTGTTGGAGATGTGCTTTTTCAGGCTGAGCACAGAGAGCTCAGGCAGTGAAGCTCTAAACACCTCTCCCATCGATTCCTGCTACCATGCTGAGGAGAAAAATAAGATAATCTCACCAGACCCTGCTCATGTCAGGAAAATGCATAGGCAAGAAGACAGAGCACACGGAAAAGCACCTTGTCTCAGCACAAGTGTCCCCCTCAGTTAGGGCAGGTTTCCTCCCACAGGGACACCAGTTGCACTGCTGGTCCATGGGGTGAGGTGACATTTCTGGCACTGACAGCCCAGCTGTGGATCTGTGAGCAGGTCTGGCCCATCCCAGCAGGAGTTTTCCCTATGTCTGACTGCAGTGATGGGAGCCAGAGCCTTCACACTTAGGGGCAGTGATCTGATACTGAGGGAGTGAAGAATCACAGAACCACAGAATATTCTGTGTTGGAAGTGTTATAGATGGATAATGAGATGATTGGATCTCACAATTAAGGGATAACTATTGTGTGAATGTTAAGAAAAGCTTCAGTGATGTACAGTTATGTTCTTGTAGTTTTGATGTCCTCTGCTCTCCCCATGGTTGCCTTTCCCCCCTGTACTGTTGCCACCAGACAGCCTGGGTTGTCTAGGACAGGTAGAAGAAGGTGTGCACACGTGTCCCTTGCATGGGGCAGTGGGGAATGGAAAACCTTGGTGCTTAGGGGGTGAGGCATGGCAACACCTGACCTCCAACCCAGTTACAGGAAAGCAGTCTCTATTGTTAAATGGCAAAGAAGAGCTGGCTGACAGACTCTGGGAGGGGCCAGGGATGGCTGATGCAACCCCCAGGGCTATAAAAGACTGAGCATCCATCCTGAAGATGAACTGGCCCTCATGGATACCATATGCTATCCATGAGAGGCAGTACCCAGCGCTGCAGCTTTTTCCTTATGTAGTACTTTGTTGTATTTATGTTCAGGTTTAATAAACCTTTTTAAATTTTCAAAGTGAGCAGTTGTTTCTCACAGAAGGGACTCACAAGAGTCCAACTCTTAAGCACCAGAGCAAACCCAATGGGCTGCCCCAGGCACAGGTCTTGCTCACACTTGGGAGGAAGTTTTCCCTCATCCAAACACACTGCAGGGATCTCACCAACCTTGCAGGTCTGTCAATGCCTGCCCCAGAGGCATTCAGGCAGTCAGCCCTTGTGTACAATGAACCTTTCTGAGGTTTGGGACCTGCTTTCTCTCAGGCATGGCACCAGCAGCCCACGCAGCTTGCTCTCCCTTGACAGGCAGCCCATGGCTGTTTTTTCTTTCTGGAAAGGATGCCTGATCAAGAGTCTTGCTTTAAGCCTGCTTTTCAGGAAAAAAAAAAAAAATAATTATTTTACACTGTGTTTACAAATGTCTGGATCTCCCTTAGCAAGCTTTGGATCCACCAGCCCAACTCACGCAGCTTTGACAAAGGAGTTGGTATTTCCAGCTGCACTTGCTGGGCTAAGAGAGCTTGGAGGAGACACACATCAGGGGACCTGATGGACTTTGTCACATTCCCCACAGGGACATTTCCCTCTCCTGGAAACCAGAGCCTCTGGCTGGAGGGACTGGGGCACTGACACTTGAGTCTGTGTTACCCTATGAGAAATAGCTACTCACTTTTCATAGTTTAGGAAGGTTTATTAAACCTTATCAAAAATACAACAGAGGAATGAATAAAGAAAAAAGGTTACAGCACTGGGAGCAAAAGGCTTTCCCCACCATGTTCTCAGCCATGAATGCTGGTTTCACCTCACAATGCAGGATTCCCCCCTTTTAACCCTTTAACCCCTCCCAAAGTTCTGTCCATCTACTCCTTCTTTGGTGTCCAGTGGTGGAGATCTCTTCCCCAAATCTTGATTGGAGGTCAGATGTCGCCATAGTGACAAACCAGCTCTCCCAGATGTCCCAGCTCTGGTTGTCCCTTGATAACCACCCGAGGGGGTACAACATAACTATAAATCTATGAAACTTTTCTTAACCTATATACATTCTATTTGTCTGTTAATTGTGAGAGTCGATCATTGCATTACTCATCTATCACAAGCAGAGGCTTGGGGGTTTCACTGGCCAGAGACACCTGGCTTCTGCAGGTTTTGTGGGAACAGCTGGGTATTCCTGCTCTCCCCAGGGAGAAGACTGAAGCATGAGGTCATGTTTTGCTGGCAGGGAACCCCCATGCCAGAGAAAACATGGAGACAGACCTCATAGTGCCCCAGCTTCAGGAGGAGCTGCAGCTGAAGCTTTCATTTCCTTGGATGTCAGAGCCAACCACCACCAAGACACAGATCTGTACCAAACCATCTGGTCATTAGCTCTTTTACTTGCTGCTTCCCATCTTCCCTGCCCAGCCCCCAGCTGCTCTCTGAGCCCACTCCCCTCCTGGGGTTTACAGCTTAAGAGGAAAGTATCTGCATAAAGTAATACATTTTATAGTTGCAGATATATTCTGCCCTGCACATCTTCACATCTGTCACAGGTTTTTCTCAAGGTCTGAGCTCTACAGGCAGGACTCTCTTATTCCCTAGGATGTAAATCTCAAATCACAAAATGATCTCATGCTTTTTTTTTTTTTTTTTGGCTCTGGTTTCAACCTCCCTCCCCTTTTCCAGCATACTTCCAATATACAGAATATGTTTCACTGTGTTAATTTTCAACTGTTTTCTATTTCCATTTTTGCATATTCTTACTCTTTGCTCTCTCTTTTTGTCTGTCTTTTGTCTACTAGTCCTCCTTTCCTTCTTCTGTCCTATTTAAAAATCTTCCTATGAGCCAAGCCTACTATCTGTAAAGAGTAATGCTGTCAGCTTTAATAGGAGCTGAATTAACTCTCATGGCTTTCATCTTCCCATCTTTTTTTTTTTCCCTGCATCCTCTGTTCCCAGACAAAAATAAATCCTGGTTCCTGCTTCCATTTTCAACTTCTTTGGAATTTACTTGAACTTTTCTTTCCATTACTTACCCCACACCCTTCTGCAGCCCCTCCTTGAGTTTTTCCAGCTCTTTTCCCTCTATCCATGTCGCAGTAAACAATCTCCCTAATCTACCATCTCCCCGGCTACCGAGCATTTCGGTCCACACCCGCCACTGTTGGATGGGAGAACCTAACACATATTTAAGATTAGGATCTCTCTCCTGCTCTCTCCCCTTTCCTTCACCAACGATGCCAAAAAGGCTGCTGTGGGGTTTTGTTCAGTAGTTCTGCCTCTTCCTTCCCTGCTCCTCCCTAGCTCTCCTGGAGAAACAGAAAGCCAGAGATGTGGGTTACACAAATTTACAATTAGCCTGTTAAATACAGGAGAGATTTACTGTCTTGCTTTCTCCCCCCGAACGCGACATGAAGCCTGATGTAATATCATCCAAATCCATGCAAGGACTGAAATGAAACCACGAGCAGGAACAGACCCCGGGGACAAGAGATTGGCAGAGGATGTGTGGAAAAAAAAAAGAACTGGATGGGAAAGAGGACTGTAGGAGATGGAAATAAAAGGGAATATTAGAGGAAGCCCACGTTACCTGACACATGGTCTTCTCCCTTATAATCAGGATCTCCCTTGAAATCTCTATTTCACTCAAAAAAATTATCTTTCCCTGGGAAAGTTATTTTAGGAAGCTGATCTAGACAGTAGGGTAAAGGAGGATCCACCCATCATGATCTCAGCTTTTTCTTTCCCATTGTTCATAGGAAAGTAATTTTCTCACAGCCACTGCTTCTCTCAAATTTCTGTGCTGTTCTGGGAAACAAAAAGGAAATGGGCAACTTTGTGTATCACCCAAACTTGATCCCAGAAGTACAAGCAGGTCTGGAAGGGATTCAGTAACTTTGACAATAACAAAAAGGAGTGGATCCTGCTCCTTTCTGTCCCAAAACCAGGAGAGGACAGTGAGAGATGTTTATTGGAGTACCTCCCCTTTCTGTGGGGCCAGGAGGGAAAGGAAACAGAAATCAACATGAAGGGTTGAGAGATACGAGCATCTCCTGCCCTCTTCCAAGGTGTGAGAGAGAAGAGGAGATGGGGAGCGAGGATGACAGACTCTTCTAGATTTTTCAGGGCTGTGAAACATCTGCCTGGGAAAAGAAGAAATATTTAGGGTAGGGTGCTGGGAGCAATATGGGGAGCAGGGAACTGAACCTAGCCCTGAGATTTCTTCAGAGATTTCTTTAGTTCCACAGTGGAAAAGGGTCAAAAGTGAAGTAAACTTACATCCATGTTTTAGAAAACATGCTTCCACCCTGGAAGTCTGTCTAGGCTGCTGCAGGTAGGCACTTCTCCAAAACACGGAGGCTAAATGCAAAAAGTGCAGACAGGAAAGCCACTCCAAGTTGTTGAACAGTAGTTCTGAGAAGGAAAAGGAAAGACAGAGGAAAAAAGAGAATAAGCAGAAGAAGAAAGAAGGAAAAAAGCTCAAGATCATAAAAAACTTAATTCAAAATATCTTAATTCACAAAAATTCAAATCAGCTGTGTTATGTTAAGTACATCATGCTAGTAAGTTAGAACTGCCTTGACTTGCCTTATCCAGACACCAAGTTCTTTAAGTGCATCAGCAGTAAATAGGGTCCGTTTGCCATGATGTTCTTCCTACCAGAATTAGGTGTCTGCAGGTTTTATTTCTCCTCCTTTCCTATGGCAGGAGCTGAGATGGAAATGATGAACAACTCTGCTCATATGCTTCTCACCATTTCCCATTCCTTGATTACTCAAACTTTCTACTCCAGGCAGTGTAATTAGCAGCTCTTTCTGCCACAGTGAGGCTTTGCAGCAGGTACAGGACACCAGCTCATGTCCCAGTCTCAGTCCACAATGCCGAATTATTGTGGTGTGGTTTTCCACAGACTTCCACAACTGCAGGGAAATATCTGCAGGAAGGAAAATTGAATAATTCCACATCCATTCGGATGAATTACAGCCCCAAAAGAATAACTGGAAACTTGCTTGCAAAAGTCTGTAGACTTGAGAAACAGTGGTTTGTGAAGAGAGGTAATGATGTTGATTGTCACTAGAAGGAAAAGGATTGCAGTATAAATAACGCAAGAGGGAAGGAAGAAGGGTCAGACAAAAATAATATATTATTGGTCATGATCAATAAAAATAATCATTTTTAATGATTTTTATGAGAACCTGTCCTCCTTAAATAGGTGAAGGCATAGGAGCATAGCTCAGTAGCCTAAAAAATAGAATGTTAAAGAGAAGTAAAGCAGACCATGTTTTTTACCACCTGTCAAGTAAAACATGACGCTCCTGACTAAATAAGGCAGTATGTCTGCTGCCAAAATGTGCAGGGTATAATACTGTCATCTGTATATTGAGGAACCCAAATCTGCCAATTCAGAGAAACTGGGGCTTCCTAGAAATTAGTAATTTCATCTGATTAATAATGAAAATACTCTTCTCTCTTTCCTTAGGTAACATCTCCTCTCTTTGGGTCAATTTCTTGGGGAATCATCCCACATCAGACTTCCACCTGAAGAACTTGTGCCTAATGGTTCTGGTGACTGACTGTGTCAGAGAGCACAGTTTAGGAGGCATCCTCTGAAAAGCCTTTACTTGATAAATTCCTCAAGTGGCAGAGATGATATTTTCCCTAGTGCCCCAAACCTGCCTTTCTCTGCTCCACTGCATCAGTGACAGATCGTGCCTTTTGTTGTCTGTGCACCTCAGGGTGCTTTCCTTTCCCTCTGTAAAAGCACCTTGATTTTCTAGTGGAAACTGAAGGATACTTACATGTCCTCATACATCCATGAAACTCACAAATAATGGAAGAAGTCTTTAAAATGCATTTGTGTTTCCTCTGCAGAGAAAACTGAGAGGACTGAGGTCAAAGACAACTCACCATCTCTCCAACATTAGTCAGTGTGATGCATCTATACTTAGCTTTGCTTCACATCCTTTGGTATCCTTGTTCCTAAACACTTGTGTTTGCTACCTTGAAGCTGGAGCAGAGGTGACCCACTCTCCTGCCTTTAAAGGCAATTTAGAAAAGGGAAGACATCACCGTGCAACAGAAAGGATAACTTGGCAGTAGATGCTCTGCCAGCATGAGTCATGCTGCTTTCCTAGGAAGGGGATTTTACCATGCCCTGGACATGGACCAGATGACTTTTTTTTTTAAATGCAAAACAGTGTCCTGTAAACCATGCACTGACCCAGTGACATTCAGGATAATTGGGTGGAAGGAAGGTAGTGTATAGCTTAGCCAGCAGAGACTGAATGATCAAGCACCCAAGGTAGTCACATTGTGTTCTCTCAATATGCTCTGACAGTCCACAGACAGCTGGCTGGTCATATGGTGCCAGTCTCTTTTCCCTGCTTCTTGCTGCTGCATGATATTAAAAGGAGAAGGAAGGAAGGAAGGGAAATCCCTTCTTAAAATCATGTATACAAACAATAGCTGCGTCAATGCAGATGGAAGAGGACTCTGTCCAAAACACACAGTCAAAAGCAGCAAGTGCTTCAGAGTCTGACAGCCAGCCTCTCCTGAGGCTGACTTTCATGGAGGCAGCCACTGCTCCTGGAGATGTCCCCTGAGCACCGAGTCAGGGAGGAGGAGAGGGACTTGGTGTGGATCCCTAAAGCTCAGCCTTTGATGCAGATCCTTGGTGCCCCACTGCCACCAACCTCATCAACATCCTCACCCTGTGTGACTGTGTGATTCAGGCCATGGGGCAGGGCCCTCAGCCATGTTTCTGATGGAATCTCTTCTCCAGAATTGCCTGGGTAAATCATTACACACATGCAGACCAAAAGAGCACTGTGGGCACCAAGGCATCTTCCTCATCCTGGTGACTCCAGGTCAGATGGGGCATGGTGAACAACATCCTCCCCTTCCTTCTGCTTTCTGTATGGAGGAAGCTGGGCAGGAAGCTTGGAGGAGCACTGTGGGTTAGCACTCTTGTTCACATTGCAGTGGATTCATTTCTGCTTCTCCTTCTCAAGAAGGCAGCATCTTTGGGCAAAATCAACAGGCTTTTCTTCCTACTCTTTCCTGGTGGTACAGGCTCCTGCCTGCAACCTCCTGTGTTTTCCAGGTGGCTGCCCTAAGAGTAGGGAAGGAACAGAAGCTGAGAGTCAGTGTAGGGCATGGCAAGGCTCCACTGCCATAGGGAGGAGAGGGAGGCTGGCTGGGAAGGTCATTGCCATGCAGAGCTACCTACCCAATGGAGAGAATTAGGCAAAATCCTTGCTGCCTTCCTTTGCTCTTCATCCATGATGGTTGCAGCAACAGCAATGGAAAATTTTACCTTTCACAGTGATGTGGAGGCAAGAGAAGAAGTCTGGTTGTTCCTGTACTGCAGTCAGATCCTACCTCCTGCAGAAGGCAAGGTGAGCCAGAGGAGAGAGCTGTGCCAAAATCTGCACTCCACTAAACCACAGCTCCCAAGAGAAATGGTTTTAGGCTTGGTAGTGGTCTCACAGCATGTCTGCTGAGAAGGAGTCCCCACAAAATATTCTGCCTTTTTACCCACTGGCACCTTTGAGGGGTAGCAGAGACCTTATTTTCAATCCTCCAAGTAGCTTCAAGTTCACATCTGGAGGTTTCTTTAAGTGTGCTTAATCACTTCAGGAGCAACCTGCTCTCCTGACTCTCAGTCTTCTGGCCACAGCCTTACTTTGCATGGCATCCTTTAATTAGAGAGCAAGAGAGACCTTGTGCTCAGGGCGCTCCCAGGGAGGGCAAGTCCTGGGCTCCCATCCCTGCACCAAGGCCTGGCATGTGTCACTGCCTGCGTACAAGATGCACCAGGGCTCCTGCTGTCCCTTCCTCTTTCCCTCACACACAATCCAAAAGTATTAAACCCTTTCACAACAAGCAAAACTGCTGCCACGGTGTACTCAGTTTCATTGTCCCATGGAGTCTTGCAGGTGTTCTCTGGGAAGCTGGGACATCAGTGGAGGCAGGATGGCAGCAGCGCTGTTGGCTGTGCTCTGAAAGAGCTGAGGGGCTCCTCCTTAACTCCGTGTGGGACCATCTCTTCTTGGCCATGGCTGTTAAACTCTGTGTGGGACCATCTCTTCTTGGCCATGGCTGTTAAACTCTGTGTGGGACCATCTCTTCTTGGCCATGGCTGTTAAACTCTGTGTGGGACCATCTCTTCTGAGCCATAGCTCCTAAACTCCGTGTGGGACCATCTCTTCTCTGCCATGGCCACCACGAGGGGACAGAGGCAGCCAAGAGCTGGAGGAATGAGAAGTGACCTCAGCCTCCTCAGTGCTTGTCCCCAGTGGTTCATGCCGTCCTGCTGAGTGTCCCAGCTG
Organism: Onychostruthus taczanowskii; assembly: GCF_017590055.1. NCBI lineage: Eukaryota > Metazoa > Chordata > Aves > Passeriformes > Passeridae > Onychostruthus > Onychostruthus taczanowskii. The sequence continues at coordinate 8,475,208 of NW_024498906.1, read as the reverse complement.
TCAGGAGGGTGTGGGGAGCTGGCTCTGCCTCCTTAGGGACCATGGGCTCTGGAGCAAGGAGCCGGCGCCTGGCAGAGGTGGCACATCAGTGCTCGTCCACCCCTGGCAGAGGTGGCACATCAGTGCTCGTCCTGCCCCAGCAGAGGTGGCACATCAGTGCTCATCCAGCCCCAGCAGAGGTGGCACATCAGTGCTCATCCAGCCCTGGCACAGGTGGCACATCTGTGCTCATCCAACCCTGGCACAGGTGGCACATCTGTGCTCATCCTGCCCTGGCACAGGTGGCACATCAGTGCTCGTCCTGCCCACCAATCTCAGCCCCGAGCAGTCCCAGTTTCAGTGATACTGAAACTCATCAGCATACAAACCTCTTTGGAAGATGGGACTCAGATGACACTTTCACAACACGCTTAATCCACTCTACTTGGAAGTGGCTGCCAAGAGGGGAGGTCTGACTCTGCCTTCTGGCAGTGTGTTCCCAACCCTCCCTCCAACAGCAGCCCGCAGCTAATGCAGCTACACCTTCTGCTGAATGAGGGAATTAGTACAGCTGAAAGCTTCTCTCCTCTACTAATTTTGATCTGGATCAGCTCCCTAAGTCTGGTAATGCCATGGCTGCATGAGCGCTGGTGCCAGCACAGCAGAACTGGAGGGTTCACAGGTTTGGGATGGGAGTCAGGGGATGGAACAGGACCAGCCCTCCTGGCACTGCCTGAGCTTAAACCAGTCAAGAAATGGTCACTGCTGGGTCTCAAAATAAAGAGACCTTCAAAAACAGTGATTGTGTTTGCTTGTTGAAATTAAGGCTTTCATGACTGTATTCACCTGGATGAGGAATTATTTTAGTCTTTGCCAAATACCAGTGAAAACTGAAAGAAACCTACTGCCTGTTTCTTTACAACCAGACTTCTCAACTTCTTTAAATGAGGCATTTTTTTTCATTACACTGAACTTGAACACAAAAGGCAGTATCAGAAATGCCAAGGCCATGATGTGCCAGCTCCCCTGCTTTTCCTTGTCTGTTCAGGCTCGCTACAGGGTGTGTTTTTCTCTCAGTGTGTGATGCTACAGTTAATAGGAATGGCAATTATTAGGGCACATCAAAAGATGAGCACTGCACACATTAGCAACAGAAACCAGCTTTCTGCATTGTTGGCTCTGCCTTCAAAAGAGCTATTTAGACATTGATATTTCTCAAAGTATGGATTGGTGATCAGCCATCACTACTGAAACATTTTAAAAAGAAAAGTGCCTCCACATGAAAAATAGCACGTTAATAAAAGAAGCCAGGTTTAATTATACAATTCAGACAATAAAATATCATGAAATCACTTAATACTCCTGTTATTAGTAACTGCAGTTCAGTTCAAAACTGAGAGCTGTCTGGGTGACAAAACTATCTTGGTTTACTAGGAATTTCAGAGAGGAAAATTCTCAGAGAGAGGGGAAAAGGAGTTGGAAAGGACACATATTGGTCACAGGGTGAGAAAACACCCCATTGCCCCATTCTCCCTTCCAAACAATGTATGACCTGAAGGAATGGTTCACCTTGCATATCTCCCTGCTCCAGCACATAAACCAGTGACCAAAAAGCAATCCCAAAGCAAGGAGGCTGCCATGCTCCTGTGCTGTGGTCTGCGTCATGGCTTCAGGCATTCTGCACATCTCAGTTCGAATACAGATGGGAAGAAAGTGAGATGCACTTCAAAAGGCTCAGCTAAAGTGTCCAAAGTGCCTGGGCCTGTGGGATATTGACCCTGCTGTTTGCACCCCAAAGTTGCTAAGATATAACAGGCCAGAACAAAAAGAATCACTTTAGAATCAGATACATGTAGATATACATGATAAAAAGATACAACTGATACTATGACAGACCTTACAAATATGGGGCAAGCTCATTCACTGTTTTGTGGTTTAACACAGAGGCACCTGATTTCTCTGTAAGTTCTCTAAGCTTCTACTGTGCCATTCCTTCAGGACAAAATTCAAAAGCACAAAAACTGGAAGGTGTTTTCCTCATTCTATCACTCTGGGCCAAATAAGGATATTTGAACAGGGAAGGAATGTTACTTTTTACAAAGAGTGCTCATTCTGGCAGTTGGCTACCAACAAAAAGATATACAATTACTGCACTCCTAGTTACAAATTTCCTTTTGGAAAGGCATTTATAGCTTCATTCCTTAAAACTAATTTTGACCTAAACTTGTCATGCAAGTCTGTGGTCTGGGGAAAAAAAAAATTGCAACATTAGAACTAACACATTCGGGTATTTCTGCTTGTTTAGGGGTGACAATGACAAATAACAGAAAAATTCATGCAAAGCTGGAAATGCTTTTGCAATGCTCACCTTGATTGCACTTCCCTCAGATTTTGTGGCAGGCTATAACCCATTGTGCCCTTCCATTTCCCCTGTGTGTACTATCACTTAAGATCTTTGGAAGCAACTGACGTGTGCAGGAAATTGTGCAAAGCATTTGACACACAACATCCTTGTCTCTAAACTGGAGAGACATGGGTTTGATGGGTGGGCAACTCCATGGATAAGGAATTGGCTGGTTGCACTCACAGAGTTGTGGTCAAGCGCAGAGCAGTGACCAAAGGAGCTCCTCGTGTATCAGTATTGGCACCAGCGCTGTTCAACATCCTTGTTGGTGACAGGGACAATGGGACTGAGGCACTCTCAGGCTGTGTGGTGTGGTCCACATGCTGGAGGACAGGGATGCCATGCAGAGGACCTGGACAGGTTGACAGGTGGACCTGTGTGAGCCCTGTGAATTTCAAAAAGGCCAAGCACAAGGTGCTGCATGTGGGTCAGGGCAGTCCCAAGCACATGCAGGCTGCATACAGGCTGCATGGAGAATGGGTTGAGAGCAGCCCTGAGGAAAACAGCTTGAGGATGTTGTTTGATGAAACGCTTGACATGATCCAGCAATTTGTGCTCACAGCCCAGAGAGCCAAATGTGTCCTGGCTGCATCCCAAGGTCCAGGTCATGGGAGGCGATTCTGCCCTGCTACTCTGCTCTCACGGGACCCCTCCTGCAGTGCTGCATCCAGCTCTGGGGTCCCAGCACAGGAAGGATGTGGACCTGCTGGAGTGAGTGCAGAGGAGACCACAAAGATGGTCAGAGGGGCTGGAGCACCTCTCCTAAAAAGACAGGCTGAGAGGATTGGGATTGTTCAGCCTGCAGAAGGGAAGGCTCCAGGGAGACCTTAGAGCAGCCTTCTGGAACCTAAAGAGGGCTACAAGAAAGCTGGAGAGGGACTTTTGACATGAGCATGTCCAGATAGGGGGAAATGGGTTCAAACTGAAAGAAAATAGGTTTGGATTAGATATCAGGAAGAAATGTTTTTACTGTGAGCATGGCAAGGAACTGGCACAGGTTGCCCAGCGAAGCTGGGGATGTCCCATCCCTGCTCAGGGCCAGAGTGGATGGGCATTCAGCAAGCTGAACTAGCAGAAGGTATCTCTGCCCATGCCAAGGGGGTTGGAACTACACCTCTTTCTCTCCAATTCTGTTTATATGATCTTTGAGCTCTTTGAAATACGGTACCTAACACACTGTTACCTAGATATAAATAACAAAAACATTAAAAGTTTAAAGGTATGAATAATAAAAAGCAATACCTCCACTCAATCCCCTCCCATACTCAAGATTTTAGGAAAATAAGTCAGTGAAGGAAAATTGCTGCAGACTTTTCTGCAGAAAGATTAACTCTGTACCAAATCCAAAGGCACAGAAAGGAGATACTTTCTATTTCTTTCTTTTTTATTTTTTTTCCTGGTAGAACAGGGTGCAGAGCTTAAGTACATGATAATAAGATTCTACCACAACCTTCCCTCTGACCACTAACATCAGTGCATCTTTCAGCAAAGCCAGTCTACTGATGACTCATGTCTTGGTGCAAGAGCCTGTGCAGAGGGGGAGGACACAAACCACAAAACACGAATATCTTGATCTAGTTAGAACCCTCTGCAAGGAAGAGCTTTCAGAGGGAAGCAAGGAAGGTGACAGCCTAGCCTGACTCAGCTTAATCTGCTTCCACCAAGCACTGACCAGCTCATGATTCTTGTTCTTCCCATGGAACTCACACCCTCCCCTTTATTTTTATGGAGAGAAAGAGAGAGAGAGAAAAGCATGGCTTTCCCCTCATTTGTCCTTCTTTTGTATACACAAAAACAAGAGTTGACTCACGAGCTATAATGACAGATACTGCACTTTTATACATAAACCGATGCATGCCATGAGCAATGTCCTTGAGGCTCCTTGGCTGTAAGATAACTCTGCTGTAATCAATTTGTTAGTGCAAACAGCTCTCAGTCTCATTATTTACTGCTCTTCTAATGTCTGCCTTACTCTATGTGGAGTCTATTTCACTTAAGTGAGCTAAAAATGACAACTGCTTCTCACAGTGCATATCCCGTTTTGAGCATGGCTGGGGTAGGGGTAGTTTGGCAAGTTGTCTTTTTGACTGCGTGTGGCTAAGAAATTAAGTCACTTCCCAAAGTATTTGAGATCATAAAGATACCTTTTACATTAGACTGATGTAATTTGTCATTAACCCAAGTACCAGAATCACTTTATCAGAGCAGCCTAAAGGTTTGCTGAACTCTGTATACAATTATAGAGACTTAGAGAGACTTAGGACTATAGGGAGACAAAGTGATCCAGTCCTTCATGAGAAAACTTAACTCCTTAATAATAAACCTAATTGTTTTATATAGTGCTGCTGATGGAAATTTTTCCCAATTCAGCACCTAACACACAAAATCTGCATTAAGACTCTGCAATCTCATCTTTGCTTACTGCAATGCCAGGAGGCAGCATTTACATAATTGCCTGACCACCCTACTTTTTAGGCCAAGTTGTTTTACACAACAGCCAGCAGCAAAGTCATCCCTGGTTTTATCTCCTGCTGTCTTCCCCCTGCATTAAGATATCATTTTCTTGATCCCAAGAGCCTCAATCCTCTCCCATGACCTTGAGAAGGGGAAACTCTACAGCAGCTCCCAGGTGGGAGGTGGCAGGAGTGTCTAGCTGGTGTGACTCTCAGCAGGTTTTGCACGGCTGAGTTGGGATGCTCAGGGCTGCTGCCAGCCCAGCGCCTGGGCCCCGCATGGGAGCCACGTGCAGTTCAGCAACTGCAGCTTAGTCACAGACAGAGGCAAGGCAAACCCTTGAGTCACAGAATCCTCCTCCTCCCCCTGTCACCCCAAGTTTTACCTGTAAGGAAATGCTACTTTTGCTGCCCCATAGCAGAAGATTTCAGCTGCTCTTCCACCGTAACTTTTCTCCTGTGCTTTTTAGAATGCAAAGGGAATGAATTCCATAATCATGGCTGTGCTGCGCTAATGTAACACTATTTTTCTGACATTACTCATAGTCTAAATCAGCATCACATTGTCTCTTGTGCAACATTTAAACAGTATTGTCTAAACCCATACCAGGAGAAGTTCCTGGGAGATCAAAAGGCACACGGGTGAAACTGTGTGAGCTGCTTTTGTCTGAGGTTTCGCCTGTGGTTTCCAGCCGATGGAGCGCAGGGCCAGAAGGGAGACACATGGCAGAGCAGGTTCTCCCTCTCAGCCTTGTCTTCAGAACAGAACTTCAGCATCCAGCACAGGGCACTGCACCTTTCGCATTGCATTAGTTTGACTGCAGAAAGACTGGCAAGCTGACATGTTAGGAAACCAGGGTAATCCCTCGCCTTGTTCCTGACTTTTCTCCTGGCATCTTCCCAAGAGGGGAGGGGAAGAGAAGTTAAAAACATTACAAAAAGAACAAGCATCGCCAAAGTAAAAATCATCCAGCCTTACAAAGCTGTTCTTTACCCCAGAAGGGAAAATCCTTCCAAAATATATATTTTTAAACATAGATTTAGGCCGAGTGTTTTAATTTACACAAACATCTGCCAACTAGTACCATGTCTGGAGTGCTCATGCTTTACAACGTCCTAACAGTTGGGCTGAAAAATAAAGTGCTAAGGAATATCTGAATTCAAACAAAAATATCCTTAAAGTTGAGAGAAAAATTCTTCTATTTTTAGAAGAAGAAAAACTCCAAACCAACACCACCAAACAAGCCCTAAATTTGATGCCAGTAATACAAAGTGAAATCTCAGTATGTCTACAAACTTGGCATTTCAGTGCCTGAGAAGAAAACTTACATGATGTAAGGACTTACATATTTATCAAACATTTATTCTGTTATATATTGCATCACAACCAGCAAGTGCACTTTAGTATCTGAACTTAATGTTCGAACACAATATAGACACCCAATTCTGAGGTACTTTACCTCACAAAATGAAAAAAAAAAGTAGAGAGAAAAAAATCAATACAATCTGGATAACATAAAACCGATTAACTCCTGGTATCTAAGGAGGATTAGAGGAAAGAAATGCAGGAGACCTGGGAGGCAAGTCTGCCAGATCTATTCTGAGGGACAGAAAAGAGCTCCCCACAGTACATTAAGATACTTCCCGAAAAAAGCAAGAGTCATTCCTAGGCTTTGCTCCAACTTCCATGAATCGCTGCCTGCAGAGTAACCATGACTCGATCTTCTCAGATTTTGTTAAAGAGGCACTGACCTTCAAGCCAACACTCACACAGAGCAACTGCACTGTGCAGCTCAGAACAGCTTACTAAAATTCAGGCCATGTATGGTTAAGTTTAATATGGTGATTCAAACATTTTAGATATGCCAAGTTACCATCAGTGCCTAATTGCTTTGATGGAAAAAAAAACCAAAGCCACAAAAGCCCCTCTCTTGCACAAACAGATTTCGGTATCTAGTAAGGCAACACTGAATGTAACATAGAAGAAAAACAGAAGAATTCCAGATGTTAAAAATATCATTTAATTAAAGAAAGATAAATCATACCAAAAGTTTAGGTCACTCTTAGTTAATACATTTGCATTTATTTTAGAATATACTCTACATCTGAGTAAAAAAGTTTTAAATAAACTCCAGTACATGTACAACATGGGACCCGCCATCTCTCCCACAACAGAGGGATGTTCCTTAGCTCACTGGGTTCCCTCCGAGGTGACAGAAGCAATTTTGTGCCAGTTTCGTTATGTTCATCGGCTTGAGTGGAGCCTCCTTATCAGCCAGCAATGCCACCACCTCGTACCCACACGGGCTCAGCCTCCCTGCCGGGGCGGGCACAGCGACTGCTCGCCCCGGACCGTACAACGAAAAAAACACGGAGGGGGTCAAAATAATTAATAAACTAGTATTGATTAATTTACATTTCTTTCTCTCTCTTGTGCGTTGATAGAAAACCTGCTGCAGTCTCGGGAGCGCGCAGGGAAGCCCGGCCCGGGGCGCTGCCCTCGGCCACCGCGGCAGCGGCGGCGCCGGGCGGGGACGCGCCGCTCCCGCCGGGTCGGAGCCCCTTCCCCGCTCCCCCCGGCGCTCACTGCCCCCAGCTGCTGACGCCGATCTCCTGCTTGTATCTGTTGGTGAGGACGTTGGCCTTGCGGGTGAGCTTGGAGAGGACCGAGTGGAGTCCGCTGAGGTGGTAATGGAACTGCTGCTCCAGGTCCTCCTCCCCCTCGCCCTCCTCGGCGGGCCCGCCGCCCAGCTTGTCCTTCTTGCGGGCGGCCTCCTCGCCCGCCGGCGGCTGCACCACGCCCCACTCGATGTCGTTGCGGATGGACTTGAGCAGCATGTAGTGGCTGTACATGTCCCTGCGGGAGAAGTAGGCGCCGGGGTCGCCGGGCGGCAGGGCAGCATCCCGGGGCGGGCACACGGCGCCCGCCGCGTCCAGCTCCTCCAGCAGCAGCGGCACGTCGCGCAGCAGGCTCGGCACCATCACCGTCTGGTCCATGTTGTTGACGGCGCCGATGAAGCGGTTCATGGCGTTGAAGAGGGAGTACTTCTGGCTGTACGAGTCGCAGATCTGCATCATGCTGGCGGCCGGGCAGACGTGCTCAGCGACGCGGCTCGGACCGGACCGCGGGGCTCCTCCGGCGGCGACCTCTTCCTCCTCCTCCTCCTCCTCCGCGCTAGCGGCACCGGCCGCCCTGCGTCGCGGGCTGCGCTCGGCGGCTGCTCGCGATCAGAGTCCTGCTGGGAGGCGGTGGCGGAGGCGCCGGGGTTAGAGGCTGCTCTCCCTCTCTCTCCCTCCTCCCTCCCCCAGCCCGCCTTCCCGTCCCCTCCCGCCAGCGCCTTCTCCTCCTCCGCCGCCTTTATCCGCAGCCCCGTGTCCTTCCTCCAGCCTTCCCCTCCCCGTCCCTTCTCTCACCCTCCGCCTGCCCTGCTGCAGCCGCCGGGGCTCGCTGCCGCCGCTCCCCTCCGCACAAAACTAGCCAAAACGCAGAACTCCCCCCACACCTCCTCCCGGGAACCGGGTGTGGGGGTCGGCCGAGTGGATGGCGGCCCCGCACCGCCCCGGTAATTAAAATTCAAGCGGTCCCCAGCCGCCGTGCCGCGGGGAAGGCACCCACCGTAGCTCGAAGCTGCTCCCCGCCGCCCGTGGCCGCACTCCCATCCCCGGCGCCGTATTTATAGCGCGTATCTTACAACAAGGTGTTCCCCAGTGCCACCCCCCGCGCCGCCACGCCAGATAAAGGCGGCGGGCGGCGGCCACGCCGGCTCCGCCTCTCTCCCCCCACCGGGGGAGGGCGCCGGGAGCGCAGCCCGCACCGCGGGCATCCCGAGGGGGCCGGGCCGCGCGGGCTCGGCGCTGGCGGCAGAAACTGCGGAGCTGAGGCCGCAGGGGAGCCGTTCCGGTGCGGCGGCGACTCCCTCGCACCCCAACCCTGGCACAAGGCAGCGGCGGCCGCAGAACGCTCCCCGGTGCCGGCCCGGGCACGGGCGGCGGTGAGGGGCACCGTGACCGAGCGGCGCTGCGGGCCCGCTCTCACAGCGCCGGGCGGGGGAGCCGCGGGCGGGGCGGGGCGACTGACAGACTGGCGGGTGATTGACAGCCCGAGCCGCGGGACACGCGGGCCCCGCGTGCTGCCCGCGTTCTCCCGGCCCGCCCATTGGCTGCCGGGCGCGCGGCGAGCGTGACATCGACTCCGCCCCTCCGCGCGCCGCGTGCCCCAGCGCCAGTTGGAGCGGGCGGCCGGGCGGGGAGGGCGCGGGGTCTGTGGGCGCCCGGCCGGCCTCGCGTTGCCACCTCCCAGCAGCGCGCCAAGAGCCGCGGCCATCCCGCGTCGCCTCAGCCCGGGGGCGCGGGGGGAGCCCGGGCAGCCTCCGGGCAGCCTTTGGGCAGCCTTTGTCTGTGTCCCGGCGCTGGGCGGGGCGGCCGGCATCACCCCACAGCCTCACCTCCGGGCCCAGCCAATCGGCGCGCCGCCGTCCTCCTCCCGCCAATCAGCGAGCTCCGGTAGCAGCCAATCGGAAACAAGAGCGCCCCCCCCACGCCCCCGCCATGGTAACAGGCGGGTGGGCCGCGAGCCCCGCCGCGGGTCACGTGGGGCGGAGCGGCGCGGGCCGGGGGGGGGGGGCGGTTGCCATGGTAACGGCGGGAGCATCACCCGGGGCCGGGGCCTGCTCCTGCTCCTGCTCCTGCTCCTGCCGCGCCGCCGGGATCCGCGTACGAGCTGCCCGGCCTGAGGGGCCCGGCACGCTGCGGCTGCCCACCCTGCTCCCCACAGCCTCTGTGGTCCCGGTCCCAAGGCAGGAGACCGCTCCCCTGGGTGACAAACCCGGGACTGGACTGCGGGCAGGTCGTGCGCTGCAGATGCTTGCGGTTGAGCAGCAACCAGAGATACGGGCTGGTATAAAATTATGAGTTGTTCGCTGATAATTCACTATGGGGAAGAGAAGGAGTTATCTCACCGGGCCAGAAAATTGGCCACGACTTATATTTGCATCTTTATGTAGATGCAGTGTGTCGTTAATAGACCATTAACAGTTTTGCTGCCTTTAATTGAAATACAACCTGCACTGAATGTTCAATAAATTGGAAAAAGCAGTAAATCTTTGGAAATGAGGGGAATTGGTTTATTGTCCATCTTTCCAAATTAAAACAATTAAACACTTGAGCAAATTAAAACTGAAGTGTTTACCTGGGCTTACAACATACTGGCTGGGAGGAAGAAGAGTTGGCAGAAACAACCCAGCTTGGACCTGCAAAGGGGGGAAGTGAGTCTTCAGTGTGATGGTATTAAACGAATTAGGGCCTGAGCAGGAAATTTGTTTCCCAAGAGGTATAGCCACACATTCTGCTTTCAGCTGTAAATGTTTCCTTATTTTAGTAAGGCATGTGTCTTACCCGTTAGGCTGAGACAGATCATAGTCAAGCCAAACTTAACAGCATAAGGAAATTGGTTTTGGGGTTTTTTCCCTTATGTTCTGATCGATTTTGATATGTGACATAAATGTCCCTGGTACATATAATGTGCATCATGAACACAAGCCTGGGCAGGTTTGATTGCTCTTTGGTTCAAACAAAATAAAGGAGCACATATTCCTTACTCCAGTGGTATGTAATTGTCATGGCTGTGCACCTGAGAGGAAAAGAAATGGCACTTTTCCCACTCCTCTTGAGGAAAAGATGACAATATTTAAGGCAAAAAAAAACCTGTATGCAAGTGGCATTTGTTTGAAATGTGTCCTCTTCAGAATGATCTGGTTATCGTGGCCGTGCAGGCCCTGGAAGGGAATCAGATGGAGCCCCTTATCGTGCCCCGAGCAATGAGGAAGTTTGCATGTTTGCTATCTGGCAGTTCAAGAAAGTGTAAATGTGCACCTTTGCCCAGCACAGTCCTGGATGAGGCAACATGCAGCAGTAGTCTTTATCCAGCACCTCAGCTGGGTGGAGCTCTCCTGATGTACAAGCCCAGCAGTGTGAGGTGAAAACACCTTTCTGCTCAAATAAACTTGGTTCCACTAGGAAAGCAGGAGTCAAATAAAAGTTACTATATTAGCTAAAAACCTTTAATTTTCCCTGAAATCAATGAGGGCTCGTGGGGTTCAGCCCTTTGTGGACAAAGGCCTTCTTTCTTTCTTCTTCCTGAAGATGAGCTATAGCTGTTACTATTTAGCTGTGCCTGTTACTGAGCTATTAATGGCATTAACTGTTTGACTTAGCTGCAAACCAGTCCTTAGCCCCAGGAACACTGATGTTCGTGCTACAAAGGCTGGCTGTAGGAGCAGAACTGCTACTGGCCTGTCTCCTCTGGCAGCATTAGCAGCTGTGCAATGTTTTTCAAGTAAAGACAGATGATTCTGTCAGCTCGAGTGGGTTTTCATACCATTTGCAAGACCTATCTAATTTCTCTGTTCAGTGGCAACAGGATAACAAACCGTCTTTGTTCACAGCTTTCCCAAGACACGTGCTGGCACAGAAGAGGTGCCACTGGCACGCTGCAGACCAGAAATGGCTACACTTTGGTGGCTATGAAGTTGTTCTGCTGCAGAGTGTTTGCAAAATAAGATGAGATCTTGTGCAGGCAAGAAGTGATAAATATGTGCAAATATTTAATGTTGCATTCTTCAGGCTGGGAGCGCCATTTGGGCCAGCCTTGTGAGGGCAACATCTCTTGGGAATTTCACTTCCTCTCGTAATCTGTTGTCAATGTGACATGGCAGATGAGAGTTCAGCCTTGGAAACTGCGAGTTGTTTCCTTCTATTCCTATTTGACATACATTTTTGCTCAAACTTGTGAACTGTTCCCATCATTTCGGGGAGCAGTACAGATGCACTCATTTAACACTTCTTTCTCTTTCTGGAAGCGAGTCCAGTTGTACCAAACACTGAACCAGGGAAACCCGTCATTTCTCATCCAGAAGGAATGTATGTAAATTTATCATCTTAATTGATGCCTCTCCATGAGGTTCATATAATCAGCCCTTGTAGCTTAACATGCTAATGAACAGGGTAAGTAGAAATCTAATATATTAAAGGAATGCAGACCAATTTGTCTGAGCCCTGCTGAGACCTGCAGTGTAAGTTTTGCAAAGATTTACTCATCTCTCTCCCCTCTTTAACTTAGCTGCCTTTTACTCCTCTCTCTGTTGATCCTCTGCAAGTGGAGTGATTCTCCCAAGTGCACAGAAGCCTCCTTGAGGATGTGCAGTGGGGTCAGGAGGATGTTTGGAGGAGGCAGTGGTGATGGTAAATTCCCTTTCCCTCTGGCACACACACAGATCTGCATGAGACCACACACTGCCAGGAACACCACGAGAGCTCTGCGTCCTCACATCCTGGCACAGAGCAGCAGTGCCTGGTGAAAAGTGTGGGATCCAGCAGGAGATCTGCTGGCAGTGGGAGCAGGGAGCAGTGCTGGGCAGGTAGGCAGCTGTCCCAGGCAGCTGAGCTCCTGTGGTGGAGCCCCTCTGAGATGCCTGGCTGCAGTTTGCACCCAGGTCTCTCCAGGTCTGTCAAATCCTTGCTTCCTCAGCTTTCCTGGAAATCATTACATGCACAGCTTCAGTCTGTTTGCCAGTTACCCTGTATTTTCAGGGTCTGGGATCATCTAGCTAGCGCTGTGAGGTCGAAACAGACTGAATCCTCTTCCTCCTTAAAGGAGCCAGTGGGATAAATGCTGCCACAGGCTGTTTGCACGGCGTGTGCATAGCATCCCTCTCCCCTATCTCTTGCCAGCCCCATTCATCTTCCCTGGAAGCTGGTCTGAGCAGGCACTGCAATGTGCAGTGCCCAGGACAGCAGCAGCCCTTTTCAAATGGCTCCTTAGTGCTGCCATAATAAGCCTGATAAATAAAACATGGCTTGCAGACACGGATTTACTGGAGAGGGCTAAGGGGGCTGTAGCTCCCTCATTAGTATCTCCCGGTGCAGCATGTGTGCTCCTCATTATGTGGCACAGTGGCGGTTGTCTAGTCATCCATGATGAGGCTGCAGCCACTCCAAGGATGCACCACGGATCCCAGGGATTCTTTTTTTTTTTTTTTTTTTTTTTTTCCCTCCTGTGTTAATAATAGGAATTTAGAAGAAAAAAAAAAAAGAGCTTGAATATGAAGAGGATGAAGGGGAAAAGATTGCAACTGCGTCTGATTTTTTCTCCCTTGTGTCTCTGTAAGTCAGCAGCAAACGCAGAGAAATCTGTATAGCTGTGCTAATATGGAACTGGCATGAGCAGGATTGAGACCTCTGTACTGCACAAACTCCTATTTTGGGGAGCTTTGTTTCTGTTAATTTAAAATGCTGCTCATAAACTTGCGGCCCAAGTATAAACTTTATCCTCTCCCTCACCATTTTTGTCTTCTGTTCAAGGGAAAGGATCCAATTTGGCTGATTTCGAGTCCCTCAGAGTTGGGGACTCAGGAATCTGTGTTAATCTGAGCATGTTGTGGAGGTTTGATCCAGCTTTTCTTTCTGGCCATCGCTTAAATCCCTCCTACCTCCTGCATACAAGTTGCAACTGCATCATCTTAGTAACCCTGTGACCAAGAGGCATGAGAGTCTCCTCTGAGACTGTAATCTCACTCTAAACAGCTCTCTGGCGGGTGCTCGTGAGTGGTGATACATCATGCAATTTTCTCCTTTGGAGGTTTGCGGTGTCATCTCCACTGTGATCCCTGCCCTGCCTGGCCAGTGCCGGCGATCCAGAGACCAGGGATTGCCTGGGAGTGTGCTCCTGGCACAGCTCTGCGTGGCTGGGGCATGCCTGGGGTCATGAACAGTGACAGCAACATCTGCCCCTTCCTCTTTGCCTCTCGGCCACGCTCTGGCAGGAAAGAAACCTGTTTAGGATGGCAGGAGACTTTACTGGTGTAGCAAAGTAATCCTCAATAAGCTCAGGACTTTTCTGTAATGGTATTTAATATGCAGATAGTCAAACGAATGCCACTGTGATATATTTTTATGGACAAATATTATATATTAAGCCCTGATTTATACGTTTGAGCGTAATACCTGGGGCTCTGAGGAGAGCCTTTAATCTCTGTCAGCGAGGCAGCACGCATGCTAAAGCGCCGAGTAAATCTGCACGGGAGTGCTGAACTGAGCGCAGCATATATCAGAGTTCTTCCGCCTGATAAAATTAAATACACGAGACCCCCTTTCTGTGACATTACCGGGCTGATACACCGGGGCTGACGGCAGGAAATACCCATCTGCTTCCCGCTCTGACCCAAACCGCGCCATTCCTGCGGCATCCTAGGGGTGCCATCTCAAGGTCCCAGAAGATGTTCCTGGATGGAGGAAGGTCTCTGTCCCTGGGGTTCCCCTCCTTCCATCACCTCGCTCCCGTGTGACCGCCCGGGTGCAGCTGAGCGGGTGCCGGTGCCCTATTTCCCCTTCATCAGGCGAGCATCGTCTCAGCATGGGGCTCTGCATTTAATAATCTCAGCAGCTCAACTGTTTATCTGAATCTCCCTCCTGAACTGATAAATCTAAATTGCACATTTTCCAACCCGCTGTAGCTGAGGGGGAGATCTCGCAGGTATCCTCAGGTGACGCCCGGGCTCTGCCGCGCCTCTCCGGCTCCATCTACTGCACTTCCCCGGGACTGCCGCCCTTCCCGCCCGCTCCCGCGGGAGCTGCCCCTCCATCCCGCCGGGCCGGAGGAGAAACGGCAGCTCTGCTTTTGTTCGAAAGGCCCACAGCTGTCCAGGTGGTGAAACAAATACAATACGCGTTCATGCAGTCCTATAAATGGTAATTCCTCGTTGTAAAGAAGTCACTGATTTCCAGCGTCTCGCTTGCTGCATGGATTCTTCACGAGAAGGAGCAGAACAAAGGTGGTCACTGTCACTGAAGCTTTCTGGTGGAGCCAGAATTGGGGACATGGCAGGATGAGGGGCTGGAGGAGAGCTCTGTGTGGAAAGGAGCGGGCCTGCCTAGGAACAAATCTGCTTGCTGCCAGAAAATGCCGAGGGGAAGACACCAGATTGGATTTCTGCCATCTGATGGGGACTTAGAGGGTGGGACTAGAAGCAGCAGAATTTCCCTGTGAAAGTCCTATCTCTTCATCTTGCATTCAGTGTTAAAAGAGAAGCTGCTCTGAAAGAATATCCTACTTTTCCTGGCTCTGTAGTTCAGAGCTGACATGGAGGCGTTATGTGTCCTTATTATAAGCACTCCTATTATAGTGTGGTTTTGGCTGGAGGATGCTGTGTGGCTAAAGAGGACTATTAGAACCAAAAATAGTGCCAGAGCTTCCCGGATGCTATGACTATTATGAATTTGTTGGATTAATATTTAGTTAATCTACAAAAGGGCCAAAAGCTGGAAGTCAAAATCAGAACAAAGTTGTGCTAAGGAGTATAAGCACTCCTATTATAGTGTGGTTTTGGCTGGAGGATGCTGTGTGGCTAAAGAGGACTATTAGAACCAAAAATAGTGCCAGAGCTTCCCGGATGCTATGACTATTACGAATTTGTTGGATTAATATTTAGTTACTCTACAAAAAGTACCAAAAGCTGGAAGTCAAAATCAGAACAAAGTTGTGTTAAGGACTGCATATAACTTTTTTTTTTTTTTTAAAGAAAATATATATCTATTTATAGTGCATATTTCTGTAGGTGATAGATTAACATAAAAATGCTGCCAGTTGTTCAGGGTCGTAAAACACAAGGTGCATATATATCTATTTATAGTGCATATTTCTGTAGGTGATAGATTAACATAAAAATACTGCCAGTTGTTCAGGGTCATAAAACACAAGGTGTATCATATATTATTTTTTAATTGAGACTCAGATTATCTGCTTGAAATGAATTTGTTTCAATGGC
Source organism: Onychostruthus taczanowskii (assembly GCF_017590055.1). Classification (NCBI taxonomy): domain Eukaryota; kingdom Metazoa; phylum Chordata; class Aves; order Passeriformes; family Passeridae; genus Onychostruthus; species Onychostruthus taczanowskii. The sequence continues at coordinate 8,459,552 of NW_024498906.1, read as the reverse complement.
AAGTAACATATTTTTCCACAGTCCTTGTGAAAACTGGAAATAAGGTATATTGGGCAGCTTAGCCTATGAAGTTCTGGGGCAAATCTCTAAACCAAAAGACCACAGGGTTTTGTCCTGGCTTTGATGAAGTTCTAAAAAGAGCTAAATTAAATCCATGCTGTGGCCAGATGTGTAATTTTGTTCTACTGGAATAGCTTATAGCTGTCAGTGAATTTCTCCATACTCCCAGCATTGTGTAAGGGATGACACAAGAGACTGAAGGTTACTCTCTCCAGTAGTTACATGCATTTGCAGCCTTAAAATTATTACAACAGCATTTTTTCATTTACATGGCTAGAGAGAATCTGTTTTTGCAGTAAATTTGTATTTCAAAGCAGATTTTTGTGTCCATCATTATTGGTGGTTTACAAGACTTCTCTTCCTTCCCACCCCCCTCTATTTGGGGATGTGGGAACAAATGAAATAAACCCTTCATAAAAAATAATTTTGTCCAGGTGGAACATAAATCAGCCAAAAAAATATTATTCTACATGGCAAATAAAAAGCATACGCTGTATTATTTAAAGCACAGCCTCCATATTCACATACAAAATTAATGCTACAGTGGGAGGTAAAACTGATGGAGGCAGACAATGAAAATATTAGGAGTAAAGCATCATGCCAGGAACAATTCAAGCAGAGCCACTTGCAGGGTCATGGTCGTATTCCATTTCAAATGGGCATGGAAATACACTGTGGGTTATTCTTCTCCAGAGATGCACACATAATAAGCACCTGCTCCCCATGTCTACTCTTCCCTTTTAACTGTTGATTTATTGGATGCTTCTGAAAGCTGTGGTCAGGCTTGTGAGGGATATATAACGTGGTGCCTGCAGGAAGGAATGGGAGTGGGCAGAGGAGCTCCACGCTTCCCATCCCTGCTGTGGGGTGAAGGGCTGAGCAGGATTCCCAACAAAAGCTGGCTGCTCCTCAGCTTCCAAGGGAAAGGGCACCTCTGGACAGTAAATCATAGCCCTTGTGCCTGGCTTGCACCTAGGAAAGTCAAAAAAATTATAAACTGTGTTCCTTGCCTCAAACTGGAGGAAATGGAGGGTTGAGAGGGGAAACATACAGCATTCAGCAGTCTGAGGCACCAAAAGGGATCTCTGCCATCACTGGGCATTTGTCTTCTACTGCTTCAGGGAAACAATATATGAGTATAAAACATAATATTGATGTGTTTTAAATAATTTTCAGAAGATTGTGAATCCACCCTTGTTACATGTGTGGGAAGGTGCATACCACATACTACTGCTCCCTACTACACTGGAGATAGGATCACCAGCAAATATTTTATTCTCATCCTGGCTCTCCCTGGGTTGGGAGGGGTTTTCACTCCATTCCTCCTCTGAAGTGGAGCCTCACTAAGTAAGAAATGAACATAATCTTCAGATAATGTTGAACAGAGGTCACAGAGGTCACTACAAAAAGACTTTGAATTAATATGATGTTTATTCCTTTAACAACAACAGCAAAAAAAGCATGCAGAGAATGTTCTTGCTCTCTGCCCTTCTATTGCGCTATTCTGTGATATTTTCTTCTCTGCGGCAAGAGTGGAGCTTTGCAGCCATGAGGTCTTGAGATGTTCTTGTCTTGGTGGCCCTTGAGATATAATGACAGAGAATGCTCATTTACAAACAAAAGCAAGAAAATTGTATTTAATTTAAAATGTGAATCAGAAAATGTAGGGCTATTGAGAATCACACTGAACTGGACATTCTATGTACGTGGCTAAAAAAAAGATGCACTGTAGCCACTGGAGTAATTAATGGTTCAGTTCCCCTTTGATGGTAAGCAGTTTATTGACTTAGAACTACAAAATCATTCAAAATGACATTTGGCAATGCTGAACTTCTGACACAAATCCCCTGATGTAAGGAAATGGAGAGGGCAGCCACATTACCTTCAACTGAGCCCTGCTGTGTCTTTAAATAGCAGCAGGAGAGGTGCACCTAATTCAGAAAGGTAGAAGAGCAATATAGGAGCAAGAAACTCCTGCATTTTAGCCCTGGCTCTTTCAGTGGTCCTGAGTCAGTCACCTTGGGCCAGACATTCAGGTGTTAATCAGCCAGAGTGCAGACCAGGCTTTACACAGAGCTTCCTGTGCTCGTTCCTGGGCCCCTTGGACCTGACTTACACACCCTAAGAGCATCAAAATATTTAAAGTCCAGGTCCTGGTGGTGCCTGCTGGGCAGGATGAAGAAGGATCCCTAAGGCCTGATGGTGCAGGGTCCTGATGGAGCTGTGAGTCCAGCCCAGCTACAGCTGTGCTCGTGACTCCTCTCAGTCAAGGCAAGGTCTGGCTCCTTGTGTGTTGTCACCTGCACGAAGACACAGCCTCGGCCACGCATTTGCTTCAAGGACCTGTGGGGCTTTCTTGCAGCGTGAGTGCATGGGTAGGAAACAAAATTAGCAGACCTTATCACCTGCCTGGCAGGTTGGCTCCTGACCAGCAGAGGATTTTTGACTCAGTGTGAATCTTTTTCTTTGACAGTGCAAGGAAAACATGTTTCCCAGCCCGACCTGCGCACATGGATCATGTCTGCTCCACCATGTAACTGGCAGGGGACTTTGGACACAAGGTTGCCAGAAAGCACAGCCAAACTTAGAAAGCAAGCACACCTCCCAAAATGGGGGGATGTGAGTTTACTCTCTGATGTCTTTCAGCTCTAGTAATCTCTGCTGGTCCAGTAATCTCAATTGCTACAAATAACACCACAAATGTCCTCCCACAGAAGCTTTATCTTTTGGCTGATGCCATCCCTTTCAGTGTTAAGACACTGTTGTGCCCAGTTTTTGCTGTAGCCAAATGGAACTAGAAGGAAATCAATAGCCCCATTTTGCCTGTCACTTACTTAAGCTTGATTTGAACCCATGTCTGTAAAGCTGAAAGCTTTTGTAATCCATTGTTGTTGTCCCTCCCCCAGCCAGCCCACCTCTGAGAATTTCATATTCCTACATTTTAAGAAGAAATATATTGGACAATCAAAATACATGTTTATTTAGTTTTAATATGTTTAAATCAACACTTTTTCTGTTATTAAGGCTGTGCCAGAAAGAGACTGCTTTGAAAGGAGACAGATCTGCTCAGAGCAAAGACTTCCATAACTCATTTAGAGTTATTGGTCATACCCACAATATTAGTGATAAAAATTGATTATCCATTCCCACTTGCTTCATGATCCATAGCTTTTTTTTCATTCATGTTGTAAGTTGGTTTATACAGAGTGAGGCAGTGTTATTTAAATAGCCAAAGACAAGTATGATACACCTTTCTAAAAGCCCACACTAGCAGAAAACAGGATTTTCTTCATGTTGGTCTTGTCCTGTCCTGAAGGTAGAAATAATCTAGACTTGGCAAGTATCTTGACCTCTCTCAGCCCTGAAGAGCAGATGCCCTTCTGTCAGTGTGTGTGCACTGCCCTTTTATCCCCAAGTGCAAAGTTTGGGACTTGGTAGAGCAGTGTCATTTAAAGAAGAGTAATCTGAGATGCCTAGCTCATTTTGGGACTGCCACCAGCAGCTCACAGAAGGCAAAGGAGAGGGGGAAGGACAGAATATTGCAAGGATGGGGAGAAAAATTAAAGGGAGAGACAAAGCTCAAAGCTTTCTGAGTGAAAGCTCTGTTTTGAACATCATGTTGCAGCAGCATGGGCTCAGCTGCTCCCAAGGAGGGTACCATGCATAAGACACCTCCAACAGGGTGGCATCATGACCATTAGCATCCAGAGCCTTATGCACTCTCCTGCAGCTGTTGGGAGAGGAGGAACATTCCTACCATCAGTCCTGTGTCCACATTCCTGCCATCAGTCCTGTGTTCACAAGCATTGAAAAGACAGAGAAGTTTGGATATCCCCTCTGATGGAACTGTAAATGTTGCAATCTCCAACTTAAGTTGATCCTTGGAGTCTAACAGGTAAATATGGTGGGAGAATAGAGGTAACCCTTAAAAGGTATAATTTGTGGTGTTGCAGTTGTGAGGATGAGTTTATTGACATGACCTTAAGCCCCTGTTAAGAGGTAATTAAACCATGACACTCCCTGACAAAAAATAGAGAGGGATTTACTGGCCTGCCCAGAGATTTTTTTTTTTTTTTTTTTTTTTTTTTTTTTTTTTTTTTTTTTACTTAGATCTAAAAAGTTTTTGTTATTTGATCCAAAACTGGATCCTGAGGATTCCGTCTTCCCCTCTGTAACTCCTTTTAGCATAAATAGGTATTATCTGCACACAAGGGAAAAGGGAGAACAGACTCCTAATAAAATCACTTCACACCTTAAGTGCATAGGTGGTAGCTTAAACACCCAAAGCACAGACTGACATGAGATTGAAAGAAGAGGTGTTCCCACTTGGGACTATTAAATGTAAATCTCTTTTTGTTCAACAAGGGGATGAGAAAAGTTTTGCCACTCACTTGCCGTGTAATCTCTTTTGGGGCGAGGACTGCTTGCCCTGCTCGGGATCTCGAGCTCCCGAGGGCAGCTGCAGCCAAGCCACTAACGCCAGCAAGAGCAGTAAGGAAACCAGCCCGGTCTGCATCCTTGGAGTCCCTCACCTCCCGTGTTTATGAGCTGCATCCGATCTTTAGGGCGCGATCTCTGCGGCTGGATGCGGTTTGAAAGAGAGAGGCAGGGCATGCGGAAGGGCAAGGGGGGATGCGCAGCCCCTCCTCCGCCAGGTGCCCGCGGACCGGACCGGACCCCCGGGACCGGACCGGACCCACGGCCCCGAACCGGACCCCCGGGACCGGACCGGACCCTCGGCCCCGGACCGGACCCACGGGACCTGACCGGACCCACGGGACCGGACCCCCGGGACCTGACCGGACCCCCGGGACCGGACCGGCCCCACGGGACCGGACCCCCGAGACCGGACCGGACCCCCGCGACCGGACCGGACCCTCGGCCCCGCTGCGGGGCTGCTGCGCTGCCAAACCTGGCGCGGCTTTGCCATCTAGCGCCGCGCGCCCGGATTGCAAGAGCCCGGCATCGCATGGAAACCCGGCTTTACGGCCCAGCTGGAATTACCGGAATCCAGCTTGGGTTGGTTTTGGTTTGGTTTTTTTTTTTTTTTTCAGCATTAAATCGCATCAATATTTCATGTGCCGGAATGGCTGCGTATCCGTGACTGGGAGAAGCGGTGGGTGTTCAGTGAGGTCGATAGCAGTGGGAAGGGAATGAATCACTGGTGGCCACATGAGCTGCCTGTGAGCAGGGAAAACCCTTCTCTCCCTGATTTGCAGTCACCTAAAAGTGGATATTTCGTGTCATTGGGATCTCCTGATTTAGGGTTGGAGCCGTGACGGAACAGAAGCCCTGGAGCACTTTTGCCACCACTCGTTTGGCAAAGAGGCTGCTTTGAGCTGTGAGGGATGTGGTTTACAAGGGAAGGCTTGGGAGCACAGCCAGGTGAATCCATTGCAGTGACACTGAGTAATGGATCAAATCAGCTTTGTGGACCCTCCCTCTCACCTGGAAATTGTCCACAAGTAGGTCACTGTTTTCTCACATTAATTCATTCTTCTAAATTACTGGGTCAAAAATTTCAGTGAACATAGGACATCCCTAAAGGATGTGGAGGCAGTTTGTTGGGGAGCCCTGGAGTCACAGGAATTATAGCTGGTTGACTGGAAGCACAAGAACACTGTACTAAGCCTTTTGGTCCAGACACACAGGGCTTGCTCATGTGTATGAATTTCTGATTTACTCTCAGAAATAATTCTCCCCTGTTCATTTAGAGAGTGCTGTGTCTACAAACTTCGGGGCTATGACATTTTTAAGACTATAACTAGATATGAAAAAATGCCTGAGATGCAAATCCAACCTAATTTCCCATAAAGTACAAATTAATATTTACTGAACCTTTTCATTTTAGGTTTAATTTCAACAAATTCTAGTCACCTCTGAAATAGAGAGGGCATAGATAAGTGAGTTTGGCTGCCTCACAATCAATTCCCGGCATGTAGAACTAAAAGGTCTCATGCTTCATGAACTGAATTTAACAGGGACAGGTTTGGACTTTGAATACCATTTCCTTAAAGAATTAAAAACCAATCTTTTTCTTGGAAACCAGTTTCCGAGGAGTTTTAGAAATAATTTCAGGTTCTGTTATGTAAAACTTCCTTCACCAGCTGGATCCGCACAAACATCTTCACAGGCCTAAGAAATTGTCCTAGGGAGGGGTTGGCATTGCTTGGGTAAAGGACACAAGTGTGCACATAAGTGTGCCAAGCAGCTTAAAAAGCAGATAATGATGAGGCAAAGCAAGAGGAGACTGAGTTAAGCTGGAGACTGGGACAGTCAGAAAGGGTGAAGACAACAATAATAAACTAATGAGCTGTTTTCAAAACGCCTCTCCCGCTGCGCAGCAAAACAGGGCAACAGATGTGCCACCACAAAGAAAACTTGGCAGGTTTCAGGTAAAGCCATGCCACACCCTGTAGGCTTGGTGAGCTATGAATAATACCAAAGTTTCATTTTACATGCTAGCACAGGCTATATTGTCATCTACAATTCAAATCTTTACCTAGGAGGTTATTGGGTTTGCTATCAAGAGAGAATAACAAAGAGGTGTTTGAAGACAAGATCCAGAGAGACCTGGTTATCTGCAGATCCATGGCTGAAGGCTGAGCACCTAAGACGAATTTGTACTGTGTAACAGCAGTCATGCTCACACTGTACCCTTTCCCTCAGCTGGGAATATTAATAAGGTCTTTTCTATCCACCTTCCTGCTTTCATGCAACCCACAGGAAATGTCTGTCTTAGACATCATTGGCCCTCTGTCACATTTGGTTAAATTGGGTGGTAAGTTTGAAAACTGTTGAGGTTACCTGGACTCAAAATCAACAAATGGCTTGAATTAGTCTGTTTCCCTTAGCAAACTCAAATTATTCAACACAGAGTTGGAGGGATAAAGACTTCAGCCTTTAAAAAGGGATTCTATTGCAGCAGAAAGGATGACCTTTTCTAAGCCTGGCAAGCATTTCCATCATTATCAACAATCATGACTAATAAAGTTATAAAAATAACAGCTGATTTTTTATGTAATAGCTTACATCTCGAAGTGCTTTTCAGCTTATTTTCCACTTTCAGAGTAATTCTCTCAAAATTCATTGCATTTTTTGCAGTGTTGCTATAGCCCAGTCCCTTCTTGGATAGGACAAAGACAATCATGGATTGCAGCACACTGCAGGTCAGTGGAGGGAGAGGAAATTTGAGGCAGAGGCATTCAGATAGATTCCTGCTTATTCATAAAATGTCAGGGTTTCTTTCATATTAAAGCAAGGAAGACAGGACTTAGATAGGAGATGTCTTATTCAGTGGGTTTTTTTTTTTTTTTTTCCTAGACTGGGCAAACTGTGAGCATCACTGTAGGTGAGACACCCCAAAGCCAGTCTCCTGTCAATACAAGGAGCTGGGTTTGGATCAGAGTTGTACTGTGAGTACAGGAGCACAGCAATGTTGATTTTATGAGATGTACAGTGATGTGCGATCTCACAGATCCTAAAACATCCTGAGCACACACCTGATAATGCCTCAGATCCAAACTGAGTAAATGCCTCTCTTCTGAGGACTTGAATGCCAAAGATGTGTTCAAAGGCAGAGAACAGGCCATTGAAAAGCTTTTGAAAGGATTGCTGCTGAGCTGTGGTTCAGTTTAACTTTTGGGGCAGGATATTTGCTTGTATTCTTACAAAAATGTGAGCTGTGGAGTCTCTGCATGTATTAGGATATGCATACAAAGAGACAGAGAGGAAAAATTACTGAATACTTTACACTTTACAGATTCTAAAATAGATGGTAGTTACACATTGAGGGGAGGCTGAACTTGCTTGCTATCAGCACAGAGACTATGATTGTGCCATTTAGAAAACATGCAGAAAGGGTACTACAACACTTATTAATTAATCTTTACAGTATTTATTTAAGGTATTATTATTATTATTGTTGTTGTTGTTCTTTTTCTCCTAGTGAGTGGGCGGAGAGAATGACTAAAAACATGACTGGGAAAGAAAAGGGTTTCTAAGCATTTAATTTCCCTCCATCTTGCTCCCTCCCAGAAAGGAGAATAAAATAAAAACATGGTTTTTGCACAGAACTTTGGGCAGGAGACAGGCAGGAAACAATTAAGCATTTTTTTCTGACAGCTCAGCTTAGGCATTCCCTGTGTGCCAGTGAGGGTAGGAGGGTGCTGCACACAGCCAGTGCTTGGCCACTGACCCAGACTGTGCCAGAGGGTCGATGCCAAGCAGGGCTGAGGTCCAACAGATGGGCACGAACAGCAAAGGGTCCTGGCTTTGTAGAAAACCTTGAAACCCATCAAACCTCGATGACCTTTAGAGGGAGAAAGGAGGGGCACACCTTTGGCTTTCCTTGGGTTCATATAAATGCAAGTTAGTGGCATAAGCCAAGTCCATTTCTCCCTGAGTGAGACACAGGAACAGCCAGGAGATGCTGGAGCAGCCCCAGGTACAGCCTGTACTGGAGCTGATGGATCAGTGGGACGGGATCCTGAGTAACCAGCCCTCCATCCACATGCTGCCCTCTGATAAGGGATCTTGGATGGCTCCTTTAAAGCTCCTTAGGGCTACAGAAGCTCAGTTTGTTGTTTTGTTTGGTTTTTTTTTTTTTTTTAATGATAGTTGTGGCTGGAGGTGGAATTGAGATAATAGAAGGATAAACTACACTGAGGCATCCTTCTCTACTTTGATGCAATCAGCAGAGATAGCTAAACTGAGGCCCAACCCTTCAGAGAGACAAAGACAGATAAGGAAAGGACTGAAGCACTTTTCAGAAGGGCTGAGCCACCTTTCTATGTCAGTAATACCGTGTCAGGAATGCTCTTTGATTATTTTTCCTTCCAAAATAACAATATGTGAAGTTGTATGAAGAATGTTTGGTAGGAAACACCAATTGTGTGTAAAGCTACTTCTGGAAGTTCTATAAATGAGCTTTTCAAGCAATTTACAGAGGTGTGAGGTCAATTTCCATCAAATTTTAATGGGATTTGTGCATCTGTTATTTCAGTCTTGAACAAAATTCTAAAACTGTTGGTTTTCACAGGAGCATTGCTTAACTGCCTTCTTTGTACTGTAGTAAAAAACATCAAAGTCCTTTAAATACAAATCAATATAATGGAGAAAATTACCATTTGAAAATTGTAGGCTACTATAGTAATTTAAAGAAAACATTCTTAATCTTGCTAATCCCTATTCAAATAAATCCAACAACTACTTTAAGAGGCATATAATGATCTAATGTACTCAGCCAGCTCTGTGTCTCCTTGAATAACTCAAGGGGACAAAACAAAACAAAATTCCAGCCAATAGCCAGATGGGGATATGGCACAACTTAGTAAATTAAAGTAAGATGGGAGACAGATGGAGGCCTTTTCAGAAGTCAGATTTTGGTAGTTGGAAAGGACAGTGATACTCCGGCTGTGATAAAATCCCAGCAGATTGGACTTAAAAAAGCTGTGGGTAACGTGTGGTCACAGCCTGACATTAAAAGTCTGTAAACTGTTTGTGTAACTCCACAGATCTCTTATGCCTCAGAGAGGAATTATTTCTCGGGAGCATGGCTGGGGTATTTGGGCAGGAGCAGTGCTGGGACACTCGGGATCCCTGAGGAGCAGCAGCAGGAGGGGTCCCACAGCCCTGATCTGAGCCCCTCGAGGTGAGGAGCCCCCACCTGACTGCCTTTCAGGGCAGACACAGAGGTCCTTCTCCCTGCCCACCCTGGAACTTCCAGGCTATTTTCTCTCCATTTCAATGTCAGTGAGCAGAGTCACTGCAGAGTGCTTTCCCACACTCCCCCTTCTGCTCCTTCCTTTTCAGCATCGTGGGAAATACTGTGCCCACACTTTTCATGAATATTCCCTAAATGAGTGAATGTTGGTGTAGGGGGATCAGTTACACCATCCTGCACTTTGAGGGTTTGTTGCTGTTACAGTATTTCCTCTTTGGCTGCATTTCTTTCCCTGCTCTCTCCTTTTTGCTGGAGGTACAGCACATCATGTTCACATGGGAGGCTTCTGCTTTCTCCAAATCATTTGTATCTCATCGAGCTGAACACACTGACAATTACCAGGTGGAATGCTGGCTGCTCTTTTGAATTGACCTAATTTTTCATCCAGACTTTCAACCTACTAACAAAGGCACTCATGGTTACCTGCCAAGGTGCTACTCCCTGTCTTTTCCTTGTCTGTAATGTAGTGATTTAGGTGCAATTTATATTAGGATGCCACAGAGTGAGGGGATGGCCATCAAAAGAACATACAGTGACCTAAATGGCCTGGCACATCTTCCCAAACTGGTTCCCATCCTTGCCGTGCCTCATGTGGAGTCCAGTACAGGCTACAGGTACTGAAGCCTGTATTTCTTGAGTGACATACCACCTCTCCTCTCTTTAGTTCTCCCTGTGGACATCTAGTTCTTTTTAATTTTTTTCAGATTAGCAGCTTTCCAAAGGCAGAGGCACTTGATCATCCTCTCAGCTTCACCAAGCATGTTAAGTCTGTGCTGCACATCAACAGATGCCACACTGTTTGATGGATTATAGTTTAAGAGCGAAAATATGGCCATGCTAATGAAAGAGACACTTGTGAAGGTGGGAACTACAGACCATGGAATATTTTGTAGTCATTGACACAGCTTGGCAAAGTCCTATTATTTATTTACAGCTGCATTTTTCCCTGTAGCATGAGCCTGATTGTAGTGGTAGGAGGGTGAAGGAGGAGGAATACTGATGATGCTTGTAAATGCTTCAGGTCCTCGCTGGCTCAGAATCACACAATAGCTAAGGTTGGAAGGGACCATGTCCACTGCTCCAGCTGTGATAATTACTCTCTATCTGAGTGATGCACTTTCTTTAGCAAGTGGTTTGAGCTGCATGGCTGAGTATGACCTACTTCAACCTCCTTTGCAATTTCTGAATTTCCCTGTTTACCCCTTCCATCGTCAGCTTGTTCGCTGTTGCTTATAATCAGCAGGCTTTGCTGCCTTTGTAGTTGGTTTCTCCAGACACATTTAAATCATCTGCAATTGACATCTGGCTCTGCTGAAGTTTGGGTTGCATCTTCTTGGCTGCCTCCATGTTCTCCTTGATTTGGGATTCTGATCACTGCCAGCCTGGGCATGGCACATCATCAATGGGAGCTTTCATTCCTGAGGACTCCCTTGTGCCTACAATAGTGCAGTGAAGTGTTTCTGGCTCTCACAGCTCTCCGGAAGGTTATTTCAAGACAGCCTCAGCTGTTGTGCCTGTTGTGCATGCTGGAGCCTCCAGCAGGACTGCATTGAACTATAGGAATCTCTAAGGGTCCCTGTTCCTTTGCAGGAGGACTGTGAGCTCCCCAGGGCTGTGAGCTCTCCAGAACTGATGTCTTCACCTTCACACCCAGCCAGAATCTCATTTGGAGTGTCCCTTGGTCCTTCAGTGGCTGATAAATTTCTGACAAAAAACTGGTTCATGGAAGAATTTGGTTTCTTCCTGCTGTCTGTGATCTTGCAAAAGGGTCAAAGGAAGATCTGGTACCTCTCCTGTGCCCCTTCTCTCCTCTGCTGTTTCTTATGGCTTAACCCAAACTGACAACTGAGCCCCAGGCAGCTGTCACTGACTCCCCCACCAGTGGGATGGGAGAGAGAATCAGAGGAGTAAAAGTTAGAAGAGTCATGCATTCAGATACAGACAGTTTAATAGCAAAAGCCTTCTGTGCCAGCAAAGCAAGCTGAGGAATTCATGCACCACTTCCCATGGCTGGGCAGGTGTTCAGCCATGCCCAGGAGAGCAGAGTTCCACCACATGTGATGGTGACTTGAGGAGACAAACAAGATCCCTTTTAACATCTCCCGCTTCCTTTTTCCTCAGCTCTGTAGGCTGATCATGACACCATATGGCACAGGACAACCCTCTGGTCACTTGAGGCCAGCTGTCCCTGCTGTGTCTCCTCCCAGTGTCACATGCACCTGCAGCCCCCTTGCCAGTGTGTGAGTACAGAAGCAGAAAAGGCCTTGATACTGTGCAAGTGCTGCTCAGCAATGACAAAAACACCTCTACATTATAAACACTGTTCTCAGCAAATCCAAACCACTGCCCCATACCAGCCACTGTGAAGAAATTTAACCCTGCCCCAGCCCAAACCAGCACACTGTTATGGAGCTTTCTCTCATTTCATGTGTTAAGCTGTGCTATCTACACTCATTGTCTGCAATGCTTCTTTTAATCCTTTAATTTCAGGTTTGTGAAACATTGCAGGTGGTGGCAAGAACAGGGTTCATCTTTTCTATGACATACCCTTGTGTTTCTGGTGAACAGCCCTGCGCCTCTCCTATGGATGCAGTTGGTCTCTTGCTCCTGGGAGGAATTATTGCTTTTTATTGTTGTAGCTTTTGGCAATGTGCACTCTCTTGGTCTGGGGCCTAACAGCTCAGGTATATGCAATCTCACAGGCTACAGCTTTTCTTTGTCAAGTACATCAGCTTTATTGAATTAAATGACAGGCACCCAATCTAGAATGTCATTCATTGGAAAGTTTGGCATGGCCAGTTTTAATCTTCATACTAAATTTCCTGAATTTTGTGGTCCCGTGCTTGCTTGCCTGGCAATGGTCAGCTATGACTGTCACTAGATGTTTTCACAAGTGAAAGCCTTAAAAGTTGACAGATGGTCTTCTCACTGCGCTTGAAATTGCTCCTATCTTTCCTGTAAAGACCCTCCACATTTAACCTTCACCTTCCAGTTTTTCCTGCTTTGATCTTCTTGTGATTCTTTCTGGTTGGAAGCTCTTCAAAGTATTCATCCAATCTGTCTTGTTATGACTCCTTGTAGGAAAGGATTCCCCCTTTCCCCCGGGTTTTTTGTGCACTTTCCTTCTGCTTTACTCTGGTGTTTCCAGCCACATGCTTTTTGATGCTTTCTAGACATCACCTTACAGATGTGTTTGTTCATTTCTGCTTTGCCCAGTGTGATCTCTGCACCCACACAGAGGCTGCCATGTATCTTTATTTTCTATAGCCCAACAGGAGACATTCTGCATGCCTGTAGGATGCTAAACAAAATGTGTCAAGGGCTGATCAGTTTGAAGTTATGGGGTTTCTTTTACATGCCAGACTAACAAGGCTAATTTCTTTTAAGTCTGTTTTAAATATGTAGGATTTTTAAAAAATCTCTGACTTCTTATGCAGAACATTGATTTTGGTGGATCATTTATGTAAAATGCATAATTTCTGAAGTAATGTTCTTCCCTTCTTACCCTCAGTCTCAGCTCTCAACTCCCACCACTAAAACCAACAAAAAGTGACACTGACTTTGCTCTTTCCCATTTTCCTACCAAAAAGCAGGCCTTTATCTGATTTATTTTTCATGGCATGCTTCCATGTTCCCTATATTTAATCTTTTACACTCAGTGGCTGATCTGTAGAAAGATTTCTAAAGTAAACAAAGTAAATTCATACAGCACACAGCTCTCCAACAGCACTGTGCTCTAGGCTGGGTGTATTTTGGAGCTGCTTCCCAGCTCCGTGTTCAAAGCACTACCAAAGTCAGCTGGAAACTTGGTGCCCCACAGTGACCCACGAGGAGATACAGTGGCTCAGAACTGCTGCTGGCCTTAACACTTCCCTGGATATAACCCAGGGATCTCCTGCTCTGTCCAGAGACTGAGCCTTGTCCTGCAGTGGCTCTTCCAACTTGCACTAAATGAGAAATCTGTTATCTGTGCCAAGGTGGAGAATTGTGCTATGAAGTTCTATATTCGTTGCTCTGATCCCATGCACAAAGGCAATCTGTTAATTGCACCCTTCCTTGATTAGACAGTCTTCTCCCAAGTACCTGAGCTGCGTGAAAGTTCAGGCCCTGCCACAAGAGCCCTGAACAAGCCCTGGCTGCATGGTGTGAGGGGCCGAGCCTGGGAGAGGGCTTCAGGTGCTGGTGAACAAACTTGTTTAACAGAAGAATATCTGTACAACAAAGATCTACATCCTCAGTTTTGCACCCGTGATCCTAACTGTAAAGAGAAATATTTTTTAACCTTGTGGGTTTGGTGCAGAAATCTTCGTATCAAGCTCCCCTGGTAATCAGCGTGTCTAATTGTGCATTTCAGCAGTACCTCATTTACACCTAGACTCATTAGTAAGAGCTGATTTACAGGAACTGCTGGAGAGACAGGGATCTGGTCTTCCTTCATTTATCTCCCTGGACCCTCACTAAAAGCACTCCCGAGGAGAAGGGAGTGGACCCACAAATAATTGATATCCAGCATAACTTGTTTTCCCTGGTGGAGCTTCCAGATCAATCAGCAGGAACCAAACTGGGACCAGTGTCAGGCGACTGCCGCTTGTTTGCCATCGGTTTCCGAGCTGTCCCTGGGAAGGGCTGGTGGGGCTGCCGGGATGCCAGCGCAGCCTTTCCCGGACCCAGCTGCTGCCATCTCACAAAGAGGCGAGAACAACTTTGATTCGCGCTCAAGGTGAAATGGCAAGTACAACTGTGAAGCTTGAAAGGGAAGAGGCAGCAAGCAGAACACGAGCTCCTGCTTGTCATTTAGCAGAGACGAACACGAGCGCCACCAGAACAACAGCATTATCCGATTAGCAAGCGCCTGCAACGCGACAGGAGCGGATCTGCAAAGGCAGGGAATCTGTCAGCTGTCATTGCAACACCACCGCCAGTGCCACAGTGCATTAAGTGGGAATGAGGAGAGGTGGTGTTACAGGTGTCATTGCAATAGTGCTGAAAGGGACACTGTCACAGCTTGCAGACCTGAAATGTGACCTCTCGATCTCCTGCGTGGGCGCACGGGAGGTGCAATGTTAGATTGCACTGAGGGCTCCTCTGCCTTGTGGATCCATGGTGACATCCGAGGATGCCACAACCCTGAGCTTGTGAAACTCAGCACTGACGTTGTTTACAGTCCAGAAAAAGCAGAGGACTGTTTTGGGTGGGAATATCTCAAACAAAGTGTCTGGTGTGGCCGTGCTTTGGGTGAACCAGCAGATCTCTGCTGCCCTAGAGAGCTGTGTCTCAGAGATCAGCTTTAAAAGCACCCAGACACTTTTAACTTGTCCTTCCCTTGCCACATTCTCTTCCTTCCCATAAGGCAAAACATGTATTCAATTTCAATCAGAGTACAAGTTATACAGGTATATTATACAATGATGATGATGATAATGATGATGATGATAAATGGCATAATAGCTGTCTTTTTTACACATACACAGATGTGAGTGCCACCACATGCTTACATTATAGAAAATACTCAGTATATGAACTATCACCTAAGCATGGTTTATCTGATCATATTTTTACTCTGAAGCGTAATTGGTAAAAATAATGAACATTAATAAATTGAAAAGTGTTTATAGAGTTTTCCATGGTATCTTCTGATCAATAACCTGCATAAAACAAAGAAGGTGTGGTTCACATGAAGGGCTGGTGTATCATGCTCATCTTTCACTTTCAAGATGGTACAGGCCATTCCATTAGGCTGCCACTAATACATTCAGTTTATTATTTAAATCAATCAGCCATGGGTTGTTGAGCTGTCTTGAGACTGTGCCTTAGATGCAGAGATGTGCACCCTCACTAGTACCTTCCCCAGATGGCACAGACAGACACCTTTCTCTAGAAATCAAAAGGTTGAAAACATTCATTAGTGGAGAAATTACAAAAAGCTTGGTCCTGGAATGCAGTACTGAAAATTGCACTGTCAGTACCAACATGGGTCTGGACTTCTAGAACTGGGAAATGCAGTTCTTGCAGACCTTGGCAGCTGGGCCTTTGGGCTGTGTCCTCCCCAGCATGACTCAGGTCTGGCCAGGTGGATTGGGCTGACTGCAGTAAGGCAGAAAATCCCTATTTGCACCCCTGGTATTTCAGTGGATGTGCTGCAGAAGGGATGAATTTCCAACATCTTTTGTGTCCTGGGATCCCATAACACCACCAGGTGCAACTGTGCTGTCCACCAGCCAGGGAAGGGATCAAAACTCCTGTGAGAGGGGAGATATGAGCCCTCCCTGGCCATTCATCAGCTGCTTCCTGGCGTGCTGGTGCTGGGGTGAGCATCACAGGCAAGAGCAAATTGTGGGTACTGCATCCCTTTGGAGGGATGCAGCCCTATCACGAGATAAATGAGGCTCAGGAATGGAAAAGCCTCATTTTTCACCTCCTAAATATGCCCTTCTTCAGGCAGCAGAAATCATGGAATTATAGAACTATAGTCACAGGATGGTTTGGGTTGGAGGGGACCATAAAGATCATCTCTTTCAACCTGCAATGAGCAGGGACATCTCCAAACTAAATGAGGTTGCTCAGAGCCCCACTTGATATAGTGCCTTGTTGCAATCCATGTCTTAAAAGCAGCTTATTTTTTTCCCAGAGTCATGACAGAGTTTGCTGTGGCTTTTTGGGTAGCTGTGCACACAGCATGGCTTGTTAGACCACAAGCAGTGGACTAGCATGGCCTTGAAAAATGTATACTACTTATTTAAAAAGAGAGTCTAATTGTTCTCAAATACAAGACAGTGGTCGGCAAGACAGGATCAGGAAGGCTGAAGAACAGTCACAGCCATTGATTTTCCAGCTTGGAAAAAAGTCAGTGACAAACACAACAGCTCATTTGTCCCCCAGGCAGAATTTGCCTCCTGACTGTTGTAACTGTGCAGGGTGTCCAGCATTTGAAACCCTCCTGGGACAGTGTAATGGTTTTACCCAGCTGGCAATTAAGCCCCAAACAATCACTCACTCACTCACTCCCCGCCCACCCCAGGGGGATGGAGTGAAGAATCAGGAAAGAAAAGCAAAACTTAACTGTGGGTAAAGATGGATTAATAATTAAAGTAAAATATAAAAAAAAAAACAATTAAAATACTACTATTAATACTACTACTATTGATACTACTATTAGTAATAATTGTAATTAAAAGGAAAGGCAGAGTGAGAGAGAAAACCCAAGAAAGACAAGGTGTACACAATACAAAGTCCTTGACTTAATGTAAGTACTACTTTGCAAAAACTTGAAACATCAGTGTGTTATCCATATTATTCTCATCCTAAATCCAGAACACAGACATGTGCCAGCTACTGTAGAGAAAATTGACTCTATTTCAGCTAAAGCCAGGACAGTCAGTCAGCTATGCAACCTCCAATGCAGGATAAAATGAAAATAAAAGAACAAATCTGTCCACATCCTTCTTCTTTGCTCTTGTCCACGTCAGCCTTTGCTCTTGACCTGCTGCTGGGCACAGCTGTCCTCCCAAAGCCCAGCAAAACCATCCAGGCAGGGAACCAGGGGGAAAAGGAGGTGCTGGATGTGTGAGCCCAGGACTGTGGCAGCATCCTGGGCAGGACAATGATTCCCCTGCAGGCTGCCAGGGGCTGAGAGCCCTGGCCCAGGGGCAGGACAGTGCAGCCTGTGGGTGACAGCCCCCCAGGCTTTGCTTTTGCTGTGGGGTGAACTCCTTAGGTGCTGTATGAATGGGGGTTTGTGGGGCAGGTGGTCTCTAGGGAGGGCTGGTGAGCATCTCCCACTCCAGTGAGTGTGGCTGTATGCCAGGTCACAGCTCCCACTGACACAAAACACCCCCATAACTCCCCCTGGCTTTGAGCTTGTGGCAGCCTTTGTGTCCCAGAGTTTGACCTGTCCTGGCTGCAGATACAAGCAGCTGGTATTTCTTGGCACTGTTGCTGTGATGGCATTAAAGGATAATTCCCTTTTTCAAGCTTCAAATATTCCCGCAAAAAAATTCCCTTCCTGGTGTTGCAGGAAAATGGGTGAGGGAAAATATGGACTCCAGCACTGTATGCATCCATAGGAGACCTGGCTCTGGGCTTCCTTGGTTCTCTAGTAAGATCAAATCTTCATCTGTTTGTTGAAAAAAACAACCCAAAAAAGGGACAAATCTCCAAAAATCGAAAACTGCAAATACAGTTGCATTAACTTAAAATATTGCTATATTACCAAAAAATGTAATCTTTGACCACAGATACTTTAAATGTAGCAGTTAATTATTCCTACTTCATGTTTCAAAGCTAATTGCAGCTTGTTCTGGAAACTTCTACATTGGAAAAAAATCAGTTTTTCCCCCTTGTAAAACTTTCTCTAGAGGTCTGTCAACCTTTCCAGCAATAACAGAGAATAAAACTCTAGTGAGTATTACACTGAGGGACCTTTTTCTCTCTTTATACTAAAATCATGACACAGCATGGAAATCAGCCTCCCCAGGGAGCATCATGCTCTGTGGGAGCGTTCCCTTAATCCCCACGACTCCACAGCCCAGGCAGCTTTTCCTTTGGCCCAGGAGCTGAACAGTCCCACTTCCCAGGCACAGGCACTGAAGGGCTGATGTAGGGATTGCAGCCCTGCTAAGGATACCTCAGAGGATGGTTATGGTTCCACATGAAAAAAAAAATAAAATTATGTACTTTGTTTTTGAAGTGAAGTAATTACATCAAAACAAATGTGTGCTCAAAGAAGCTTACAGCTGTGAAATTAGGCACCCATAATCTATGAAATGCCAAAATTGAGATTGCCTAAAGCAAGTCTAATGCAGCTCTGTGCTCATTGCACTGATCCCAGCAGCCTCCACACTGCCTAGTAATCTTAGATATATATTTTTTTTCCCCATGGAATATTCCAAGCTGGAAGAGAACCACAAGGACTGTGGAGTCCTCTGCACTTGTTTGTTCCTACCCTCACACCTACAGCCTCAGCTCCTTGGCGTGACTGAATCCCCTGACACATCCAGGGAGACGTGCTCTGATCCCACCCCATGGCTGCAGGCAGCTCCAGGATGAGCAATCCTCACAATTCCTGCTCACCCAAGGGGCTCCCCTCTCTGCATGGAGCATGGAGCAGCAGCCAAGACGTGCCCACCACAGAGGAGTTTGGCAAAATTACCAGCTACAGCCTGGGTGGCTCCAGAGCTGCCTGCCACCCCTGATTCCAGTGTCACCCCTGAGTTCAGTGTCTTCTACATTGGAAGTGTCACCCCTGACTCCAGTGTCACCCCCAGCTCCAGTGTCACTCCTGGCTCCACTGTCACCCTGACTCCAATGTCACCCCTGGCTCCACTGTCACCCTGACTCCAGTGTCACTCCTGGCTCCAGTGTCACCCTTGACTCCAATGTCACCCCTGATTCCAGTGTCTGCTGACTCCAGTGTCACACATTGTCCCAGAGGCTGTGGCACCATCTCCAAGCACTCCTCATCCCCACCGTGGTGTGGACTGTCATTGCTTCCCATGAGAGCACAGGGATAGCTGGAAATGAGGAGAGGCTGGAGGCATCTTTTTCCTCTGGAGTTCACCCTGACTCCACTGTCACCCTGACTCCAATGTCACCCCTGGCTCCAGTGTCACCCCTGACTCCAGTGTCACCCTGACTCCACTGTCACCCTGACTCCAATGTCACCCCTGGCTCCAGTGTCACCCCTGACTCCAGTGTCACCCTGACTCCACTGTCACCCTGACTCCAATGTCACCCCTGGCTCCAGTGTCACCCCTGACTCCAGTGTCACCCTGACTCCACTGTCACCCTGACTCCAATGTCACCCCTGGCTCCAGTGTCACCCCTGACTCCAGTGTCACCCTGACTCCACTGTCACCCTGACTCCAATGTCACCCCTGGCTCCAGTGTCACCCCTGACTCCAGTGTCACCCTGACTCCACTGTCACCCTGACTCCAATGTCACCCCTGGCTCCAGTGTCACCCCTGACTCCAGTGTCACCCTGACTCCAGTGTCACTGCTGATTCCAGTGTCACCCTGACTCCAGTGTCACTCCTGGCTCCAGTGTCACCCCCAGCTCCAGTGTCACCCTGACTCCAGTGTCACTCCTGGCTCCAGTGTCACCCTTGACTCCACTGTCACCCCTGACTCCAGTGTCACTGCTGATTCCAGTGTCTGCTGACTCCAGTGTCACACATTGTCCCAGGGGCTGTGGCACCATCTCCAAGCACTCCTCATCCCCACCGTGGTGTGGACTGTCATTGCTTCCCATGAGAGCACAGGGATAGCTGGAAATGAGGAGAGGCTGGAGGCATCTTTTTCCTCTGGAGTGAGAATGGGCTCCTCAGAAAATAAGTGTGCAATATCAGAGGGAGGTGTGGGCAAGGAAGGTTTTTCCAGCAGCATGCAAATGTGCTGTCTGCCTCCTTAATTAGACCTACAATTATCCACTGTCTTTCCACAGGGAAAAGCCCTGGGAAAAGCTCCGCAGTGTCATCCTGGACCACTTCTTCCTAGTTTGAGAGCCCAGTGTGGAGGGGAGGATTCAGCTGTTCCCCTCAGGTTTGTAAATGTAACAGGGATGCTTTTATAGCCTGGCTGTGCCAGCAGTCCCTGCTTAGCATGGGCAGCTGGGGTTCCCACCAGACCCAAGGGCTGCAGAGGGGTCAGAGGGGAGCAGCAGGGATGTTCCCAGAGCAGGGGCTGGTTCATCTGTTCACTCTGTGAGGGCTTTCTTCTGACACAGAGCCCTGCCTGTGCTGTGCTCACCACCCTGAGCAGAACCAGGTGGCTGTGATGGGTTGTCAGGGCAGGAAAGTCACTGAACTGGGAAGCCAATGTGATTTTGGCATCTGCACTAACACATACCTCACTAGAAAATGCCAACAATCAGACAGAGGCAGGGGGGAAGGGGTGCTGTCACCAGCAGTGACAGCAGTGGACCACCAGTGGAGACTGCAGGGGTACACAGCCCTCTGCCATTTGGCTGCCAAACCCCTCCAGACCATGAAATCAGCACCTCCAGACCACCACACAGATGAGCCCTGTTCCACCCTGCCAGGCTCTGCAGACACCATCAACAGAAGGTTGTGGCCAGCACTGCTGCATCTCCATTGGCTTTCTCAGCTTTGACCCAGGGAAATGAGACCCTGCTTTTTGTATCAGTTCCTTCATCTCCTTCATAGGTAAGAAGACAAGTCTACAGCACCAATCCAAGGAAATTATTAATGATCTTTCACTTTTATGCAACCAGCTCCAGTGCTCACTAGAGCAGGCTTGCCTCCTGTTTGTGACTGTCCTGCTGCCTCTGTTGTCAAACAATGTTGTTTTATAACAACATTTGTGTTGAAGTGGATTATTATCGGGTTGACTACCCCTTAGGGTGTAATGAAAAGCATTCATTAATGCTCAGGGCAGGAGGGCTAATTACTTCTTTATAAAAAATCCGTGCTAATTGCCAATAACTATTTTATTGAATGGGTCTCACAGAGATAATTTTGATTGTGTTTGATTTCCCTCTCATATTGTAATGCTTAATGCATAGTCCAAAGGAGCTGGGAACAGCTAGGTTATCCAGATGAGCATGGGGAGGAAACCCCACCATTACAAAGACCAGTGGACCATGCCAGTCTATGCTCAGTTCAGTGCTCGAGCCTGCCCTGGTGCTGGCCAGGATTTTCTGGGTCTTACACCTTCCTGCTTCCACCAAGCAGGTGGAGACCTGTTTTCTGCACTCCCCCAAGGCACAGCATTGATTCTGGCAGGCCTTGGAGAATTCTGCTCTGGCAGAGCAGAGGGAATGCATGAGGCTCAGGCAGGTTCCCTCCAGAGCTGAATTCCACCTCCCCTGCAGAACAAGGCAATCCCTGGCCCTGCAAGCACCAGGGCTGCATGAGGGCAAAAGGAGTAGCACACAACAGCAACCCATGTGGTCAGTGTACCCATTCCTCCACTTGGAAGACTCATTCACCTGATCTTTGGGTCACACTGCACTCCAAGATGAAGAAAATTCTGAATAATCATTTGTTCGCTGTTATTTACAGGTAAATACAGGGCTGAAGATACCAAAAAATCAACACAAGCCCCAACCAAGTCCTTTCAGTTCTATTGAGGCAACGATGACTTAGAAACACTACATTAAAAGCAAACCCCACAGAAGTGCAGTCAGCCTGTGGGAGGCAGAGTAGGAAACCACCAGGGTCCAAAGGCTCCTGCAGAGCCTCAGGAGGTGCCGTGGGCTGATGCTGGCTGTGAATTTCACTGGATGTGCACTGCAGTAGTTTCTAGCCGTCTGACACCCACAGACTCCCACAAAAGGCTGCTCTCACCAGCCAGGGGATGTAAGAGGTGTCTTGGCAGGCAAGTCCCCTCCAGACCAGACCTCAGACCCCGTGGCTGCAGAGCTGAGCTGCTGAGCCCACTCACCTTGGAGCTACTGTCAGATGTACCATCAGATTGAGCTACTTCCCAATTCCACCCCCTCTGATTGGAGAATTTTTTTCCCCTTTTTTCCTTCTCCTCTGCCACCCCAGCAGTTTTACAGGGCATCAGTCTTCTCTCACATCATACTTTCTAATTCTCTACTCAAAAAGATAAAGCACACAAACCATGCCCTCCATATGCAAGCCAGAAAACTCTCTTTCCCCCTGGAAATCACAGTTTAAAAAATATTAGTGTTTTTTAACTTGGTTGAACAATCTCCATTTTAAGAACAGATAGAGCTTTCAGAAATGACTTTTCTCAGTGCCCTGAGAGCTTTCGAGAGGGCCAAATTAACAAGAAGTTGGTCGTTTGGCACCTTCTGAAAGCATTCTGGAAATACCTCCAGGAGTTGCCTGGAATCTACTGCTTCTGCAAGTCTTGGCCAAGTACGGTGAATAAAAAATACCATTCAGGTATTTTAAACTTAGTAGTTGCTTTGGGAATGTTTGGAGTTGCACAGTGCACCAGGGATAGAATCACAGAATTACAGAATGGTTTGGATTGGAAAGGACCTTAAAGATCATCTTGTTCCATCCTCCCCCTTGGGTGAGGCTGCACAGGGCCCCATCCACCCTGGCCTGGATATTTTGTGTCTGTAATATACATTCCCCAGTTATTGATCACACAGGAGGACCACAATCTATAATAAGTCCTCGGTGCCACCTACAGACAGCTTCAGACACCAAAAATAAGCACGCTGCAGCTACCAGGGAGCAGAACAGACTCCAGAGCTTGAGGACTTGCTGCCTCAGCACAGCTTGCTTTCCATGAGCTTGCACACACCAAATATCTCCAGTCATGCTGGACAAAACTGAAATGACTTCAGAATAAAATGTTTCCTGGTTGCAACGGGAACAGGTGCAGCGACAACAAAAAGGCAAAAGCAACAGCTTTTCACTTCAAAACCAGGCCAAGCTGGCAGAAACAGCTTGCAGAAAGCTGACCATACTTTACACATTTGGAGGGCAAAACACTTTTACTTACAAAATAGAAAAGCATTATTTCTATGTCAAATCTTTATTTTTGGACACAGGATCTTTAGGAGGATCTTTATTTTTGTGATACAGGTTCATAGTGAAGCAGGCCTCACTCAGGCCTGGTGGAAGTGTTTTATGCAAGGGGCTTGGCTGGCAGTAAAATAACTTCCTAGCTTTAAAATTATCTTCAACAGTAATTAGCCATTGAAGTCAAGGGAAGAATCACAGAAGACAAAATCATCTTAGGGGCAGGCCTGGGTCCTCCAAGGAGCAGCAGCCTGAAGATCTGTAAGCAAAGCCAGTCCCTTCTGCAGTGATGCTCGCCCACGGATGGCAGCAGCAGCAAGGCCTCCAAGAGCTGCCACAGTTCACTGACACAGTGAAAAATCATCTTCACAGCAACATGCTGGCCTCTCAGCAGAAACCAGCCCTGGGAGGCAGCTCAGGACAGCACACACATCAGCTAAGGCTCCTGGTCCACCTTACAGGCAAACCAAGCTGGCAGCTCACTGGGGCCAAAGTAAGGTGCTGCTCCTTCTTCCTCCTCCCAGAGTCCCACTTCATCTGTGTCATGATTTTGTGGTGGATTTGGCAGTGCTGGGGTAACAGTTGGACTGATCTTAGAGGTGTTTTCCATCCTAAATGATTCTGTGGTGCTCCACTCGACCCCCAGCCATGCCCCATTCCTTCCACCTCTCCCAGGGCTTACCTGGCTGCCCCATCATCTGCTTCCACTCCCACACCTGCCCACCCTTCTTTGGCTCAGCTGGTTCATTAATTGCACAGAACACAATTAGCTCAGGGAGGGATGAGGCGGCCAGAGCCAGCCCGGCACAGCAGGAGCCGATTCCCCTGCTGCTCACTCAGTTCATAGCAGAGGGACTGCAGCCCCTGGGGCACAGACCTCTGGGACCTGTGGCAGCTTCACCTCTGGGAGGAAAATCCTGCCTGGCTGACACTGACCCGGTCTCTGGCTTTATTTCCTACATCAGCCACCCCAGTTGTCCCTCCAGGCGGGAGGAAGGGAAGGGAGCGGGGGATGCTCCAGCCCCAGCCCCACCCGGGGCAGGGGATGCCGCGATGCCAGGCAGCGCAGCCTGGGTGGTCCCAGCCCGAGCTGGGGGATTTCGCCAGGGAAGCCCCTGGCAGTTCCTGGCAGCCGGATCCTCTTCAGGGAAGCTGCCAGGAGCCTAATTAACACACCTACCCCATAAAAGCAGGAGTGGTGCTGCGCTGAGGGAAACAATCCACCACGCATTGAAGGGCTTTGCTGAATGGATTGAATTCAGCGCTTACGCCTTAAAGCTGAGCTGTGCTCAGCTTTCCTGAATGGGGACAGGCACGTTTGGGGGCCTGCTGACCTGTCACCCAACATCAGCATCTTCAAAAGCAACAGCTCTTGGCGCAAACAGCTCTTTCTTTCAGGAAAATGAAAAGGGGGGAAAAAAAAGGAAAGAAAACCGAGGAGAGGCTGGTGCTTTTGTGCTCCGGAAGGTCACTGGTGACTCCTGAAGGAGGCGGTGGCAGCCTCACCCACCTCCCTCCCCTCCAAGAGGCAAGGGGAAACCTGCCCGGCAGTGAATGGAGGAGGGAAACTGGGGCAGCTGGTGGGCCAGTTCTTTCTGGTATGGAAAAACATCGCTCTGTGAACATCCTGTGCCTCCAGGAGAAGGGCATCGCTCCAGCACAGCGTAGCCCCAGCAACCAGCGAGCGGCTGTGGCTGTTCTCAAGCCCTCAGAAGAGGCTGCAAATGTGAGCGCTCTGACCTGCCCGGTGGCTTTGTCCCCAGCACCGTCCTGCTTGGCTGCCCAGCATAGAAGCAGGACCTGTACTGGCATCTCCACCTTTAAACATGTCTCGTTTCCTCATGGCAGATGTTTTACTGATCTGCTTTAATCTTGGGGACCAAATTCCTCCTCTATTT
Source organism: Onychostruthus taczanowskii (assembly GCF_017590055.1). Classification (NCBI taxonomy): domain Eukaryota; kingdom Metazoa; phylum Chordata; class Aves; order Passeriformes; family Passeridae; genus Onychostruthus; species Onychostruthus taczanowskii. Next base: position 8,434,409 of record NW_024498906.1, on the reverse strand, counting down.
GTAAAGCTATTTTTCTCTTTCCTCCTCTAGAAGGGCTCTCTGAATAAAGCTAAAGAAGATGCTACTGGGATTTTTAAGACATGCTGTCAGGATTCTGCCCCTGTGGCTGTGAACCCTTCCAGAGCTGCGAGTGGGAGTGTCACTGTCATATTTTGTGAAAAATCCCTTCGCCAGGATTTCTTCTCCTGGGAAGCTGCAAAGCTTCAGAGAAAAATGAAAACAATATAATTATCTGATTGCTTCTCCTGTTTTTGCTGCTTTGGAATGTGGTCTGGAGATTGTTTACCAACTGGTCATGGTTTGATTGGTCTCATGTGAATTGTTTTAACTTAATGACCAATCACGGTCCAGCTGTGTTGAGACTCTGGAAGGAGTCACGAGTTTTCATTATGATTCTTGTTAAGCCTTCTGTCTGTAGCCTTCTCTATTCTTTAGTATAGTTTAGTATAGTTTTAGTATAGCATTCTTTAATATTGTACAATATCATAATAAATTAGCCTTCTAAGAACGTGGAGTCAGATTCATTCCTTCCTCCTTCTGTCTGGGGACCCCAGAAAGTGCCACAGTGGGAGTGCACTGCCCATCCCAGCACCACCCAAAGGTTCCCCAGGATCTGATGCTGGAGGCACCAGGCAGGGCAGCCCCCCGGGCAGAGGTCACTGTGGCACTGATGGATGGACAGACAGACAGACGGACAGAGGAAGGACTGGGACTCCAGCAGCTGCACAGCTCCCACAACCAGAAAGCTCCAGGACTTCTCAAGTCTCCCGCTCTGTCCACACTGCCAAGCTAAGGGCTTGGCCCAAAATTGCCAGGTTTAAACTTCCATGGGTTTTCTGTCACATCTGTGACATTTCACTTTTTCAAGTGAGAAAGAGATAACTACCTGCCTACCCCTCAACCCCAAAGCTCTCGTCTCTCCTTTCTCACCAAAATCAAGAGAGAAATGCTTAATGCCAAAATCACTCACAGCACTAAGGATGGGATAATTAAACACTGCAGTTTTCTAACAATTACAAGAAGAAAACTTGCAAAGCCAAGGGCATGTATTTGTCACACGGTGAAACCAACTGTAGAAGGAGTTTTGAAACAATTCCAGCTCTTTCTCCTTTTTTTTTTTTTCCCCCTTGTCCCAGGGTAGTAACATTTCTCTTTTACAAGCAAATTAGTTGTTAAAAAACACAAAAAGACACGTCATACCAATCTGTTCCAGGGTGTTTCATGTTCACTTCCCCACCTCCCAAAAAGTGTTTTGTTATAACTAAAGAATGAGACAGAAGCAGCTAGAAATCTGTAATGGTTCCATTTATTAATACGTATATCACAAATACTCACAATATCAATGCATTCTCGTTGGCATGCTAGACAGAGGCATTATTAAAAAAGTCCTATTTTTTTTAAAAAGGTTTTAAACTTTTGCTTTCCCCCAAAAATATTTCATATGCCTGTTATTTTTTTTTGCGATTTTTTTTTCTTTGTGTGTCTGTGTGTGTGTTTTTATTTCGATTTGATTCAACAATGTACTTGGTGGCTGCAACCTCAATGCAAAAAAGAAAGAAAAAAAAAGAAAGAACAGGAAAGAAGTATGAAGGCCGCAGTACAGCACAGTTCAATTAGTTCATAGCTACGTAATAAAAATAAAGGGAGCAAAAATTTCTGCCTTCACAGTAAGCAACAACACAGCTTAATAACAGTATTACACAGGATCAGGTTCCGAGGCAAAATGCACTAGACAAAGCCTACCGGGATACGCACTAGGCATACAACACTGAGTAAGAATCAAAGATGTAGAAGAACATCAGGAATAACAGTTCCCTTCAAGCACAACATTTTAACATCATTTTCAAGTATCTTTATGTTATGTTACTGATTCCTTTGTTTTTGGGGAGAGGGGGACAGGCGCAGGGGAAGGGGGAAAGGATGGAAACCTTAGTAAAGCAATAAACAAAACCAAGAAATTAAGATAAAACCAAAAGAATATATATTTCATATACCGGTTTCTATGAATGTGTGCAACACTTATTAACCATGGTGAAAGGCTAATTATGCCCTCCAGTCACTACATGCACAGCCCGATCAATGCTGTTAATGAGTTACCTTTGTTAACTTACGATGCAACTACTGTGTGACCAAGAACATACAGACGGTGCCGTCCTGGGCCGAGCCGCGGGGGTGGGGGCTGGCTCTGGAGGCCGAGGGGACCCGGCCACTCGGGGGGGCACCGTGGAACTTCACAGAATGGGACACTACGCATGGGACAGTTCGGGAGGTGGGGTGCGAGTGTGCGCGCGCACGGGCTTGCTCGTGGGGGTGTGCGTGCGTGCGTGCGAGAGACAGTGTGTGCTATAACATTCATGGCAGTCTTTCTCCAATTCTGCAGCTCCTGGTCTTCACACAGGCTCTGGACTTCACACTTCTTGAAAGACTGGAGAGGAAAAAACCCAAAAAACAAAACAACAAACCAACAAGTGGGTTGCTTTGGTTGATATCGGTATTCGCAGCAGGTGTTTTGCTCTCTCTTCCCAAGAAAACTGAAATGATGAAATTCAACACTGCATTTTCCCACCCCTCTTATTTCTTTCCCACCACACACAAAACAGGGATGAAAATCCCAAAGCAAAGAAGCCCATGGGCAGACTTAATTCTCAATGAACACGCTCAGAATGTAAAACCTGCTCGCTGTCTTCAGCAGAAACAGCACAGCCACAACGACACAGCAAGGCTTTTATAGTTTTACCACCTGGAAAATGGGAAAAGCTCACCTTGTTACACCATCTCATACTGGTTAGCAGTAATAAACCGGGACAGGCAGCATGCCAGCAGCATCCCGATCAACTGTTCCAGACAAGACAGAGACAGAACAGAATTTAAGTTAAGTACATCAGTGCAGAGCATTGGTAAACAAGTAATTAATGTTCTGGAGTTATTATGCACAACATATTTATGTCCTATTTTAAAGACTGCTCTAATTAGGAAAACAGCACTAAAATCTGTTATCTTTGTCAGATCTTCCTCTTGATTTTTTACATTTATTTGACAGACAGCATGCCTTTTTGGCATTTTTTAATCCTGTTGTCAATGTCTGGCCAAACCAGATGTGGATGAATAAATAAACTGATGGGGGTATCAGCTTGTTACAGGCTGTATTTCACTTGCTCCACCCATCAGCCTGAGAGCTAGTGCCTTTAACTTCTTTATCACTGCGCTATGGAAAAGCTTCCTGATGTCCCACAGTGGTTATGCTTCCTTTACAGCACCATACAAATGAGTGCAGTAAATCTGGAAATAACTTTTTAAAAATTCGTTCACTATTCCCTTGGCTGTCACTCAGATTATTGAAAACAGATCCCAGGCTTCCACTCATCAATAAGCACTCAGTCTTTTCAATGTTTTGTCTACTGCAGTTTCTTAGTGCTTCCTTCATGTGCCAACAGTGTTAATATGCTGTAAATAATTCAGTCTCGCTTTTCTCATTGGTGTTGGTCAATTAATTAACTCCTGAGCATATCCAGAGCATGCCCAGGTATGACTGGCTGGCTGCTCATCCAGACTGGATCCTCCTGTTTCACTCCCCTGGATTTTGTGTCCCTTCTCCTAGAGCAGGCAGTGCTCCCTGTTAACACAATCATCATCAAAATCCTCTGTATCAGGCAACTGCTTGATTTGGGCTGGCACCAGCCCAGAGCAAGGCCAAGCCAGGGTTAACTCAAATCTGGATAAACTGTTATCCTCTCTCTAAGATGTCACAGTCCTTGTCAACCCATGCTTCTTTTGCCAGAAATTTGTTCCGTTTCCTGTTTCAGTGCCCACCAAAGCTCTTCTGGGAATTTCAAAAGGGCACCGAGTCACATTAAAAAGCAGGTTGAACCCTCCTGTTCCCCACATGCACCCCCTGATTTTGGCACCAAAGATGACACTGCCTTGGTTAGAACTAGATGTGGGGCACTGGTCAATATGTGCACTGTGAAAACCCTCCTCAGCTCTGAAAATCTCAGTTTATACCAAGAAGACATTTTAGCCATTTTGTTGCCTTTTCTACTCATCACTGGGAGGATGATTTAATCAATTGCTGAAGGTGTTGCTGAAAACCAAGCAGATTCTACAGGTTACGAGAGACTCCTGCAGCTGACTCACGCACTGTTTCTTTAGCTCAGTTGAATTTTGGAGAATGAGATTTCTGTTGGACAGTGCTATGTACTTCTCCATGCTCTGACCGGCTGAGCAGAGTGAGTGCCTCTGGGTGGCCCTGTCCCACCTCCTTCACTGTCACTTTTCTGTGTTTGTGGTGACTTTCAGTCTTTCTTTACCTTCCTTGGCTGCACTCAGAAGTTACCGCTCTGCCTTACTGCATTTTTAAGTAAGATGAACTTTGGAGTGTACTTAGTCCAAAATATTTTCCCTGAGCAAATTCCAGCCCAGACCTGAATCAATTCCTCTCTACAATGGCCAAGAATGTATGTACATTGAAGTTGTTTATTTTTGCCCATCACAAGCTCCCAGGTTACAGCCAGTGTTTTTTTCAACCACAATCTGCTGCTTGTATCAGGTTTACAAGGGAAAAGATGCTGTAGCCTCTACAAACAGGAAACCACAGGCTTTCCTTTCCCCCTTCAACTGGAGAAGACTTCCCCAGACCTCTAATTAGGGATTCTCCTGTTCTGTGCAGGCTGTAACTCCAATAATCAGTGTGTCTAAACTTTGTAGCATCTGCAGGCGTGTAATGGTGTTTTGTTTTACTCAGCTCACTCCTAAGACAAGTGCCAGTTTACTCATGAATCTATCTCCATGATCTTTGGCCCACTTATTGATTCTTGGCTCTGACCTTAGGCTGGTTTAGGCATTTAAGTGGTTATAGTGACATAATGTTTAACTCTGTATTTCAAAATTAATAGCATGCATGTCAAGACATTACACACACATTTTATTCAGCATTTCCAAGTATTACCAGGACATAACAGAGCTATTATAAATATTCTAGAAATACTTTGAATGCATACAAAAACATGTGCTTTTCAATGTGTTGACTTCCACATTTAACCACAAGAGCACTGCTCCTCCTGTAGCCAAAAAGAGGCAACATTGTACTGAGCTGCTGAATTTTCTTCATGGTGCTCTTTCATTACAGGCAGAACTAGAGTCCTCTGTTTTTCAGTCAGGCTAGAGGCTCCCAGGCTGCAGCACAAATCAGCACTCTCCACCCTGCCTTGCTCTCTGCATTTGTTCCATCACTTGCCTCCTCTGCTCTTCAGGCAGGAGGAAGCTCCTTATCCTATTGTGCACCAGGTTCCTGCAGCTCCTTTGAAAAACCAGAAGAATTGGAGTTAAAGGATTCCCACAAAGAAACTGCTGCTGGGAGCTGCATTCATTTCCCTGCACTCCCATTGCCTCTCAAATGCCCCATCTCAACTTTTATCCACTTATTCATTTATTTGATTTTAGTCTCTTGATTTTTGAGTGCTAAGTTGTCAGACTTGGTTCTGCATTTGTCTTCTCTCTTACTTTTTTCCTTTTCTTCCCTTTTTTTTCATATGATTATCTTGGTCTTCTGAGCTATTATATAGAAACCAGAGAGTTTTCCATACTGTGGTCATGCCACAGGAAACTTGAAAATGCTGATAAATTCGTTGGTTTAGAGAAGTGGGAAACCCACTCCCCTCAGGCCACAGGTCATTCCAGCAAACAGAATGCAGTGAATTTCTCATGGTTTCTAGGAGCAATCTCAGGCACATCTTAATTCTGACCATTGAAAACCATCCACAGCATATTTTGTAGCAGTCTTATCCCTCCTGTACACATAATAACTGGCTTTTTAATACTTATTCTGTAGGAGTTACCACTGACTGGAAGCTGTTCTGCATGACATATTTAATACACCTTATTATACTGAAGAGAAAGCAACTGAATTGCAATTTGAATTTCCATTTTATTTTGGGTCTTGGTATTGTCACCATTTTTCATTCTTTGGGAGAATTTCTATAAATAGAAATGTATTGAGCTAACTTGGAATTCATCAGCACATCAGGTAAGCCAAAAATGGCAGGGGGGTTAATCCATCAGGAATACAGGAATAATTTTTTAGCTCAATACCTTGTCATATTCTCAAAATGCAAATCTCCAAACGCTCAAGTTCTCTGGCTCTGTTTTAAAAGAGAGAATTTTCTGTGTCACATGTCACTTACTTAAGTCAGCCTCCTGTGCTGGGGTGTGCCTCTGTCACAGGCCCTGCCTCCACACTGAATCCACTGTGACCAGCCTTTAGAAACAGCCCAGGCTTAGACCAGATTTCAAGTCACATATGGGATGCTGATGTGGATCCCTCACCCCTGAGCACGTCCCAGCCTCCCTGTGCTCAGGGGGGAGCTGGAGCAGACAAGGCGGATGGTGTCTGCACCAGAGCTGCCCACACTGATGCTGACAGCGAAGAGGGCAGGTGGGTGTTTGAATTACCGTGGTTTCTGCCGGGCTGTTGGGGTCCACTCCAGCTAGCTATGGACCCTTGCTCACACAATAATTCATAGACAACGGTAAAGATTGAGAAGTGCTCTTCTCCACGTGGGAAACATTGTCCTTTATTCCAAGAGACACACTAGGTGGACAAACCCACGGGAGAAAGAGGGCGTTCCCTGGTGGAAGGGGGCTTTTATACCCCCCGGGATGGGGACGGAGGGAGAGGTCCACAGCCAGTGGATACCAGTGAGGAGTGTGAGGGGAGGGGAAACCCAGGGGAGAGACCACCAGGGGGTACTGGGGTGGGTGAGGGAAAGGCCATGAGATGGGGGAAAGGGGTAACAAACCACATGATATAACATAAGCTATTCAGTGCAATAGAAAAACTACTCTGTGCAAATTCCCAATCACCCAGTGCAAAAGAACAACTAAATAAACTAGTGCACCACAACAGGTGTTGCACAGTACAAAGGATCCATGGGAATTTATCTTAGACTGATGGGATCTGTACATGCCCAACAACTGGTTTGGAGCATTTGGAGAGCCCCTGATTGTCAGTTCTTCAGCACAAAGGGAATAATGTGGCCTGAACACTGCACTGAGCCTCCCCTACTCACAACCTGTAAACCCCTCTCTTGCATTCCTTAAGCCAATGCCTGCACTGTAGTTTGATCTAGGCACAGCTCTCCATCATCTATGTAGTTTGCATAATTTTATTCTCTGTTGGGCACAACACAGCAATAATTTTTCTGCTCTGAAGAGCACCTGCTAAATGGAAATTATTCCAGCTGGAAGTGAACGTTGGCATCCAAGTCCAAAAACCATCAAATTTTATTTTATTGTTATTATTTCAAACCCGAGGAGCAGATCAGACAAGGTCAGCAACACAGTGTTTTTTATAAGAACTCTTGAGTCTGATGGGGAGGTCTGTGCCAGGCCTGTAAGATTTGCAATGCCATTACATCAGCTTTCCCTATTTCTGGGCATCAGCACATTCCCCATGCTAGTCAACACCTAACAAATCACGTGAAGGAAAGGCCCTTGAGCATGCTTTACTGTAGAAGAGCAACATGATTTAATTTGTCTTTTATTTAGATTAAACCTATTCTCAATAGGAACAGCAAAACCTTGCCTACAGCTGGAGCCCTGCCTGGCATTACTGCCAGCCACGTTAACCTGAAATCAATTTGTAAACACTGTCCCTAATTGGGCCCAGCAAAACAGATTACTCAGTAAATTACAACTGGCCGCCTTCTATTCTTCACAGCCTGGGAGAGCTGTGTTTTTCCCCTCTGCAGCCTCTCTCTTCTCTTTTTTAGAAGTCTGCTAACACCCCAAGCAGCTGGGTATGTCCTCACAGAGCCAGAGACCAGTGCCTGCGCTGGGGAGTGACATCCCCACCTGGCAGCAGGGCTCCTGGTGCCACCAGCAGCTTGAGATGCCAACACCACACCAAAACCCACCTCGTTTTCCCCTTCAGCCACAAAGTGCCTTGCAGCCCTTGCTGCTTGCAGCCTGCCTGAAACACCCATTAAATGCTTTCAGGAAGTACTGGTCCTGACTTTTTCCCCCAGCAGCATATTTTACAATTCTACTTGTCTCGTTTTTCTTTTGGATAGCTTTACAGGAGGCATTTAAAAAGATGCTTTAGAGCCTTCTGGCTATCTAAAACCCAAACTGAAACCCGAGCCTGGAGTCCTATAGCAGCAATCAAGCCACAATCAAGGCTGGAGAAGAATATCAATACTGTCACCATTCAACAAGAATTAGAATAGCCTATTAAAAAAACCCCTGACCTCCCCTTGTCCATGCACAATCAGCTCCAGATTGTTCACCTTTTCTGTATCTCTGGCAGGCAGGCACATGCTCTGTTGTGATGAACCAACATTTCCACCCACACCAAACCCCGGGCTGCTCGCATCCAACACCTTGGCTACAGGGCATCAGGCCTCCAGATATGCCCAAGGCAGGGCAGTCAGTCATTCTGAGCCCAGAGGATTTTAGGGCTCCCTCAGGCTGTGTGCATGCTGGTGGAGAAGATGTGGGGGCCATTTTTCACACAGCTTGGGGACAGTTTTGAATTGTGCGCATTTCTCTCTCTCTCATTTCTGCGTGTTTCCAGCAGAGTCCTTGCTGTGACACACAAAGTGACTGGTATAAAGAGCATCTTGTTGAAAGATGCAGGTGTTTTCCTGCCCCTTCTCGATCAGAACAATCTGACCAGAGCTATACTTCCCCCAGTTCCTGTCTACATAAATGCAGTTTGGATATCATGGAGCAGAAAACCCCTGCTCAGCTGTCCTCTTGTTGCTCTCTTGCCACACTCATTTTGGTGCAGACAAGGAGTTGGTTTAACAATCTGATTTTGGTAGACTTAACGTTTCTCACTGTTCAGTGTTAAAGGGAAAATAAATAAAATTGGTCACAAAGCGTCCTCTCCAGGCTCCAGATCCAGGATGGGGAGGCCTGAGGGTGCACTCCTTTGAATTCTTGAGTCCTTTAAGAACAAATAAGAGTACTTAGAAGATAGAAGCCTACCCAAACAATGGATAAGCTATTTGTCTTCTTAGCGTTTATGCTCCATTTAAGCCAATGTTTTATTGGGTTAACCTCTATTTGACCCAGTGCAGGGACAAGTTGTTTTCCTTGAGCTAGTCATTAGCTCAACCGTAACTGATATTCCCAAGGAGAAACTTCATTTAAGTTGAAAAAAAGAAAATCAATGAACAGATGACCTCAGGACTAATGAGCATGCTGAGTTCAGTCCCTTTCCATAATCCTTCTTTCCCTGAAGTCCAGGTAAGGAAAAAGAGGAGAAAAGAAAAGAGGGGAAGGGGAGTGTTTGTGTACTTACCTGTGAGAATGCAATCCCAAAAGCCACTCCAGCTATGATTCCCATATTTGTCTCCATAAAACTGGTCACCAAGTCATAACAGCCCTGGAAAACAAACGTCATCATTCTTTGTACTGACCTTCCCTGCCGTGAATGCATACATACAAATTTCTCATTTAGAATGAACTCTGGCTAGACAATATTTCTGCTGTAATTTCCAACAGTGTCACCTTTTTCTAAAATAGCAGTTCTGAGTGAATGATGTGGACTTGTGGTAAAACAAATTACTTTTAGAAACAAATGCATTTCAATACTTTTAAAATCTAAATGTGATGTTGCACTCATCTTTATGGGTCTTTTTAAAGGAAGTCAGTTAAAAAACAATATAGCTTTGACCTGAAACCAAACCAGTAACAATACACCAATGGTATATAATACAATACAGATGTCAAAAATGAATAAATGATGCTCATTTCCTAATACTCTAGATATTTAATAAAGTGTCCCTTGAGGCATTCTGCTTGCCTTTACCCATCAAAGGACACCAGGCAAGGCACTGAACAGCATGTAACTTTAAACCATGTAACAAAGTTATCAAGGGTTTTGTATGAATTTTCTTGGTTCATTTGCCCTTGGACATAAAATTCCCTGTCCTGCTCCCCAAACTGAATTTTCTCTCTGCTGACTTGCTTTCTCAGACCTCAATTCACAGCTCAGACTGGGGCCAGAGGATTCACGTACAATATCTGCCCTTCTCTTGGACAGAGTTTTTGAGATGTCCCCCCCTCAGTACAATAATGTTTGCCAAGTTTCTCCCCTCACCTACTTGACCCCTCAAAAAAGCATTTGAAGTTATCTCTTACTTTGTGGTGCCTAATTTAATCTAAACATGTGACTTGATACGTGAAGAAAAAAAGAAAGATGGCACCAAAACCACTACATGTCTTTTTTCTTTCTTTATTAACCCTGTCATTATTAACCCCCATTATCTGTCCCCACAACCCAAAGTCACTGCTCAGCCCCTTTTGCCACCTTCCTCAAATGACCAACACTCTGGCTTAAGGCCAGTCCTGAGGCATTTTATACATTTTATCTTTATCCACTTGATCAGAAATTGGAAAACTCAGAAATAACAGTGAGTTGCCTTTCCCAGCTTGAACTCCTGTCCCATAAGAGAGAAGTGTCTCCACATTTCACCTACACCCATACCCTCCTCATTCTGCAAGCACTGTAAGAACTCTTGATGGCCTCAGAGCATCAGGTGCTTGTAAAAAATAACAGTGAGAAGGACAATGTTCTTTATTTCAGACAGGCCATTCATTAAATAAATTGTACCATTTCTTTAACTTCTTTTATAACATCACAAGACATTTAATCCTGAGAGTAATGAAGTGCTGAACCTAATAGTAGCTGAGGACCAGCACAGCCGGTCCTGATTAATTTCTGAAATGTTTATGTGTACATATCAACTATGTTTTACCACAGTGTACAGCAAGTCTGATTCAAGCTTGCTTATTTAACCCATCAAACAACTACAGTTTGCGTGCTTTACATGTTATGCAATGAGATTAGATTTCTCAAGCAGCATTTTCATTCTGTCTGACATGGCTTAATGGTCTCCCAGCTCTTCTGAAACCTGTTCTGTTGAAGAGCCTTCGAGAGATGCAACACCGAAGCACAGTGGTAATCTGAGGAGGACAGAAGCTCTTGTCAACAAAAGATGCAATGTCAGAGTTTTGATCGCCCTCCTCACTTGAAGACTCTGTTTTCCCAAGCCACAATAATCTGTTTTCTGAAGAACATTGCTTACATATGGCTCAGTTGCTCATGGGCTGAGTGCAAGCAGCACCCACTGGTGCCTTACAGGACAGAAGTGTGTGAAGCACTTTGGAGCATCCCTGGGTGCTGATCAGAGATCCAGAGCACAGAAGGGACAGTTTACAAAGCATCTGATCTTTCTCGACTCCATGCATCTGTTCCCTTCTTAAGATTTTAGAGAGAAATAGTTCTTGAGGTTTCTTGGTAAAGAACTGTGATTAAAAGCACTAGATGAACATTAATTAGCTAATCCTAATGACAGCCCTTAAAGTTAGGTATTAGTGCTGCCTGAGATGAAGAAACAGAGAGCCTAAATAATTAACCCAAGGTCACTAAGCAAGTTAGGGTCAGAGCTGGCAAAGAAAATCCAGGAATGCTGTCTTTTAGTCCTGTAATTGTATTATTAGTTTAATCCTCTTTGGTTAATTCATTAGTAGTCCTCAGAAACTGCTAATAATTTGATTAGCTCATAGAGAACTCGTTTTTCTGATAGTTTTTCAAAATCTACCAAAATATATAATCCAAATACACTTGTCCACAGTCATGGTTGAGATGGGTCTTCCACAACACAGGCAATAAATATTTTCCTTTTTCTCCAGCACTCAGAGAGCAAAGGGCCTGTTTCCAAATCGAGCAAGGGGCTTGGGTCAGAGGCAATGATGTTTGGTATCTATCTGAAGTGAAAGGACAGGGCCAAACAACATTTTCTCCTTCTTGCTTCTTATTCCCATGCACCTTTCAGAAGCATCCCACTTTATTCAAATGTCTGGGACAACTCCGAGATCTCACGACAGCTGAGTAGAAATCTGCAACCTCTGATTTTCAGTGGCTATGTCAGAAAATGAGACAAAACCATATGAACTTCTAAACACCCAAATTTCCTCTAGGTAATTAAATCAAGTAATTACTTCAGCTATTTCCTGAAGAACCAGCAGTGTTTTTCTGTTGGGTGACTTGTGCGTTTGACAGGAGAGCAAGGAGCAACAATGGCTGGAAATGTGTTATAGCCCCGGACTAGAACTCACTGATTCCTCAGTCACCTCCTACAATTCAGCAGGCATCCTGAGACAAGAGGGACTCCCAAGAGGACAGGGATGTCCCTGAGCAGGCAGAGCAAGCCTGGCACTTGGGGGAAACCCAGATCAGTGCTGGGAGTGCCAATGGTACCTGAATGGTTTTGCAGCCAGGAAAGGTTTGGAGTGCAGGGCTGTGCTGAACTGCAAAGCTGCTGGAACACCAGCCACAGCAGAAAGCTGGGAAGCTGCTCCTGCTGGTAAGGGGAGCAGCAGCAGAGGCTCAGGATGGGCTGCCCAGGAGGCACCATGCCCGTGGGTGCTGGCTGTACTGCACATGCCCTACATCCACCCTGCCCTGCCTCTCACCTTCCTTCCACTTCTACAAAAACATCAAGTTAGTACAAATTCACAAGGAGCAGCTGAACAAAGTGGCTCACCATCCATACTCATGCAAGATTACTCTGCTGGTGCTGACTGTGAGTTACTCAACCAATGGACACCACCAACATTCCACACATCTGCACAAAGTTGCTCTCATTAAACCATTGCAAAAAAAAAAAAAAAAAGGAAAAATAAAAGCTTAGTGGAAAATAATCCTCTAGCATCCCTTTTACAATACATGCCAGAAAATGTTGTCTACTTGACTGGTTTTCAAAGATGTTTCAGGCTGTGCTCAGCCACCAGTCCAACCTTCTGAGTCACAGGTGACTGAAGTGAAAAAGACAGAAACAGAAGAGACAGAGGCATTTCCATATTTCCTCTGTTGTCCTCAGGACTTCTATTTATTTTTAAAATAGATCTCTGAAAATAAAAACAGAAAAGAAAAGAATCCTTAAGTCTGACTAAGCTGTGCTGCTACTTAGAGTGGTGATTTAGCCACAATATCATTCCTCTTACCAACAAACTATTCCCTCTCTTGCAAATCTCAAGTGAGAAAGAATTGATGAAACTCTAGCACTCGAAGCAATAACTTGAGTAGCACTTCTTCAGCACAATGTCTAATGCATAGATGCTGCATTATTTTCTCTTCATTCTTCACTTTCTTAGTGTTTTCTGTATTTTTATTATCTAATTATTAATTTTCCTTCTGTTCTCCCTACTTGCCTTCTCAATACTATTTCTGTCTTCCCAACCCTCTCCTCCAGGTGACCCCAGGGAAAGGGTCGCTTTGGCTGGGCTGTGCTCACAGCCTTATATCTCCAAAGATTTTAACTCACAATAAATGTACCCACCAACCACAACATTTACTGTCAATCCTGTGTTTCCTCAGAACTGCTGCATCTGGGATTGGATTTCAGAAAGGCCAGCTCAAAGAAAATGAAGTAAGAGCAGGACCAAGCCCATCCTTACCATCACTCCAGCCTTACTTGCACATTATCAACCATGAAATGAAATGAAATGCACCTGCAAGCAGGCATACACTCCACTGGGGTGCTGGGTGGTGTCACAAGTGCCCCTGGCACAGGTTACTGGTACCTTCTGGTTTACTTTAGTGGCAGCCACGGTCATGTTGCGCAGATCCTGAGTGTTACAGTCGCTGGAGTTCATGCAACAGCTCGTAGGGATGCCGTGCTTGAAGAAGTAAGGGCTGGTGCTCCAGTTGGTGTAGCTCTGAATGCCACAGCAGCTCAGCTGGGAGGGATAAGAGGCAGGTTTAAAACACACAAACAAATAAAACAGAATTAAAACTAGAACAGAATCATCTCGGCCCACTTCATAAGCTCATAATCAAAGTAATGACAGGGCACCTCAAGTTTTGAAAAGCTGATACCACCCCTGCCCCATTAATTACAAAAGTACCAGGGATGTAACTTACAGAACATGGGAGCAGATGACCTACTAAAATAAGGTATTTTATGAGCAGAACTATTATTTGTAACATTTGACAAAGGTCCAGCTGTAAACCCATCTTTTTTACTTGATGGTCTGTTGGCGTTTTTTTGTATGTTTGTTTTGTTTACTTTTTTGTTTGATTAAAGATGACCCTGTAAATTCAAGACCTCAAAGCATTACACAGAATTCCATGTAACACATCGAGGTTCAAACTAGTACAAATCAATAAGGTGAAGCCTCTCTAACTCACCAAAATAATTTCTAGGACAATTCACTGAGCTGTGAATAGAAAGAGACCATATGTTCACAGGGTGTATCTAGGAAGTCAGCTAGAAAACCCCAAATTGGGAAGGATGTTCTGATTTAGATCCTAAGCTAGAAGTCAGAGACTCAAAAGTACAGAGTGTGTGCTGAATTTTCTGCATGGAAAGGGCTTATAAATGCAGTTCCTGCGAAGAGAGAACTATGAATGAAATGAACATTCTGCTACAACAGAAACACTGAAAAACTACTCAGAACTATTTTGTTTGGTCAACTCCAAGGAATCAAAAATTTAAAATACAGGTTAACATTATGCAAACAGACAATTTGACAACAGAATATATTCAGTTTGGAGCACTGCAGTAACCTGCTAACCAGGAGAAGCCAGGTTAGAGTACAGTTTCAGCCATGCTGAAGGGTCCAACACTACAGTTTTATTTTCTAAAGGTTTGGAAATCATCAATACAATTACACTGACATTTCAGCCATTCAATCGAGCCACAATCATATGGAAAGGAAATTGGCTCATGGAACGTATTGCAAACTGAAGGAATAGCTTCTTGCTAGGGCACAGCTTCCAGTGGGAATTTAAATGTGAACTTTATCACTCTGTGTTGTAGTTGGTGGACTTGGTCTCTGGTGGGTGGCATCCCCAGCTGGTTTGGCTGTGCTGTGGCATTTGCTCCTGCCCTGTGCCCTGCTGGAAGGCAAGGCAACCCCCACTGCCCTGCTACCACCCTTGAGGGTCAGAGAAGATTTCCACCAAGCTCCTTCCCCATCCCTCCAGCACAGCTTTCATTGCCAACCTCAGCAGTTTTTCCCCTCCATTTTCCTCTGGGGAAAAGATACCCAGTTTTTCTCCTTAACTCACCAGGTCTCCTTTGCCAGCCTCTCACTGTACTTGTGAAGAGAATTGCTGCAGTTTATCAGTGATGCAGGAAACAAGATTATAAAACCCTGTCTCATCCAGCTCAAATTTAAAACATTTTATGATCTTATTGTCAAATTCCCTTAGGAACAAGGTGTGTTCTTTAGGACTATACCTGCCCATAAACCTAATTCAAGATCTGGGACCAACAACAAGCCAGTGGGACAGGCCTTGCCTTTAAAATTTAGGAATCCTGGGCAAGCACTCCAGCTGAAATACTTTTCATTTAGATCAGTTTTGCCAGCCTCTATTTGCCTTGCAAATTACACCTTGTAGGTTGAGCCATGAAAACTTCACATTCTGGGATTAAATCCATGTTTTCTCTATTGACTAATTTTTGGTACCCAGTTTTAGACTTACACTTTCCTGTACGTTATCCACTGCATGGCTCCGCTCATCATTCTTATTGTAATTCTGGATTGCTTCAGTGTATGTCCTAAGGAAAGTATCCTTGATCTGTGAGGGTGAGGGAAAAAAAAACAGCCCACATGAGCAATAAGAAGCACAACATCTGAAGCAGTTTTTGCAGGAAACAAATGCATTTCCTAACAAACTTCCTAACAAGACACCCAAACTAGCCCTTCCCAGTTGTTTTTAAGGGTGTTTTTAGAGCTGGCAGAGCTCCCTCTTAACTGTCAGGAATAATTGATGCCATTTTTCCAGTGGGATATCAGACACAAAAACAAGACCCCCCCAGCAAACTAATGTTTGAAAAAAATACTGTAAAATGACATAGCCCATCAAAAAGAAATAGTTTTATGCTTTTCCCTCCAAACACTTTGTTCCAGCACTAAGTCTGAAGGAGACTGCATGCTTCTCCCTGCTCATGGATGCCAGGTGGGAGCCAAAGCTTGTGCAAACACCCTGGGGACACAAGCCAGTGGCACCAAAGTAAAACATAAATCTCCTGACCAGGCATCCCCAGCATCAAAGGGATTTGGGTAAGGAGCAAGAGGTCCCTCAGCTGGAAAATGTCAGGAACATCATCAGGAATGGCACTTTGGGTGGGGAAGGGGCTGGGAAGCAGATGATGTGAGCAACCCACATGGTTGTGGCCTTCACAGGAGACTGCCTCTCCCAAAAGGGAGCAGACTGACACTGGGGCTGCTGCAGGTTAGGTGGGATGGAATGGGAATCCTCAGCAGGTGGACAGGCACCTCAGCACATCATCAAAAACAATCCACTGCTTGCAAGGGTGGCAGCAGAAAACTCTATAGCAATGGAAATGTCGTGTCAAAAGGAGACTGGAAAACCAGCTCATACAAAGAGAAGAGACAAGGAGGGTCTCTGGGGCTGCTCTGGTTCAGCACCAGTGGCATGTGGGTCCGTGGACCTACAGCCAGAGATAGACTGATTACAGTGGATAAAGCAGGAGTGTTACTACAAATCTAGACCATCACGCTTTTTCAAAGCTTCTTCCTGTCCCAGTTTCCTCCCTCACTCTACTTTTAATCTCTCCTTATTCTCAAGATAGAAATGAAATCCCATCCCACTCCCTCCCCACCCCCTCTCTCCCCCTGCCCAAGAAAAAAAAGATTTACAAAACAGCAAGTCTGGTGTGATGCAGAAGTTGTCTCTACCTTACATAAACCAGCATTTGCCTGGCTGAAAAAGCTATGTTTAAGAAAAGCATTTAATCTATTTTGCAGCCCTCAGCATACGTAAAAGAGTAAAGAAGATCTTCCATGGTGGACACACAAAACCTGATAGCTCCTGAGTAAATCACCAGGCAGCTGAGGGCAAGAGCTTTGGCTAAATCCCTTCATTTGGAATGGCACTGGATTTTAAGAGCTGTACAAGTTATTGTTGCACAGCAGCCCCATCCCTGGAGATGTGCTGGAGCAGCTGAGCTCAGTGCCCTGCACATTCTCCACGCTCCAGGGAGCTCCTCAGCAGCTCCTGCCCAGGGAGGCACTGCCAGCTGCAAACATTTCCACCTCCCACCCTCCAGCTCAGCACATTTCCACCTACCTCGTGGCGAAAGACAAACCCTGAAATGCCAGCCACTAGCTCAGCCAGGAACACCAGGGACAAGAACATGGCATACTGAAAAGGCAGGAGGCAAGAGAAGTCAGAGCATGACAAGCTTTTGTCTCAGCAGAGATATTATCACATGAAATGTAACTTCCCCTCCAGGCACCCTCCAAAGATGTTAAGAAACAAAAGGTCCTTTGGAGGAGATACACAGGTTATGACCTGAATGTAAGACATGTGTTTATACAACTCACAACTGATACATATTGCTTAATTACTGGCTTTTCTGACATTTCTGTGCCCACGTTTCTCAGCATTCTTATATAAATTAAAACACACTCACGTGCCAGAGGTGAATCCAAGCCACTCAGGTTTTGATTTTGCAATAAGGAACACAAACAGACCCTCCCTGTTTGCATGGTGCTCTGCTAAGCTCAGTAGGTTTCCCCAGGTGTTTTGGTTTGTGTTTATCTACCGCACTGCCAGTCTGGGATTTGCTGCCTGGTTCCTGAAGTTTCTCCAATGAATGAACTGAAACATTGCCTTCACTGGAAATATTCTCACAGAAACACCAGACATATGCTCCAAATAGTTTGCTGAGCCAAGGTCCATATTTGGCCTTAGGTGCAGCATTTGGATCAGGAGCTAAATAAACCTTGAAAACAGAGCTTTCAGTGTAGGCAGTCACCAAGTACTAAAAATATATTTAAGCAGAAATAAAGAAGGTAAAGAAAAAATGCAAAGTGGGATAGTAAAATCTGAAGTTGTACCTTAGTTTTCTGGAGGAAAAATTACCTTTTTTACTCCACCTGCTAAGTAACAGTTAATTAAGAAAGCAAATATTTTAAATTAAATTAATTCCTAGCAGGATTTAGTGGAAAAAGGGAAACTCAGCTTTCGTGAAAGGTTATTGGGGAAAGGAGCACAATGGTGAAAGCAGAACTAGAAAAAAAGTGTCCAATTAATGCAGCTGTCAAAACACTGTCTGTTCAGGAGAGAAAAGAAGTTTAGAAATATTTCTTATACGTACAATGAAAATAAACCCACGTGCTTGGAACAGCACAGGCTAGTGCTCGTGGCATAGCTTTAAGGAAGTTATGGAGCAGCTAGCAGAGCCTGATTTCTTATGGCTTTATATCATCATTCACCTTTTTCCCTTTCCCATCTGGACTGCAGTGACTCCAGCAAGCCTCTGCACATGCCCTGACAGCCCATCACCAGCAAGAGACAGCAGTGAGGTTCTTGCCAGCTGGCCATCAGCTGCTGGAATTGCAGCTGCCACCTCTCCCCTTCCCCTCCCTGCCATCATTTGAGGAAATTAACTCCCTTTAACATGTCCTCTCTTTTTTGAAAAGCTGTTAAAACTAGAGAAAAGTCGTCCCATCTCCTTAGAAAACCACAGGAGATGCATTGTACTGTCAAGCCCTTTCTCACTAGTTCAGTGCTTCACAAGTGCTATTTCCACCCTTCAAATCATTCCTCATGCAGGATTTTGCTCCTAAATATGCCTAGAAACACAGTTTATCATGTAAGTTTGTTTAACAGGTAGTTATTTTGAGTTTTAAGGTAGGCTGGAAAAGTCAGAAGAGAGAAACTCATACAGAGAGAGGTTAAAGTGGACTGAGGGAAAACAGCTTCCCCTCTGCTCAGTGCACCCCGAGCCCCTGCTGCTTTTGAGGTGAGGCCAAACATACTATAAATGCTCTGCTTTTTGGGTTGAATTGTTCCATCCTAGTGAATGTTAGGAGAAAAAGAAGGACTGGAGTGCTTTTATGAGGTACCAACTATTTGTTCAATAATTTCACATCAGGGTATTAAACTGACCCCTTAAAATACAGTTCAAAAGAATTTCTTTGGGCATCTTTAAGATTGCAAATACATTTATCTATCTGGCTCGCAGAAAACCAGAATGACTGTAGAACAACTCACAGTGCAATTCAGCAGCACCACCCTGCTCCAAACACTTGGGCCTATGTGCCATGTGTAGCAAAATTCAGTCACAGTCAATCAAAAACTGGTTGTGGTGAAGGTGTTTTTTTTTCCCCTTTGTCCAAAAGGCACAAACATTGAAAATAATGATTAATAAAATCTAGCTTATGTGCCTAAAAAGTTTCACCAACATTTGTCAGGGTGTGGCAGCAGCTCTCTGGCCACAGAGAGCAACAGGCACAACTTTCCCAGGCATCGTCCTGGGGAAGGCTGTGAGATCAGAGAAGAGAATGAGAAACAATTCTTATCTTCACTCGCTGCGCCTGTTGCTGTGAACACGTGGAATGTGTTACGGAGATTTGTTTATCAAAGGGTGGGTTCTTAATTAGCCAGTGGTGATGGTGTTTTAATTAGAGGACCAATTAGGTCCAGCTGTATTGTAAGTGTCTATAACAGCAATGGGTTCCTTAATAATGATACTAATAATGAAGAGATTGATCAGGCTTGTGTGAATCACGGAGTCAGTGCTGATTATCACCCCTTGCAGTGACAGTGGGGGGAATCCCAACTGATCCAAGCCCTTCCTCAGGCTCTGGGGTTTGCTCACCAGCTTCAGCATCCATGGGCTGCCACGGCAGGTGGCGAAGCAGCCGAAGAGGCCGAAGACGATGATGGTGGTGCCCGTCCCGATGAGCACGTAGGGGGCATTGGTGGAGTTCTCAGCAATGAGGGAGATGTAGGTGCCCAAGGTCAGCTTGCCCCAGACGCCGACTGCCAGGAGGATAACGCCAGTGATCTGCAAAGCAAAGGGACAAACCTGTCAGGAACTGTGGGGTTTTTTGTTTTTTTTTTTTTTTTTTTTTTTTTTTTTTTGTGAAGGTTGGGGTTAAATATGTAAGATGGTATTTTTTGTTTGGATTTACGTGTTTATTACCTTTTATTCATATTATAGTCTTATAAATTATGGGTTTTATAGTGCTTTAATACACTAAAAATGGAGTTGTATTTTTTTCTTTACCAGGCTTTTTAAGGATAAACTGTCTAATTAAGATATGATATTTAAATTATTTTTACTTTTAACTTAATAGCTAACTATTTTTCATTCATCATGTGGATTTTTAAAATTTAATTATACAATACTACTTAGACTTGTGAAGAATAAGGACTAACTTTTGCTTTAAAACTTTTATTTTGTTTTATATATATCACTATATGCTAAAGCTTTAAATTTTAAGTTTTCTGCCATGTGATATTATACACTTCTATTCAAACTACACACTTATAATCTCAGTTTTATCACTCAATTTCGGAAGCCTTCACCACAGCCTCAGGTCAAATGCAGCGTTCTCTTGGGGGTCAGTGCTTGTCAGCACAGAAAGCCTAAAATTCTCAGCAGCCAGGCCTCCAGCCAGGAGCTGCTGGGGAGGGCACCCAAAGCCTTGCAAAGCCCACAGCGATCCTGCAGGGATGTGTTGGTGCCATGCTGCTGGCAGGAGGGAGCCTCAAGACTTCTACGAGCCCCAGAGGGACAGACAGATGAATTAAACTCCAGCACCTGTTGCACTGAGGCTGCCACAGAAGGACAAACACCTAAGAGTAATCACTGCCAAGGGAGGATGCAGCATTCCACCGGCAGGAACAGCTCTGTGCTCCTGCAGCCTGCCGACAGACACGGCCAGCTCCACGCGTCCCTCTGCCCGAGTGTCCCCTGCTCCCCTTCATCAGCCTCCCTGGCATTTCTGCTGCCACTTTGGGACAGGATTAGCAGAGACTTCTGCTCTCCTGCTGACACTGGCAATAAGAGTAAATCCAGCTCTTGTCCATCTTTCAGAGCAACTCTGTGAAAAGTGCTGAATCCTTGCTATTGCACCCAACAGCTGAATGTCAGAAAAAAATCACCGAAGAGCCTACAAACCCACAGACAGCAAATGCCCTTGCCCAGGCTGTCCCATCCCTGCACAGCACCATCTTCACCTCTCCTTGTCCTGAACAAAAGTGGATTAATCAGCAAAATCTGAAAGCAAGCTGCAGGGCACTGGGAAATCTGCAGAACAACTTCTGGTTTCTCGCCTCCAGTTTCACAAAGGGCTGGTTTCTGTGCCTAAGCTGCTGAAAGTTTTACCACCATCCCCAGGGAGGCATAAAAGTAGCCTTCACTGCCAAAATGAACAGGCAGCTTCACATATGAAAGAGAGTGCAAGTATCCTAATAAAAAGCATTTTTAGTTGGCTGTTTGAAACAATTACTAACCCTTTACTATGCATTTTAAGAGTTTGGTTTCCCCAGGTCTCAGGGGGGCCTATTCAATTTATGGCACACACAGACTTTGGAAAAAAGGAGGAAAGCCTCTTGGTGGTTTATTCCCCTTCTGCTTCTTAACAGAGCTCTGATTTACAGGGATTTAAGGAAATCCCTGAGTTTGTTGGGAGGTCTAAGCCCCTAGGAAGCTTGGCATGGTGCAGAGGGGATGGGATGTTTCCACAAAAAAACGCTGAAGATGCACCTCAGGTTGCAGCAGTGCTTATGAAGACAAAAAACTCACAAGGCTTCCCTACAAACCTTTCCATGACCTTTATTCAGCAGAGCACAAGCAGTGGTATGACTAATGCCCACCTCCAGCCCAAGGCAAGCCTCATTTCCTTATTTCCAAGACACATTTTATCACTATCTCTCTGTGCCATCACACAGTTAGGGAACAATCAATGTACTGGTTTCTGGTTTGGTTTTTAGACTTTTCTTTAAAAGCAGGAAAGATATGGGCAGACAGGAGACCAGGACAGTGCTGGCCTGAGAAGAAGGAAGCAGGAATAGACACTGCTCCTGACACTCACCATCAGTACACACATCTTCCCTTTATCCCCTTCCTTTGACCCAAAATCTGCCTAATTCTGTGACCTGTGGGTCAGGCTCAGTAATTACAAAAGCAGGATGCTGTGTGTCTCTTTACACCTGAAAGTTCTGAAAGGAAACTCAGAGCACCTTCTCCAATGCAGTCTCACTCCAGTCTTCCCTACTCCCTTTCCACTGTAAAGTTTCAATTCAGACAATGATCACACAGGAGATGTATAAAGTATTTTAGGAATATCCTGGCAGTAAGAGAAGAGTGATTACCAGCCCTCTGACCTTCAGAGGCCCTCTGAGCATTCAGCATCCAAACACCTAAACCAAGCACCTTTGTTTATTTACAAACACCTGGAAGTGCCAGCACACATGGAGCACGAGAGCAGCAGTAAAATTCCACCAGCGACTCCTACAGCAAAATCTGCTCTTCATATGGCCCAGCAAGAATTTAAGATTTGTCCTGGAGATGCTATGACAGCTACAGCCTGTGAGGAAAGTGTCATAACCCCACTCCAGATCCTCAGCAGACACAGAAGAAATGCACTGGCAGCTGCACAGCCCACAACACCCCAAATGAGACATCTGGAGTGGTACAGAAAAACAAGCATTTGCAAAGGGAAAAAAACAAAAAGGAAGAAGTTTCTTCCTAAAAAGCAACTGCCAGACACTCCTACCTAAATGTGAAGACATGTGGGATCCTGTCTTTTGGTGTTTTTAAGGGAAAGCAAAAGAGAACAACTACCCAAAATCCCAAGTTTCAAGGCCTGTCACAAACTTACCGAATGCTTTTGATTCAGATAAAAACTTCAAAGTTTTCCTTGGACTTTGTACAAGCCTTGGTTTAAGCAGAAATAGCCCACCCTGGATAACACAGGCAAAGCTCATATCCACACCCAACCAGAGAACATCACTGGAAAGATTCCTGCCAGCAGCCAGGGCTGGCCTGATCTATCCATGCTTAGGAAAAGTTCCCATGATCATAACAAGCCCCAGAAACTCAGATAGGTTTTGTGTCCATAAATGGGCTTGCAAGTGGTTTGTGCTGGTTTTGGTAGTCTCTTTTTCATGCTTGCACCTTGTCCTCCCCCCCACACTGTTTTGATGGATTTCCCCTGCACCTTCTGTTTCTTTTCTGTGTTCTTTCTCTAGTTAAAACATTATTAGAAAGCTATTTCATCCTGGATTTCATCAAAGGTAGATGATATCCTCCTTACAAAAGTTCACTGCAGTGGAAGCCCCTTGCACTCATGTTTCCTCAGCCAGGAAACCAGAGATGCAGCATTCCATAAAACATTATTAGTCCTGCCCTTCATTTAGGTCAAAATTTTAAAGGTTAAAAGAAAAAAAAACCACATGAGATATCCAAGTAGGGCAAGGATTGTAAAGGCTACACACAAGCAGAAATCACATTGTTTAGCCCTAGCAGGTCTCACATTTCAGTGCCTCTGAGCTCAGGCTCAGCAAACACACCCCAGAAGCCTTTGACTGATGAGATGGCAGGAAATGAAGCAGGTGGGCCACCTGGACATATTCTAACAAAACCACCGCTGAAATCAAGATGTTCCCACAGGATGTTTTAATCTAGGTGAATTGGATTGTTCTGGCTTAAAAAAAAAATAATTGAAAAAAAATCTGTGAACCAACCTCCCTCCCAAACTCTACCTCTTGCCTCTCCTCAAGCGTGGTACCACAGGCACATCCCACCAGTCACTGATTTCAGTCAGACAGGCTTTCTAGTCCTTTTACCTTCCTTCAGCATCAATACAGATGTTTCCAGTGCTATCTGCAGTTCTGGATGTGGTGGGAAAGCTACCATGCCACAGGCAGGCAGAAACAGAGCAGAACTGACTGTCAGCTCTAACTCCATTTGTCCAATGAACCACCTGCTTTTTGGAGACACGCAGGCAAAGATGTGGCCAACAGCACTGACACGAGCGTGTGTGCCACAGCCTCACAGGACACAGGGAGAGTGATGCCCTGGTAAGGCTGGGCATTCCCAAAATCAGGGCTAATACTAAACACATGCAGTTTCTCAACAAAAGGCAACAGAAAAATGTCTGAGAATTACGTATTTAATAGTGCCAAAACAAAGATTAAACTATCAATCCCCTTCTTCTAGGTAACAGCACCAAAGTCTGCAGAGAGGAGTATTCAGAAAATAACTTCTGAAACTGCACTGTCTTTAATTCTGTCAGAATTAGGCAGGAAAACACTATGTACTCCTTTCAACTGGATGCACATCACTCCTAAAAGAGCCTGTTGTCTTCACACCCCGAAACCCACAGAGCTCTGGTGGCACGATATGAAAGCTGCTGCTGCTCATACAGGAGGGATGAAAAGTTCTACACCTCGCATCCACAGAGATTCAAAACCCTGATTCAAACCCTTACTTATACTCAGGACTGCCATATGGAATATTTAAAGTTTGTCAATTACAGAGGTGAAGATAAAATTACAGCAGGAATTGCTGGTTTACTGGTCCACATAATTCATGTCCTCCTGTTCATTACTGATGTGAGCAATTTTGATTCCTAAGGTTTATCAAAATAAAACTTGGAAGCCAATCCTGATTGCTGTAGAGCACACAGCAATCCCTTCTACAGCAATCCAAAAGCAGCAGGAGGAGCTCAGCATTTCTCTGCCCCAGCTCTTTATCTACACAACTGAGATTCAGGAGGGCAATTTCATTAATGAGGATTTATCTCACTGTAGGTATAATTCTTCTATTTCATTTCATATTTTCAACCTCGCTAAATGAGTGTAAAATGTGGGCAACTTAAAAAGAAATTCAAAGCAGCAGTAAAGAATCAGATACAAGGAAAATAACCATGTTGTTGGTATTTTCTGTTTCTCAGTCCCAAATACTTCCTTTTCCAAACACCAGCCTCTCTGCATTTTGGTAGAGGCATGCTGTCTCTGCACAACTGTCCTGCAACCTTCTCTTCAAACAGGCTAAGGAAATGGATAATGGGCACAAAAAGGATGAAGCCAGGGGAAGGCAGACAAGAGCTATCTCAATCCATCTTGGCTGAAGCTGAAAGGTCTAGCAATAGTTTTAGCAGGCTGTGAGGAAATGAGAGAGGACCAAGACACACAGCTAATTAGCTCTTCCAGACATTTCCCCAAAGGAGGGAAACTTTTTCATGAAGAAAACGTCCGACCTTGACAACATCCAGAACAAATCTTGCGTTAAAAGCATGTCCAGAGAGACTTAAAAATAACTGGCCTACCTCTGAAAATGTTATAACTTTCCCAAAATAGGCAATGGATCACATTCAAAATGTTCTTGCTTTACAGCTTGTCAAGCACTGGGAGTGGCTGGCTTTGAGTCTTCTCCTGCCTCAGCCCCTGGGCCCTCTTCAGGCAGGCAGGTGACTAAAACTAATATAAATCTTCCTTTGAGCTTCAATGTCAGCTCTTCACAGGCAGGGGCAAAGCATTAAACCAAGATACAACAGAACATGGCAATGCCTGTGAGCCAGCAACACGCCTGAACTCTCTGTCCTCACATCTGCTGATCTTGACTACACCTGCAAACCAGCTTGGTCACCTCTGCACAGGACTGATCTCTGCTGCAGCGAACAGAAATGAAGATGCCACCAACTGTACCTTTGGGAGAAGGCAAATTACAAGCCAATAAATCGTAATTTCTGGCCCCTTTGCAAATTGAGAGACAGCCTGTAAAGGTCACTGTGTTACAGGAAAACACCTGCAGTGGCCATTCTTGCACAAAACTGTTCCAGTGTCTTCCAGTTCCTGACTTCACCGTCTCTTAGCACATTTCCCCAGTACCTAACATAATTACTTTGTCCCTCTGCTCTTGCAACTCAGGCCTGTCCCTCTTCTTCTTCTTTGTTCCCTACAGTTTCCCATGTAAATAATTCCTTTCTAAAAAGACACAGCCAAAAGGATTTAAAGGAAAAATGCCCTAAGATTAATTCACATTCCTCTCTGAGATCTCACCTGGGCAGGCTGCCACACTTCAAGCTCAGGGTTTTCTCTCCCTGTTGCACAGGTGGAATGTCCAGCAAGGAATCTTGCTCCATCCCTCCACCTCAGGAATCTGTTTGAGTTATGACCCCTGCTGCTCAGCATCCATCTAGAGCTAGCAGCCATCACAACATTGATTATCCGCCACAGCCCTTGCTGTTTCTGCGCAGAACTGAGATTTCTGTGTATTAAAACTACTGGTGCACATCCTCCCTGTGGGAACCATCCTCAGGGATAGCAGCACATGCCAGCCACAGCAGCGGGGATGCTGCCTCTGCTCTCCTGTCACCTCTGGGTCAGAGCTGAGTACCCAGCACACTCAAGCCAGGGGACAACCACTGAATCTGCCCTGAAACACAGTGGAGGAGATTTTGATTAGACACACTGATATCAAGCTTAACAACCTGTTCTGGAACAGCTCCTTTTTGTGAGCTGACTACTATCCTCTTTCCTTTTCAATAATATTTTTAATTTTCAGTGTTTGTTCTAGCTGGGACCCTATTACAAGTACATGAATAGTTGTCCCAGGTGAGCTGACATCACATTAAGGTTCTCAGAGGTCAAACTGTAGTGCATGTTAAAAAAAAAAAGAGGTCAAACTGTAGTGCTGGTTAAAAAAAAAATTAAAAAAAGAAAAGAAAAGAAAAGAAATTGAAATATTAGCTCTCACAAAAATGACAAAGTGAATACCAAATTATGATGGAGCTGATCTGGCTTCTCACCACCAACTCTGCAGACAACAGAGTGTGTACTAATCCCTAACTTTAATAGTGCCTCTATCAACTCCAGAGTTAAATGACCTCTGAAAGGAAGTGAATATTTCATAAACAACCCAGGTGTTTCCCAGCACCCCCACCCATCCATACACCAAGGTCTAATGATGCTTTCCTGCAGGCTGGGGCAGAAATGACAACCAGGACTGTATCACTTACTCTGTATGGAAAACAGATTAAAAATCACAGAGGTGAGTGCAACCTTCTCCTTGCAACCAGAAGAGGCCAGTGATCATTTAAGGAACAGCAGGGAAGAAAACATCACAGTAATTTTGTTTGCTGCAGGATAAAAAATTGGACATGGCCCAGGAAGTCCTAGGAGCACTAGCAAGGACTGCAGTGGGAAGACAAGAACTTGAAAACAACCTTGCAGCATTGCTCAAAACTATGGATTTCTTGCTAATACAGTGCAAATACCTATTTTAGAGAATTTTTCTGTAAGGAAACAATTGATTACATGCCACTTGTAGGAAGATTCAGGAAGAACAAGGGCATTTGGGACTTGATCTCTATACTAATAGCATGCCCGTGATGAACAGTTATAATAAACAGCCATATTCTTATACTGAAGATGTAGCTTTATTACACCTTGCACTTTCAGAGAAGAAGTTGGAAATCTCAGTAAAATTAAGTTCTTTATCATGAGAATTCTACTTATTTTTATGTAAGACCCTTCATTAAATGAGAGAAGATATTCTGCTTTACAGTTTAATCACCAGTGGCTCTATTAATTGATGTATCTTTTAAGCCAGCTTGCAGACAAAAATGTGGTCATCTCTGGATAAAAATAAAATGCAAAAATACATTTCTGCTGGGAATTTTCAGACCTAATTTCTTGAAATGTAGCTTTAAATATGCATGACTGAACATCTCAGGGAAAAGAACTTGGAGAGTGGAGACTTCAAAAGCAGCATCCCACTCTGCAAGGCTAAGGCACACTCCTAACCAGAGGAACTGGGCTTGTTTTGGAGGTCTGGTAGTACACAGAGCAGAAGGAACTGATCATCAGCAAAGTGATACAGCCAGAGAATATTTACCTGTGGGGCCTGAAAGTTTTTGGAAGCTTAAATGCAGCAGCTGTTCCTCATACTCTCACTTTCAAATCCCTTCAGTAGCAATACAGATGTGACAGAAACATTGTTTACACAGCATGACATGGCTCAGCCTCAAATTTTAAAACAGTTCACCTATTTTACTGAGATACAAGAGTTGAAATTATAAAAAAATTATAAAAAAGAAAAGAAAATGTTTTGAAACAACACTCTCCCCTAACTAAATACTTTGTTTCTTAAATGCTCTTGTTTTCTTGCCTCCTAATAAATCAAGGCAAAATCCAAACTTCTATAATCCCTATGTGAACAAAGCAAAGGAATAAAATGAAACACTGAAAAATAGCCTCTAGGGCTATCCCTATGTGAACAAAGCAAAGGAATAAAATGAAACACTCTGAAAAACAGCCTCTAGGGCCCTCCATGCCCATGAGACTCACACTGTGTTCAAAGCCCAGGCTGAGTCAGGCCTCAGGGGAAAGGCTCCCTTGTTCCTCAGGACTGACCAGGACAGAAAAGACTGTCGAGGAGTTTTGGTAATTTCAGCAGATCAATCATATACATTCCTTCCTGCACATATAACAGCCTTACCAAGTTTGGATTTGGCAGTAAGAAAACTTGAAAAGAATTGAAGAGAGATGTACAAGCTCATTAGTCACTGCACACAACAGCAGTGGTGTGAAACTCTTTCAGAACTATTTTTTGTTCAAGCAACTACAGTCCTAATAACCTTCAGAAAAAGCAGAACATGGCATTGAGGTGTGAGATGATAAATTCAGTAGTAACAAATGCAAGGTCGTGGTGCTGGGGCCAATTCCAGCAGTTCCAAGCCCCTGAATTTGCAAATAACAGTGGAGGAAAAGGATTTCTGAGCGCCAGCTGACCACGGTGTTGATGAGGATCCATTCATGGCACACACATCCAGCACACCCAAGGCAGTGGTGCATTTCCAGAGGTGAGGAATTCCCAGAGGAGGCTGTTTCAGGAAGCTGAGGTGATGCTGCAGCAGGTCCATGGCAGGATTCCCGGGATGAGGAGGCGCTGGAGAGCCCCTTGAGCAGGAGTTGAGACGCGGGGATGAGGAGGGGTGAGGGGATATAAACCTGCCTGTGGGGGGATTACACTCCAGGGACAAGAGGGAGCTGGTTAAGCCCCAGGACAGCCCAGCTGGGAACAGTGAGCTGGCCATGAACTCATGGAGGGTGCAAATCAGGGAGATGAGGGTGGGAGCAGCTTCCTCCTCTGGGAGAGGGAAGGAGGGGAAAACAGCAACACAACCGGAGCCTGCAAAGGGTGTCAGCCTTCATCCCTTCACCGTGGGATGGGGCTGCACCAGTGGAGAGCTGGAGGGTCCCAATGGATGCCTGAAAGGCTGGAGCTGTGAAGAGGAAGGGGGGACAGAGGGGTCTCAGCCTCCGTCCCTGCAGAGCCAGGCTGCCTCTGGCAAGAAGGTCGTCAGCTGCAGCATTAATTTCAGTTCAGTCCATCCAAAAATCAGCTTGAGGGCACATGTAATGATAAGGTTTTGTTTAAAGTTGAAAAAGGATTTTATTATTGCAACCAAGCTCCTCATGTCCTGATCCCATTTTATGGAAAATCACTGGTTATTTACATTCTCCTAATCATACCCAGAATGAGCTAAGGACTGCCATTCCTGCTGAGGGGCTGTTTTGTTTTTTCCCACAGTAAGGACACATTTCTTCCATCATTAACACTTCTGGTTCTTTCCCTTTCTCCTTTCACTTGAGCCATGTTTTCCTCTCGTGTTCTTCAGGCACCATGCTCCAGTGTTTTCTGGAGCTCTGCTTTTGGAGGCAGTGCACATAGGATGGATCTCCACTATGCTGTTGTACAGCTCACATGAGAAATAAAATGTTCTCAGCTCAGCATACCCAGGCCAGTCCTTCAAAACCAACCATGTTCTCCAAAACCATCTGCATTTGCTCTCACCCACAGCTCAGCTACTGCCTGTCCTCCCAAACACGAGCAGCAACACAGTCAAGGAAGTGAAAAAGGTAACTAAACAAGGCTGAAAATGGCAAAAGTAAGGTTTGTTCTACTCTAAAACAACCCAGTTTTTCCAGCCAATGTCCAGCACTCTGGTTCTGCATCTACACGACAGTTTTCACACTGCTCTGTTGTTCATTTTGTACAGCTCTGGTTTTCATGTGCTGCTCCTGCTACAGGAGCCAAAGCCAAAGCCAGAAATTGCTTTTAATACTTCAAGGCTTTATTAGAGAGAGGAAGGAAATATCTGCCCCAAATACCAACAGGATTGCAGAATCAAAATTTCACACCATGGCTTATAAATATGATTTCAAAATAGTTTAGAACCTGTAACCATTCACCAAATCTCTCTGGATGAAATTAAAAGAAACAACTGAATTGTGTTTTATATTCCTATACATAATCATATACTGGTGTTTAAATGGTTGAGACACTGGAGTTCATGCTTGTGGGGATTCACTTGAGTATGTGTCTGGAAATAAAGGCATATTCCTCATATATTAGTTGGGTTTTGCTACATGTCAGAGCTGCCTAATTCAAATACTGACACCTTTGAGTGTGTATGACTGCATGTGCTTGCATGGGAAAAGAAAAGTTTCTGTGTAGCCTGCACTCAAACTGCTAAATTCCAACTGAAACAAAACCAAAAAGTGTCAGACAGAGCAGAAACAAAACTTAAACATTTCAGCCCAGATGTTTGATTAGTAAGAAAACCAAAACAACACTGCAAGAAAAAAAAACAAAAAACAAAAAACCCCAAAAAATCCAAGTAAAAGCAAACTAAGCCAAAAAATCAAATCGAGCCAAAGCAACACAAAAGAACCCGAGCCACAAAAAGGACAACAACAAAACCCCAAAAGCCGCCACCACCACCACCACCACCACAACAGCAAAACCAGTAAAAAATACCACATAATTACAAAACCAAAGACAAAAGTAACCTGCAGCTCTATTCCCCACCAGGACAGTGATGCCACGAGGAAAGATTTCAGCCATAGGTCTCCCACTAGCTTCAACTCATTCTCTGGCACGGGTCCAGCAGCTGCGGGATGCCATCATGCAGGATTCCCTCATCCCACCCTGGGGCTTTGCCAGAGCTCCTGTGGGAGCACAGGGACAAATGTCTGTGCCATTTGTGGCTGGGCTGCTGCCAGGCTCCTTGAGAAGAGCCCTGGGAGGCAATGGCTGATGCTTCCATCTGCAGAGCCCTCATCCCTGCCAGGAACCCCCTCCTGGCCTGTAAAATATCCTTTGGCAAAGCCACCAAAACACCCCAAAACTGAGCAGGAATGCTCCTGCTGTTTGAGATGCAGTATAAGATTTGCAGAAGGGATAGATTACTCATGGGTTTTAAATCAAATTCTTTAGATTTCTACATTTGGTACTTGGAGCTCACTTCCTGCTTAATCCTTCAAGGTCTCTTTCCCTGAAAGAGCTGCAATGATGTCCTAAATGACAGATGGACCAAACTGTATGGGATTTTACATATCTTATTGCTATGAAAGATGATTAATTTTTAAATACTTTCAGGCTTCTTTATTCCTGTTCATCTCATCAGCTGTAATCAGGTTTTGATATTCAGTTAACATACTTGCTAACCAAATCTGCAATCAATGCAAATAAATTAAGCAAGTGGGTTTAAAGGAAAGCAAGAGGAGAACTTTATCTGATCCTTGGCTCTGGTGCTCACAGCTCCAGAGTGCAACTTGTAAAGCCTTTCTGAGCCCCTTGGAGTAGGCACTGGAGAGGCAGAGGTGAGCTGCCATCCCACTGGATTTTGGTGCTGCTCTTCAGTCCCCCAGGCATGAGATAAATTCCACAGAATGAGAGAAAGAGATGAGGTTTGCTCTGCCTGGCAACTCTTCTGAGTTTCCTTTAAAGTGCCTGTACTACAACAGCTGACTAAAGCCTCTCTGTGTGCTCTTAGTGCACTTCCATCTTCCCTGGAAATTGGGCTAATAAACCCCCCTATGTTTACATAAAGCAGAGAAGAAATATGTTGAGGAAGCAATTTCATTTTCAAGCTTGAATGGAAGTACTGCAATTAACGGAAAGAAAAAAGACAAATATAAAAAGTAGGCATTAAAAAACCTGTTATGTGTTTCAGAACAGCAATTAAAGGAAATGATTCACTGCAGAGACCCTGTTCAAAAGATTAAAGAAAACCACTGCATCTTTCTCAAGAAGAATTACAGTTTGGAGGGGGATTTCACGCTGGTATAATGCTAGTTTATTTACAGATATTCAATATTTATCTTACTAGCATTCATATGAGCAGTAAGGCAAGCTAATGTTACCATCATTATACACATCATTCTGTTTTATTTCATTCGACTCGTTGTTGTAAAATTCATGTTGCACTGTTGCCAGTTGGTCTTATTTAAGCCTCATCCATGCTCTTTATAGGTTCCAAATTTGGGGAACCACCTACTAACAACAGAAAATAGAAAACTTTAAAAGGCTGAGCATGAGCCATAAAAATTCGTAGTTGATTACTCTACCAAGCTTTCCTCTTTTACTTCACCAGCTCTTACTACACCCTGCCAGCAGCTGTCACTAGAACTGCACTGTGAGTGGCTCCAGGCAGGGATGAGGCTCCCAAATTTGCCATCCTAGCTGGCTGTAGCTGATGCCCACTGTTCATCCAGGATGACACCTGCACCATGGTTTACCAAACAGGCTTCTCTCAGCCCAGGATATCAGAGCATGGGAGCAATGACAGAGCAGCAGTACCAGCAAGGAAGGAAGCAGAAATCTAATTGCTACACTCATCCATATATAACAATAGTAATTAAAGAAAAATTAAAGAAAATAACAATAGGAATTAAAATTAAAAACCTTGGCACCAAACAGTATGGGAAAAGACCAGACACACCTCTTCCATCTCGTGTTGTCAAGCACACTATTAACACACAGTAGAGAGTTCTCTTCCAAACTCCAGGCACATACAAAAGGACCACATCTGCCTACTTAATTAACATACAGAAGTATTTGGACCTGCATTTTGGTATGGATTATATTAAAAAGGGAGGCCCTATGGTTTCCAAGCTTGCCAGGCTGTTGGGGAGCTCTCCTGCCTGAATGTTGTGGAGGTGAAAGCTTGGGAATGGTGGACTTTCCTAGGATTCACCGGGAGAAAACAAAGGCTGCTTCCAGCTGTGACAGCCCTGCCAAACAGTCCCAGCAAGTTCTGCTTCTCCAAAACCAAAACATGCTATTCCCATCTAAGTGTTATTGACAGGGAATGCTCCAAAATCAACATCTGGAGAAGACACAACCCAACAAGTAACAGGAACTTCTCTGAGAGAGTCTAATATCATTCTTTATTTTCTTGTTCTTTGGTTCCTTGATTTGGCTTCACATAAAGGGCCCTCTATAGCAAAACATGCTGTTCCTTTAACCCTTATCCTGCTGGTTTTTATGGCAGTTTCCCAGGTGGGCATTTCCATTCACACTTCACTCACACTCAGCTTGGTACTTCAGCTGCAAGATTCTGCACTGCAAAGTCCTGATGCATTCTGCAGTGCATTTTGCTGCACTTCAGCAGTAGAAACCCAGAATCAAGATCGGTAGAAAGCATCCCAAAACAGGCCACATCAAGAAATGTGAATACCTAAAATTATCAAAAATTAATCTTGCTTTTTTTGTGCCAATAGGGGCATATTTTCAAAAGATATTCCAGATACACAGTGAATTAAGCACAGCAGGGCTGAAGCTCACTGACCTGTAAGTCACCCAAACACCATGAATGAAACACCAGATGAATGCCTTGTCAATGAAAGAAAAAGTACCACTCTGTAACACAGCAAGAAAGACAAACAATCTGACTTATAAAGTCCTTTGCAAAATGCACATTGCTTACAATTATCAAAAATTAATCTTGCTTTTTTTGTGCCAATAGGGGCATATTTTCAAAAGATATTCCAGATACACAGTGAATTAAGCACAGCAGGACTGAAGCTCACTGACCTGTAAGTCACCCAAACACCATGAATGAAACACCAGATGAATGCCTTGTCAATGAAAGAAAAAGTACCACTCTGTAACACAGCAAGAAAGACAAACAATCTGCTTACAAAGTTCTTTGCAAAATGCACATTGCTTAGAACTAACCCCTTCTACCATTACACCATTTCAAGAGATCAGGCAAAGACATTTGTCTCTCAGGCCACCAAGCTCTGACCATCCATCTTCCAGGCTCCCACTTTGTGTCTTTCTAGAGAAATTATAGGAGAAACACCCAACCAACCACATCCATGTACTAGACACGGAAAAGGGACTTGGTGCATCTCTTCCAAGAGCAGTGTGGTGCTGCCAGGGACAGGAGAGGGATGACTGGGGCGTCTGGATGGTCCTTCTGGCTCAGGGAGTGGGGCTGAACACTTTGGTCAGCAGAGCAAGCTGGATTTAAAGATTTTGATGCATGTTATTCGCAGAGGCAAAAAGCCATGGCTGGATGCTAAGGCACAAATACATAAATGGGTGTCGAGATGAAAACACAGCCCAGGAATACTCCACATGGGATAAATGATGCCTCTGTGAGATCAAGCTGCCTTACAGAACAAAGCTTAGGTATGTGCACCCCAGGAGATGCCTCAAAGCAAAGCAATGCTTAAACTATAATGAAAAAATGTTCTTTCTATGTACTTTGCCCTCTTCCCCAGTGGAATTGCTCAAACAGAGCCAAATGCTTTATGCCAACATGACAAAGTAAGCTGAACTTACTTTAGTCAAATTTGCTGATCAAAACAGAAATGTAAGGGCTTCTAAAACACATTTACATTTCTGTTGAGGAAAATATTTTCTCATTCAAATGGATATTTTAATGTCAGCACAAGTAAATACACCCCTGACACATCGTTACAGCACCTGCACTGTTTAGGAAAGCAAATACAAGAAGGAAGTAAAAAAAATATATTAGGAAAAAAGTTAAGTAAATGTAGATATAGTTTTCATTGTACAAACTCATGAAGTGTCAGTATAAAAACTAGGAAACTAGGGCCCACCTACTGAAAATAAGAATATTCTTGCAACATCTCCCATCAGGCATGGTCATACCACTGGGTATGAGCCATTGCCTCCACTTCTTGGAGTGGGTGGCACCTGGAAGCAAGCCATCAGCAAGGTATTACCTTCACTTTTTCTTGAACTCTCCATGTCCCATCAAAATGCAACAATATTATGAAAATATTCCTTTCAAAACTTAAAACAAGCATTAATTTTCATCTCCAGATGATCAGTGTGCAACTTTAGCAGGATTGCTGCATTACTGCAGCTAAATGAAGCAAAACCCCAATGTTTTATTAGTTTAAACAGATGTCCTAATTTGACCACAAAAAAAAATTAACATAAAAGTATTTTTTCTAGTTTGTCTTACTTGCTTTATTAAATGAAGGGACAGAGGTAAGTAGGAAGTGAGATAAAACCATGCAGAAAGCAAGGCTCACTGAAGCTTGGTTATTGCAAATTAACCCAAATAATCCTTTCTGAAAAGCTGACTCACTTTTTATACAACAGAAATACCACAGGAACCATCTGAGCTCCCTGCAGGAAACCTGCTGACAGAGCACCACGTGGAAAACACAAAAAAGCTGTGCTGAAACAGCCTGATGACAAAGGAGCTGCCAACACAGGGGAAGCTGCAATCACCTGTGCCAGCAGGAGTTATTAGAGAAATTCTGCAAGCACTGGAGCTGATTTGCTTCTATGAGTGTCACAAAAAATCAGGGACATCCTAAGGAATGTTTATCGAGGATGAAAATGGCCAGCACTGTCACAAAGAGGACACTGGAGGAAATGGAGGCATTTCACAGCAAAACAGAAGGAACTTGGATAACTGTGTAATGTCCTACTTGTTAAAGTCCTAATATGTATACAGACCTCTGGCACAGCCTGGTCTCAGAGCTCAGGAATTCCAGATGAAAGGCACCAGCTCCTGAAAAGCTGAGTATTAACTACCAGGGCAAAGCTGGCATGAAAAATGGAACATGGGTACTACATGGAAATATGTGTACTACAGAACAAAGCCCTGATGAAATCTCCTCTGGAGCAGAGTATGATTTGAGCTGTCCACGCTCAGATTATTACACCATGAGTGTGGAAGGCACCACGAGTGCTGCAGAAACCTGAGTTTTCTGGGCTGCTCAGGGGGTTCCTTGTCTTCCTTCAGCAGCAGCACCAGTCGTGCTCACGACAGTGCAAGGTCTAAGGGCAGCTTTATTGGCAGGTTTCAGCCGTGCTCTTAACTCTTTTCTTTTTGCAAGCATGCATGGCCTATGTGACTGTAGATCACAAGTAAAATTGGTTACATAGCCAGTTTAAATTAGAGCTGGCTGAGAAAAAAAGAATAAGGATAGATCTCATTTACAGCTTTTATGTTCCAACTTGACAATTCCTGTTACACTTGACAATTTTTGCTACACTTTCAATCCCCATCTCTCTAAATCTCTAAATTCACCCAGCATTACTTGAACAGAGTTCTCAGGTGTCACTTTTGCTTTTTTAACACCTAAGAGTGTTTAGCTCCCCCAAGGACAAAGAGCACCCACACCCACAAAATACTGCCTGAACTGACAGCAGAAATACTGAAATGAAGGCTTAGAATTCTCCATCCACGAAAACACTTTGTAGACTACAGGTCACGTATTTTAACAGATTTTAGGTATCTAATCCCTAAACCAGAGTTGTGATCTCCCATGTCCTCTATTTCCTTCTTCCATCTCTTGTCCAAAAACCCAGTCTTGACTTTGGTTGTCAACACTGCTGAAGCATGAAGACTGCACCCAAGAATGGGCATCACAGGGCAGAGAATAAAATACAGAGGGTGCAGCTTCCATACCTACTTAAACCACACTGCAGAGATGCAAAAAGCCTAGCATGTAAATAAGGACATTTCAGGCATGTAAAAAAGCACCAAGATACTCAGAAGAGACAATGCAGCAGAAAACAGGCATCCAGTTTCCACAGGCTGCCTTTCACTGCACAGAGGTCCAGCAGCCTGACCACCAGAAAACCACAGGGCCTATCAGCACTTTGAGGTGCCTAAATGGAAATGTGACTCTACATAAACATCACCTTTTCTGACCACCCTCATGCCAGCATTAATCTTGATGCCTTGTGAAGGCTGACCTACAACAGAGACTAGACAGAGCTAAAGAATAAAGCAAGGATTTATTAAGAGGTCTCAATAGGTCCACATTGGGCAGCACAACCCAAAATGGCCACAAAAATGGATGACAGGTCATGGGGTCTCACACTTTCATACATTTTGGTCCATTTGCATATTGCAGCTAATTGTCCAATTACACCTTTAGCCCATGAAATCCCATCTTCTTGGTTTCTCTCTTCAGTCCTCCCTTGTTTATGCTCTAGGGTCCCCAGCTAGAGAAGGAGAAGGAATTGTTTTGCCTACCTGTTCTGTGAAGAGAGCTTACTATCCCCTAATAGAAAGCCTAGGACTTACACACTGAAACAGAACAGAATCTGAATAACATAAAAGCTAAACCTGAGGCATCCATCTGCCCCTTCTCCTACAATCCCTTGAATTGTGCTCATTTTTTCCCATTTAAATCATCTTAGAACCTAATAGAAAGCCTAGGACTTACACACTAAAACAGAACAGAATCTGAATAACATAAAAGCTAAACCTGAGGCATCCATCTGCCCCTTCTCCTACATCCCTTGAATTGTGCTCATTTTTTTCCATTTAAACCATCTTAGACCAGCAAATCAAAGTATTCTCCCTACCCTCAGCCTGTTAATATAGACACAACAATTTCACAGTGGATTTCTAATATAGACATGTAACTAAAACACCAGTGGAGATGGTTGCTGTAAGGAAAAGATTACATTAAATATCCTCAGCAAAGAACATAAAATCAGTGACATTTTGACCATCAGGCCTTGGGGAATGATCTGTACTCCCTGCTCACAGCGTGCAGGCTGGTGCTGGGCTGATGCTGAGCAGATGGCTGCAGAGAAGCTTTTGCTGGCTCTGAGCCATCATATTGTTTTTTCCTGCTCGTGAAGGTTGGGTTATTTATTTATTAACAGCCTGACACAGTTGTGATCAGGGCATGCTGGAAATGCAAACGCACGAACAGTAAGATGCTGTTTGCGGTAGTGAGGGGCTGTTCATGATCAAACTTTGATTTTCTGCTGTCAATTTTCCATTTACCACCTCTGGCCTAATAAAGCCTTCCCTCCAGCTTATTGTTGC
The DNA here is from genome assembly GCF_017590055.1 of Onychostruthus taczanowskii. Taxonomy (NCBI): domain Eukaryota; kingdom Metazoa; phylum Chordata; class Aves; order Passeriformes; family Passeridae; genus Onychostruthus; species Onychostruthus taczanowskii. The sequence goes on along the minus strand of NW_024498906.1, from coordinate 8,396,492 downwards.
TCCAGCTTACAGCTGCTAATGAAATGCTCGGGTGTTTCCATGGGGGCTGATATTGATGTGTTTTTCCTGGAGTTTTCTTTCTTTACAAACAGCACTGAGGATGTCAGCAGAGCTCCTGCACCCATTTCTGTTAAGCACAAAGGTGAGGATCTCAAACTAATTGGCATAAAGATAGAAGAGTCTTTAATTAAAGATCTGTGGCAGTGAAAGGGATTAAATACAGATGCAGGATTCTTAGATGCTAAATTTAATACAATTGTTCAGAAGATACACTTTTAGTAACTAAAAAGATGCTAATTTTTCCTTTATAAATCAATCCTTCTAAAAATGGTAACTTTTATTTTAAACTCTTTCCCTATCACTAAGCTTCTCCAAGATGCTCGTTTTGACATTGCATTTGAGAAAAAAACCTAAACAAGATCTGAGTATGTGTGAACTAAAATAGAAATAAACTCCATTTGACTCCAAACTAAGATCCACACAAATTATGCTGCACAGAATCAATAACCATTCTGCTTTTGCATGCATATTTAAAAAGGCCTAATCCCACACATAAAGACAGCAGGTTTAACAATTACAAGACAATCATCAGACAGACTTTAGATCAGCCAGATGTCCAGAAATATATTGTTAATCTCAACTGTAGTTTTACCTCCAAAATTACTCTGTATCCTATCTTCTGCCCCCCATGCCTCATTTTTAAATCCTTCCATTATTCACTCCATAGCTTTTTATTATCCTCCCCTTAACTCAGTGTGATCAGTTAAGTTCCAGCAGATGAACACATTCTCCATATGAAACAGAAATCCACCATAGCCACAGTGCTGCCTGGTATTTACATGTAAAGTGGTAAATCTTATAAGAAGAAAATTAAAATGACATCAATTTATACTTTGCCTTAAGTGGATCAGACATCTCCTCTCTCCCTTCTCTCGCTCCCTCCCAGCCCCCAAAGCTTTAATGACGACAGCAGTACTTAATCTTTTTTGCTGAAGGATGTTAACAGCACTGGGCTATGTGTTCTGCTCTTCTAAGTTTGTTGGTTATTAAATACTTTTTCTGCTTGGTTATTTTCAGGCTTAGAGTCAAGTTAAAAATAAATTAATGCAACGCAATTATTAATACTCAGTTCTGAACCAACTTTAAGCATTTAAGAGGTAGTGATAGAGACACTCTAATAAAATTTATTTCTTTTATTTCAACTTAGAGGTGAAAGACAACAAAAATGCAAAATTTCTAATGACTGACAAGGAAATGAAAGCTGAGGAATGCTGTGTGTAATTGACTTGCTTCTAAAAATATTTTGATCAAAACTAAGCATGAAGCCACTCCCTTCACCCCATGCAAACTCACAAATAAGTCTGGAGTTCTTTGTAATAATGGCTTTCTCCTACAAAACCCCACTTCAGCAGGCTTAAGGTCCTGTCTTGGTTCTGGAACTCAGTCTGAAAAACAAGAGGGTGTTTCCCATTTCACAGCCCAGAGCTGCCCAGGGCAGCAGAGAGATGAGTTCCAGGTGAGGGCCAGAACAAGCAGGGACACCAAGCCAGACCCTGCTGGAAGGAATTGCCTTTTTCAGGTCATGGTCCCTGGTCCAAACATGTCTGACCAAGGCCTCTCATCCTGGAAAGTGGAGACTAAAACCAGACTTTGGTGGGTCGAGTGAGCACATGAGACCTGGCAGGTGTAGAGCTGCATGAGGTGACTGAAGGTAAGAAAGTGATGGTGGGTACAGCCTTGCTTGAGTCCCAGATGGAACTGTAGAACTGGAAAGGCTCCAGTGACACCTCCACCGAGCCAAGCATTGCTCACAGCTCCCACACCACCAGCTGCACGGGCAGGTGAGGCTGAGAAAGCCAAGGAAAAGCATCCTGTGGAAGAGTGAAGCCAAAGGAAGGGGCCACAGGGAATACTCCATCCAGCCTCCTCCCTCCCATCCAAACCAAACCAAACCAAACCAAACCAAACCAAACCAAACCAAACCAAACCAAACCAAACCCAGGCCAATGAAAACTGAGCCAGGAGCCAAAGCTATGTGGGAGTGCCTGAGCGTTTCTGCTGAAAGCCACGATGTAAACTTTGCCTCCCCACCCCAGGGGTCCCAGCTGCACAGGAATACTGGTTTTCCCCAGATGGAGGTGGCAGAACCCAAATGCAGACTCAGCCTCCCAGCACCCAGAGCACAAGGTCTGGTGTGGTGAGGACAACATTGCCAGCCCAGGCAGGGACGATGGAAAGGAGCCCTGGTCCCCGCTGGGCTGGGCAGAAGGGCAGCAGAAAGGGCCTCACATGAGCTTTTAACAGCAGGACACAATGCATAGGAAGAGAAGTGTAAAGACTGCTCTTCCACCAACCAGGGAATAAAACATAACAGCCTCTGTCCTTCCAATTTTGGGGACAGAAGGAGACAGAAGCAAGCAATGAATGATAAAGGCACAGCATGTGTATGGTGAGGACCACAGTCACAGATCTAATACCAAGCAATTCTCTACATCACACCAGCCACTGGTACCTGCTGGCTCCCTGGAAGAGAAAGCAATACAATTTGCAGTCTGCTGAATAAATTCCTCATTTCCTTTTCCAGCTATATCAAGTGACAGTCATTCCTCTTATCGTAGCAATGTGCATTAGTAGAATGAACATTACCCAAGGCAACTGGGTTAGTTTGGGTTTTTTTGTTGGAGGAGGAGCTCATATCAGAGCAGCTAGCATGAGGGACACTGGCAAGAAGGTATAAAGCAGCTCCAGGGATGGCCAACAGGACACTGATGACTAAGAGAGTGCCCTCAAGAAGGCTTTGGGTTATTCTGTGGAGTGCAGTCCATGGCAGGAAGAAAGAGGAGGGAACTTCAGAGGGCTGTAAATGAAGAAGGCAGGTCGGTACATGTTGCAGTGACACAGACATGGACAACCATCTGTGCTAATAATCAATTATCCCTCTTACAGGTGTTGCTTTATATCAAATACCATCGTTAAGTCCTTTAAATTGTGGCAAAGCACATGAAGAAAGATGGAAACGACAGCACTCCATACCTCACAACACACTGGTATCACTCCAAAGCAGGGCATGGGCTGTGTCAGCTCCAAGCTCTGATTTCCCAGCAGACATCCAGGTCTCACACCACAGCTCCCATGGCCACCAAAACTTCCAGTTAGCAGGAAGGAGTAACGCAGCATAACTTGACAAAATAAAGGTGAGTGAAATCCAGTTGTTACTGGATCAAAATGCATCTTTTCAGAAAATGCAGTAAGCATGTTCATGGCCAGAATGGCATTTGCATTTTGTCACAGAAACATGGTGACACAATGTGGTTTTCCTGTATGGAGTTTTGTAGCTATGATCAAGTTTTGGTTTTCTTCTTCAGTGGAGGGGAGAAATTCAAGCTTCCTCCACAAGTTCCTCTTTCATGCCTGAACTGAATTTTCTGAAAGCTACACCTATGCAGCATCTCTTCTGCTTAGGAAACTGAAGAAAAATATCCCTAAGAAAAGCGTCCTTTCCATACTCCTCTTCCTTGCAAGGAAAAACCCACACCACTGCTCCAGCAGGTCACCATGGGCTGATCAGAGACAACCCTGTCCATACAGCATTGTCATCCCAAATTTATTTCCAAGAATATCATCAGTAACTCAAATGTTTTTCCAGAGTTTTCCTTTCCCTCTGTGTTTTCTTTTATTCTGTTTCCTCCCACTGGCATCCAAGTGTCCTGAATCCATTACTGGAAAAGGATCCACTGTCATGATGACAGCAAAGTAAATTCTGGGTTCCCATCCCTTGTTGTGGGCTGCATTTTCTGCAGCTCTCAAACAGCCAGGCTGGCTGGGCTGGTGAGGGCACCACAGCATGAGCAGCACCATGTGATGTGAACCATCCACTTCCACTCGAAATAACTCTGCCAGAAAGCAGCAAAGTAAATAGGGAATGACAAGACAGAGAGAAAATAAAAAAAAGGAAGAGTGATGGAGTAAGACAGCAAATGAAAAGATGGAAGGAAATGACACAGCAGACACAGCTACAATGTTCCTATTGTTCTTTTACAGCCCATCTGTGAAGCCCTACATGCTTTGCTAGTGCATCTCTTTTGTAGAAGGAAAAAATCAATCTCTGGTATGCAAATGCTTGCTGCTGTAAGTACAACTGAGTAATATCCTTGCTACAACTTTAACCTGCCCCTGTTTTACTGTGAACCAGTAAAACAAAGACAATTCTAGGAGGTGAAATCACAAAAAAATGCCAAAAAAATACAGAAAGCCTGTGGCCCTCTAAGAACAGTGATCTGGTTTATGGCTTTATATACCAGATAAATTACACATACCACTGATAATGTACATTTAGGATGGCTAAGTGACCTTTCATCCTTAGACACTTGCACACGATGCTTACACTGTCATCCTGTGGTGGTTTGACATCTTCTAAGCAGAGGTCAAGTCCACTCATGGATTCCAAACACCAACAGACAACTTAAGACAGCCATTTGGCTCTTAAATCTATGTCCCAATTCCTAGCAGACAGTGCACAGCAACCTGTAACCTGCAAGCCAGTCTTGCTGAAGACTCCTCGCCAGCTGGTCCAGCCATGGGGCACAGAAAACACAGAAAATCTGCACAAACCTCTGCCCAGCCTAGGGGTCTGTCACACCTGGTGTCCCCTCCATCTGGGCGGGCTGGGAGGTGGCAGCAGAGCCCAGAAATCAGCATGGGGGGTGGCCCAGGGGTCTCACCCTGCCCATCCATTCGTCCCTCAGCCTCTGCTGTCACAGGAGGCTGCACAGAGCCACGAGGCAATTAAAATAACAGCGCTTCGTTTGGGCATGTGCAAATAGAGGGATTAATTAATCCCCACAACAGCAGAGCAAGGTAAGCACCGCTCTCCAGATGGAGAAAAAAATGACAGAGGCAGCGTGGAAAAGCCAGGAATAAAATGCAGGTCTGTGTGCCCTGTCAAACTTGATTTCAGTCCCCTGGGCCACAAAGCAAAACATTTGCCTTTAAAGGGAGGTGATTTATGGGGATCTGGATCTCAACCTTGACCTACTTTAACAATTATAACCAGACAGGAAAAAAAACCTCTCTCTCAAATGTTAAATGAAGGTTTTAAATCAAAATCATCTATTCCAATGCAGAGACATTTTCAGTACAGAAGGAAGCAGCAAACCCCTCCTGGCTCCATGGTGGCAAGATCCTGAGCTGGTTTACCCCAGGGTGATGCTGAAGGGCAGTGCTGGGATGTTTTCACAAACAAGCTGAGCTACTGGCTCCCAAGCCATACCTCCTGTGTGACAGCAAGCACAGAGCTGTCCTGCTATTTAGAACCAATTGCTAAATTTAAGCAAATGCAGCTAAAATACACAAAATTAGTACTTTTGTGCAGAAGCGCCTGGTGTAACTACCCCAGGGGTGCCACACAATACTGAAGTGCCATGAAACAGCCCCTCTACTGAGGCGTGGGCTGCACTGCAGGATTTGGAACCACTGCACTGCATGAAACCTTCAGCACAAGGAGTTAATTTCACTTTCACACAAAAGCCAGCTGTCAGGGAGGACAGGAGGAACTACTCTTTGCCACACAGAGGAGAGCAGTTTATAAGAAGGAGTCACCATTCTCCAAGGCAGGAGGTAGAGTCCCCCTGGGTTCAGTGCAAACCCAAGATCTTTGCACTCACTCCTTCCCCACAAAAGGATTGACCAGACTTTCATGTGATCACTCATTCTCTGGTGAGCAGGAAACTATTGTTATGTAGGTTAAGATCCAGTCATCTTCAACACCAGGATTGCAGAGTGCAGTTTTATTGCTTGGGAGATGCTGTGGCAGCTCACATGCTGATATTGCCCCTTAATGCTGCCTCTGCCACCAACCAAGAGCCTCCCCTGGATTCCTCATTCAAAACATCTGAGCATTTAAGCATCTAGTCAAGTCCAGCTGCCACTCCGAGTGGGAAAACACCTATGGTAAATATTTTACCCGATAACCTATAATGGACTTGGGTATAATTCAGACTATGAACATCCCTGTAAAGTGTAGGTTTTAATTTTTAGGGGGTTTGTTTTCTGCATGGGATGGCACACTGACACCGTGAACAAAGATGAAATGGCTCTGTAACAGCCTAGCTAGAACAATGTTCTGGTAGTATCACCAAAGTCCCTGTGGAAAATAATTCCAAAATAACAGACTAAACTCATGGTCAGACCAATGACAGGACAAAGGAGGAAGGAAACACTAATTTGGGCACCTTCCTATGGCACGATTTCTGTTAAAACTTTACAAAGCAAAGGATGGGGATAATAAGCTCAAAGTATCCTCATGTTGCTCTCTTTTTTTGCCCTCACACCTTTCTCTGGAGCTCTCACTCCTTTTGGTCTCAGCCTGGCTCCATCAGCCAGAGCCCTCCAGGGGCTGCCCTTCAAGATAAGATGCTTGATTCAGAGGCACTTTATCTCCTACTGTGCTGGAGCATTTCTGCTCTCTCCAGAACATCCTCTGTGACACTGGAAGGGTGGGGCTCCATAGGTATTTCAGTGGGACACAAACAGAGGGTCTCTGGTGGAATTCAGGCTGCCACAGAACTGTCCCACATGCTGAACACAGCCAGTGTTTTTGAAGTATTTTCTGTGCAGAATTCAGCCCAGCAATCCCAATGGACACAAACCCTGGCACTTGCCTCAGGTTTTCTTTGGGGGCAGGCAGCAGCTGCTGCTCCTGCTCTGCCCTCCCTTCAAGCACTGAAAGCTGGGATGTGTGGCCATCTACCCATGGAGTCATGGAGATAAACAAATGGCAACTTTGCCTGACGTGGCAAACCTCTCAGGCAAAATCCAGGATGGAGCAAAGCAAAAAATAAACCCAAAAAAACCAAGGAAGAGAACAAAAAGAAGACACTTGTAGCTGTTACCTCATTAAACTGACAGAGAAAGATGGGACAAGCTGCTGATAACTCTATCCATATAAAAGAACAGCCAAGATGGCACAGAGTGCAAAACCAGGAGAGATGGTGGAAAAGCCCATTCTGGAATACAGCACTACTCACTAGACAGGTAAGAAGCCGTGGCTGGTTTCCTGCCTTGGGACTGGAGATTGGAGAGGAAAAGAAAAATGGATTTTCAGGCATTCTACCTAAAATTGGAACAGGAGTCCAATCTGCAGAGTGCCACACAAAATTAATCACTATCAGTTCACATACCCACCAAGGTCTCACTGCTCCTACCCAGAGAGGAGGCAACAACAGGTATTACAAGGGGAACTTGTGAACAGAAAACAATCCATGACAGAGCAAGCCACCCTTCCTATTAGCTTTATCCATCCACTCCTGGTCCTCACAGAGAAACCTTGTTATTTCTAAGTGACACAGAACTTGAGCACCAGGGGGAGGTTCACTGACACCTTCTTAGCAGCCACACACACACCCCAAGCCCTAAGCTGAAATCGCAGTGAGCTCATATATTGAAATCACAGAAATCACGGAATAGTCTGGGTTGCAAGGGACCCAGAAGGATCATCAAGTCTTACTCTCAAGTTTTGCTGCACCTGCCACACAAAAATGTGCATTTACTGCCCATTCTGCTTGTTTTATCCTCACTTTTGTCTTTACTCAGCACTTAAGAAAGGGAGGAAAGGAAAGAAATAGAAAATACTCAGTAGTTTCTAGCAAAAGTATGTTTCTCTCAAGCTCAGAATGCAGCATAATTTTGTTCCCAGACTTGGCCATTTTCTCAAAGCTAAGCAGCAAAGCTCTAACTCTTTTGGGGAATTAAGTGTTAGAGCAAGAAAATATCAAAGAGCCAGCCAACGGCATTCAGCTCTTCTGCAGCATTTGCTATCATCAACCTCTTCCTCTGCAAGCATCAAAGCAGTTCTTAGTGAAATTTCACTGGAAACACTTTAAAACAGAATGCACCATGCCAGCGCAAGCTTTTAATTTAATGTATAACATTATATATATATATATATACACACACACACACACACACACACACACATATATATATACACACATATACATATATACATACATACATATCTATATATCTATATCTATTTATCTATATATCTATATCTATATCTATATATATATATGTATGCCTACAATTTATTGGTAGGTCTGGCCTCTTCAAAATCCTTTCTTAGAGAAGTGTTCTTCCCCATGGGGGGGAAAATCACTCCAAAACACAGCAGTAACAGCTAAGTTAGTTTCTTTTCCAGCAAAGCTACTGAAGATTCAAAATCTCATGTCAGAGCTACTCTCTTGGCAAAATTTTAAGCAATTAACTGCATTACCTGGTGCTGCCACGAGATGTCAGGGAGCAATAGAGAAAAATTAGTTGTGCTGCCCTAAATCACGGGGCTGGCTTTGTAAAGGGGAGGTGACAGTCACCCGGCCATGGCAGCTCTGACAGGGATGTCCACATGATTCTACCCCTATTTACTGCAACGTGTCTTATCACACCGTAATATCTAACATGCAGGGAGTCTTCTTTCAGATAAACAGCCCCAGGTTTTGAGAGCATCGTCAGGGGATGGAAGGAAAAAAGGAAAATCAAGCTTGGTTTTCTGAAGCTGGAAATTCAAAAGAAAAACCCTAAGGTAATGTAACAGCGTTATGTAGGTCTTAAAGGCACACGGCTCAGAAATACCCAGCTTCCAACAGTAAGATCAGCCCTGCTTTGTGCACATGTAACAATATTTTTACATGCACTGCTATCTTCTCCCTTTAATTATCATGCTGTTGGCAGCAAAATTTTACACATTTTATTCAGAATCCCCACCCTCTCCAAATCCTGTTTCTGTGGTGAATAAAATGCAGAAGGATGCATTAGAGGCTCTATAGCAGCCACACTGTTCCTGCCAAAATTCAAGAGTTTCTTCAAGTCACTCTGTAGCAGAGTCTGAGAGCAGGAATTGAAATATGTGATGGGGAGGAAGGGCATACAAGGTGACTGCAGTAGGAGATTGAAACTGTGGATTGTTCACAGGTGGTGAAGGCACAAATGGGCTTGGATGGCGAGATAGAAATGTTAAAAAAGAGCTACCCTGTATCATCCATATGTCACCTTTCCAGAAATGCTTTTCAAATCCTACCACAGCTAGTTTTCTGTATCCCTTCAATATGATGGATGCAAGGCTTGGAGCATGCTGAACTCTGTTACATGATGTAGAACACTTACACTTTCCTGTAATGAGAGTAAGAATTTTAAAAATTGGTGTCTTGGGTCCTCTCCAAAGTAAGATGGAAGTGCTACAAGTCCCAGGGGAAGGGGAAAATTCCCACTTCTCTTGCAGTGCACATCTTGTTGAGGAGCAGGCCAAGAACATGCTCAAAGCTGTGGCTGTTTAAATTATACCTTTGACTCCCTTCAGGCAGAGAATCTTGGAGGTCCAGAGGAGGAAAACATTTCTATGGCAGACTGAGTGACTGAAAAACACCTCTAAGGCTTAAAGACTCAAGGCTGAAACAGGGCTGGAAGTGATCAGGTGAAGAGAGGGAAGCCTGGTAAAGTGCCCAACAGCATAAGGCAAATGAATTACTTTTTGTAGGAGCTCTGCATGTATGATTTTATACATTGCATTCAATGATTATACATATAGATCAACATCCAAGTACAAAAAATCTCAGGAGCTGTGTTTTGAAGGAGTAATCTGCCAGCCCTTAGGGCTTGGATTAGTGGGCAACTCCTCAGGAAGCTTGTCCCAGGACCTGGGTGGTCTGTGAAGAGGACCAGCAGCTGGGAAGGCAGCTGAAACCTGCGAGCAGATGGGAAGTGGAAGGATGGATGTCAGCAGGGGAGCGGCGTGGGCAGCACTTTGTTCCGGATGCTTCGTGCTGAACGCAGGAGATTATCGCTTATGTGAGCAGCAGATAGGTGGGCAGCAGCTCCAGCTCCAGTGGATGCTCTGCTTCCCCTCATAATCCCTCTCCCAGGTGATGAGAGCAGCAGAGCCAACGCTTTCCATTCCTCTCTGGAGCACAGAGCAGTGTGGAGTACAAGGTAAACAGAGCAACAAATTGGTTTGTGCCAGCCTCAGCATCGAACACTCGCCACACACAGCACACGACACAGCCTCATGAAAACTGCTTCAGAGGGCTCCAGTTCCAAAAGTCTCAGTGAGGAGATGTCCCCATCCTCCTGTTCTGCCAGAACACTGAGGAAATTCCATGGCACTGTGGTGGATCTGGCTGTTGCATGCTATAAATACAGCCACTGAGGCTGTGCATTAGTTCCACAGTACGTCAGGCAGCAGACACTTCTAGTATCACACACTGCAAGCAGTACTGCCTCCTAAAAATTCCTTCAGGTTATGGCAGCTTGGGTGTGAAGCAGGTCCTTAGGATTGCAGTCTTGTTATCTGATGCCAAATGCTTTCTAGAGCTATCTTTTGTACCAAACAAATTTATTCTATCAACAACACATAAAAAAATCTCCCAAAATGCCCTTGCAACCTTACTTATCTATAAATTAGTGAGTAACTCATGAAAGGGGGCAGACAAAGTGGAAGAGGTGGGCACAAAAAAGGTGCCCAGGATTCTAATATATATATGGATTTGAAGAAAAATTTTTGACTTTGAAAGAGGACTGCACAGTCGTCTGAAAGCCTTATGATGTCATTTCACTCTTCCAAATGCACATCAACAACCACAGGAGAGATTAGTGGTTAGCCTCACCACAGAGATCCAGGCACAGACCTGCTGAGTTTGCTGTGGGCTTTTCACAGAAATGGCTTTATCCTTGTGTGGGAGAGCAGGAGGCTGCACGAAGGCATCAGAGGAGACTCCATGCAAACCAGTAATTTGAATTAAAGGCAGAGCCTGGAGAGCTGTATTCCAAGGGCTGATCACAGCTGCAAAGGAAGGTTGTCAGGGCACACTCCAAATCCTTCAATAAACAAACCTGAACTTATTTGACAGACTGAGGAAAAAACCCACCCTTAAAAAAGAAGCCCCCAAGTTTGTTAGAGCCCAGTTTACTTCCAGACACTGTTTGTCCAGCTCTCTGGCCAAATGCAGGGCAGGCTGATCGTATCCTGCAACTGCAGGCACCGAAAGGAGTTCATGTTTCCAGCTCCTACTGCCAGCATTTGAGTTTGATAGAATCAGGTCAAAATCAGTCTTGCTCAGTCTGACGTAATGCAGACTTCTGGATCCTACCCTGCTCACCAAGATGTAAGACCTCATTCTCCCTTCCCACAGTCAAGCTCTTAAAAACTGCCAGAGAAGTGCTTACGCTGTAGATTGACAGACCAGAAAAAAACCCCAAGTAGAGATAGTTTTCAGAGCAGGGAAGCACATTTCCTACCACCACAGAACAAAATAATGGAAATAGATAGTGTGCCAGAGCAGGCAGGCACCTTAACTGAGAACAACTGAAGTTAAATGCACTCCCAAAATCTATTAAAAGCCAGTACAAATCTTGATGTCCTGGCTTATCAGGTTGTAAATAAAAATAGAGTGAACAGAATGTGGTATCCTCCTTTCCTAGCTTTGGCTCTCACATTTGTGAAACATTTGATGGTGTGCACTGTCACAATCTCTTATCCATCCTCCTTCTCAGGTAGATTATGCAAGTCAGAAGGTCATGGGGTGTACATAATTTTGCCAATCCATCAGGGCTGAGAGCAATCTTAGCTGAAAAAGACCCAGGATCTTCTGACATAAAGAAATACCTTCAGAAAACAGAACTTCAAACCCCCTAGGGGTTTCTGTATTCCCAAGTGGTTCAAGCAGAGTGAGCTAACGTGGTAAGGACATGGTTAAAGGAATGTACTGAGGCCGTTTCTACAAATGGATCTGCACATATTCCAATCAGTGAGGTGTTTTAGCTGATGAACGCTTCCTGTAAATTCAAGGGGCTGCACAGAAATATCTGTAAGGCCTATTAATGCTTCAGCACACCTCCCAGAATTTACCTGGGGAAAGCAAAGCCCGATCTGCTCCTGAATTACAAAAATAAAGCCGCAAATCAGTCCCAAATCCAGGTTGAAAAGTCAGCTGGCTTTGGCACCGTGCAAACACAGGCACTGAAGCCTGAGCGCCGTGGCCCTGCACGTTCACCGCTCCGCCAGCCTGAGCCCCTGTGACAGCAGCGAGCGGCGGCCGATTGCCACCAGCTAATTATAGCGCTGGGCTGGCGGCAGGGCGGCCGCTGCTGCCTGCTGGGCCCGTGTGAAGGCAGCAGCTCCGTGACACGTTCACCAGCAGCGCTCCAAAAATCACCTGCTCCTGCCCCCTCCGCCTCACAGCCGGTGTTTCGTTGATGGGGGCGGCGCAGGAGCCATCGCCAGCCCCGCGGTGGTGGCCTGTCGGTGCTTGGAGGCCTGACAGGCAGGAAGAATGATGTGCAGAACTCCATGATATCAGAAGGCTAATTAATTATTATACTATATTATACTATAACTATAGTTGAGAATATTACAGAATCACAGAATAATGAGGTTGGAAGAGCCCTCTTAGATCATCGAGTCCAACCTATGTCCTAACACCTCAACTCAGAATCTAGACTATAGCACCAAGTGCCATGTCCAGCCTTTTTTTAAACACATCCAGAGATGGTGATTCTACCCCCTCCCTGGGAAGAGCATTCCAGTACTTCATTATTCTTTCAGTGAAAAATTTTTTCCTAATATCCAACCCATCCCCTCCCTGACATAGCTTGAGACTGTGTCCTCTGGTTCTGTCAGTGCTGCCCAGTGGAAGAGACCAACCCCCACCTGTCTACAACCTCCCTTCAAGAAGTTGTAGAGAGCAAACAACACTAACAAGAACGATCACTAACTAACCAACTCGTGACTGTCTCCAGACCCACAGTGCTCACAGCTTGGACCGGATAGGTCAATCAACATAAACAATTTCTACTAGAATCTAGTTACTAAATTCTTTCAGGTAAACAACTTTTTTAACACATTCTACGTGTGCAAACACTAGGAGCAGCAAATGAGATAGGAATTGTTTTGATCATTCTTTTCTCTGCTTCTCTCACAGCTTCTCTCTGTTCAGGGGGCATGTGAATCCCCCAGAGGCCCATGGCAGCTCCTCCAGCCCCACGTTGTGACAGGGAGCACCTGGCCCTTCTTGATGTAAGAAAGCTCAGCTCAAGTTATGGCATGGAGAAAGGGATAGGTATTCCAAGCCACTCCAGATCTGGGGAATCTTTTGGAGGAAGAGGAGCCGGAGCTGTCGGAGCTGGCAGGGCACCTGCTGCCTGCAGCAGTTTCCACAGGAAGGCAGCGACCAGAGAGCTACCAGGCTGCACCCCCTTCCCTGGGCCATCAAACAATAACTGCTGCACATTTGTTCTCCAACCCCCACTGTTTCCCAAGAATGAGAAGCAAAATAAAAAGGGGAGGTTATTCCTCAAATGTTTTCCTTGACCTGGAGAAAGCAACAGCTTGCTACAGACTTCCTGCTGGCCTGCCCTCGGTCAAAGCAACCGAAAGGGCTGCTGCACGTATTTCCATCTCAGAGTTGTTTACAGAGCTTTGTCCTTCCCTCAGGCACTTTCCTTCCCAGTATTAGCAGCGATGTGTGAAGATACTTTGGTATCAGTACCCTTTTCCTGGAAGTGTTCCAGTCCCTCAGCCCCAGTGACTGCTCTGAAGGGCAGCATCAGCCCCAGCCTCTGCTTTTCTCACCCTGTACAGGTCTCCCAGGTTCATTTCCATACAGAGCCAGGCAACAAGGCACACATGGATTTGCAATTTGCCTCTGACAGAGTATCTCTGTAAGACTCATATTAACAAGAAGAGTGTTTTCCCTGTACTTGTGATAACCAGGCAACCAAAATGATGCCACACAGCCTTAAACATTAAAGACTGCAGAACAAGACAATTCTAAAGAGATACTTAACATAAAATCAGTGCTAAGTAGATGGGGAAACAGGGATGAGGAAGGAATGAAAAATAAAGCCTACAAGATAGCACATCTTAGTTACTTTCCCATCCACGCAAGCTGCCTCCCTTGGAATCAATTCTAGTTGCACCTAAACTAAATCTGATCAAAGTTGCTGTAATAATTTGTATACTTAAAGTATCAACTCATCAGTAAGAACGAAACACAGTCAGCTCATCAAATGCTTCTCATTATTACAGTCTTTCACAGCAGGAGCCTGCATCTCCCATCCCTGCAGACATCTGCTGTGCTCATCAGAAACCCAGAGAGAAAGTGGCACGAAGACTCTTCTCAGGATTATTTCAGTTTGAGCACTTGTCGGTGCCACACACCCCATCTCCAGTCTCCCCAGCTGTCACACATGGAGAAGTGCAAAAGCACGATGAAAAGAACCTACTGCAAAACCCACACACTGGCAAGGGATTTGGGGACCTACATAGCACTTGAACCTACATTTGCCTTCAGTCTGTGAAACAATTTAGCTTTCAAGTCTATGAGGCCTTTTACCATGGGAGCTTTCAGTGCCAATCTTCCTGAATACCAGCACCAAATTACCTGTTTTTGAACATTTAAAGCCAGGAGTATGGCCATTCCAATGTCTGCTACTTCCCAGCTTCCAAAATCCTTATGTTTATAACTGATTTACACTTGTCTGCATGATTTTTATCTCATATGAAGATTTTCATGTGAGGAACTTGCATTTACACCCCCATTGTTTTGGACAATCACTCTTTGTTCCAACTTGACTACAACCAAACTGAAGAGGAAGAGAGTATATTAGTAGCCCATGAATTTTCACTTCTGCAGGAGGGCTCCAGATACCTCTGTACAAAAATATTTGTATAGTTTTTACTTCATGTATAGCCACACTTCCTTGGATGCTGCATTCACAGATGTTCCAATCAAGGAAACACAGTCTTGATGAAACCAGCAACAAATGGAGGACCCACATGGGTGTCATTAATGGAACACTGTAAAAGCAAAAAGAGATGTCAAGTAGGTTTCCTTTTTTTTTTTTTTTGTTTTTTTTTTTTTGTTTTTTTTTTTTGTTTCTTGCTCCTTGTTCTATTCCCTGCTAACATTAGTGAAGGAGGGGAAGAAGTAGAGGACATGCTTATTAAAATTTGCAGCACACAACTGTGGAGGGAATGCAATTACACCAGAGGACAAGAATAAATGGGATTATTTCATCATTTGAAGACATGCTTAGAAATTCAACACGGCCAGAAGTATAGTTACTACAGGCACTCAGGAGCAACCAACAAAGAGAGGATGGGGAAAACTGTTCTGACTGTTCAGACAACAGCTCTTCAGAGGAAGATTTGGAGTGTAGCAGGCTATAAGGAGAACATGCCTTGCTGAAGTCATACTGTTATGAAACTGAACAAGCTGGGATTACTAAATACAGGAGCCCACATCACCTACAATATAAGTCATTCTTCAGCTCTGCTCAGCTCTCTGAGCCCTTGGATGAAGAATTATCTCCCACACTGAGTACTTTAAGTAAATAAAAGGGGACCAAAGGAACAGAGAACAAAAACCAGGAAAAACATCTAGAAAATAGGACTTGTCAGGAGGCATTACAGCAAATGTCATTGTTTTTATCTAGTGAGCAGAATGCTATGAGCAGGGTGATGATGGACTGCTATGTACATAGAAACGTGCTACAAAAGTCAATAGAACGATCTGTTCTCCATAACCACAGCAGATAAGGAGTAATGGGCTGAAATCAGAGCAAGAATGACTCAGATCAAACATTATAAAAACTGCATATAATGATAACAAAGCACAGGAATAGATTTTATTCAGAGTTCTCCAAACACAGGGTAAATTAACAGCAGTGGTGCATCACTGAAGACTGCTGATCATATCCAGGAGCAGGACGAGGACCTTGGCAATCTTGTGGCACTCTCCCCCTGTTGTATTTGCAAGGTGGCAGGGAGGAATGATGCATCTGACTCCATGTTCCCAGAAGGCTAATTTATTATTTTATAATACTATATTATATTAAAGAATACTATGCTGTACTAAAGAATAAAAAAGGGTACTTACTAAATGCTAAAAACATAATAATAATAATGAAAACTCATGACTCTCTCCAGAGTCCCGAGACAGGCCCAAGAATTAAAACAACCCACACCAGAATCCAGTGAAACAATCACCTGTAGGTAAACAATCTCCAAACACACTCCACATGTGAGCACAACACAGGAGAAGCAAATGAGACAAGAATTATTTCCCTTTTCTCTGAGGCTTCTCAGCTTCCCAGGAGAAAAATCCTGGGCAAAGGGATTTTTTCAGAGAATGTGAATGCCACATCCCCCCATCCCATTTTTTCCCAGTTTTCCATACGTCTCAAGCTGTACAACTGTAAGCACAAAGAGCTACAACAATATTACAATCATCGAAGAGCTACCACAACCCTCAGTGAAGTTTACATGCACTGAGTACCTCATTAACAGCAACCATTAAATCACAAATGATTGGTGCTGTCTGGTCAATGTGATGGCAGGGAAGTGCCTTTCACTAAGAGCACGATTCAGCTGACACGGCATTAGCAGAAGAAGAGAAATTTCAGCCACATATCCCTCTCAGCCCCCAGCAGAGCCAAGAGAGACAAGTGCCCATGGTCAACACCTGCTTTGGGATAAAGGCTGTGCTCTGTGCCAGCTGGGCAGGCACCCTCAGGGCTTGGCTGCAAGTGTGAGATTTCCTGCACAGGTAATCAACACAGGATGATTTTTCTGTGTGCACTGAAACAGTCACCTGTGTGCCCAGCCCCTCAGCCAGAAACCCATGCTGACACTTCCAGAAACTTCCAGATCAGTGCAGCCAGAGAAGATGCTGCACAGCACTGGCAGGTCTCAGACGGATTTTACATTTCTCTTCTAAAAACATTTTGGCTGTAACCTTTACTACACAAGGGAGCAGAGCATCCTTGTTTCATCCCTGAAACATGTTTCAGGGTTCTCATTGATGTTATTCCATATGGGACATCTGCATATTTTTAGAGAAACACTTCTTTGAAAGACGTACCATTAGCTCTGGATCCAGAGCCTTTTTTTCTTTTTTTTTTTTCAAGACACAACTTGGGAAACTTCCAGATAGGAACAGCTCATGTAGCATCCTCACTTGAACATCAGGCTTAGCTTGCAAGGAAGAAAAGCAGAATCCTTCAGATTACACTTGAGGTTTGGGATCTGCCCATTTGCACTGGCTGTCTCCTGGTGGGGCATGGCCTCTCTGGAAAACATTACAAAGCCAGGGCAGCGCTGTCCCACAGCTCATGGGCCTTTTGTAGGGTGCAGGAGTTGCTTTCTTACACCCCAGCATTCATTCCAGCCCCCTTGGGGCTGGGAGGGCAAGGAAAGCATACACAATTCCCCTACTGCGCAGCACAGAGATAATTTCTTCTAATTAGAGAACTCTAAATATTTGGAAGTCAGCATCCATTATTATTCTGGAAACTTCACACGGCAATAAAAGATGGGTTGATTCTGGCAAAAACTCTTCATAGCAAAAGAGCATTATCAGGCAAGAACAGAGACATTTTTCTTTTTTTCAGTTCAGTAATGCCAAAAGATACATCACAGCCAGTCAGACAACTCAGCTATCTCTAATGGGGAAGAAGGGCAAACTTCTAAATAGGAAAATTCCAAATGAATTGCATTCAGATATCCCCCCTCCTCTCATAGATGAGCCTGTGAAAAACATTTCTGATAAAAAATGGCACAGAACATCAACTGAAAAATAACTATGAATTCGTATTCAGCTGCATTTTCAGATGCCAATACAACTTATGTGACTTCTCTTCCCTGAAATGGCTTTGGGGGGAAGGAACAGAGAAAGGAGAAAAAAGAGAAAACAGAAAAATAAAATTGTCCTGGAAATGACTTTGGGAACAAATGCTATGTCAGCTGGAAGAAAGCCAAACTTGAGTTGAAATAGCACTTTGCTACATTCAACTCTACAGATTTTTCTGACTGGAGATGGCTCCACTCAAGGACATTGCCATAATAATTGGGAACATGCTGACATGTGCATCTGAGGCTCAGTCTAGTCAGAAGTCAAAGTACGAGAAAAAAGCAGTGAGATCACGCTTAAGGACCTGGAAATCTTGCAGTTAGGACAGCATTTTGGGGAAGGTTGCCATGGAAGAATGTCTTCCTAGGCTTGCTGAAAATACTGGGAAACAGAAAGCTGGTTTTTTACTCAAACACTTGCCTCAGAAAACCCAAGCTACCCACTTCACTTGATTAAAATTAATAGTTAGTAGTTAATTCACAGGCTTTGCTCAGGCAGTACCACAGACTATATTTGTCTGTTGCTAGGACAGGGTAATTCCTTCACCTGTTTATCAATTTCACACAGGTCTAGTTATGGTTGAAAGAATTACTTTCAAATAGCAAAATTCCAATATGAGATAAAACCAGAAGGCTTAACAAGTAACAACTTGAGTCATGCTCTCTTGCCATCAATTTGCAGAGTTGGGAGCAGCAGAAAGGCAAATGCAAAACCAAGATGATGCACAGATTTGTGAGAAATTACTCATCAATCCAAACCCCAATATGCAGCAGGGCCAAGAGGTATTTAATTTCAAAAGAAAAATGTCCAGTCACCAGCACATAAAATTGCTTCTCAAGAAGAAGTGGCATTTCCAGTTGCAGACTGTGTTCTGCTTAGACACATAAAATCCATTGTATTCCTCTTCCCCTTGGTATGCAGTGCACACATGAATGGGAGCTGCTGCTGCAGAAGCTCATTTGCTCCCAGGGTTGAAGGTGATCACATTCCTGCTAATTACATAAGAAAATTCCACTGTCACGGTGATTGTTGCAACAAGAACAAATGTGTAATGCATGGGAACAACAGTGCTTTGGGACTTCAGCAGATCACCCCACTCTGTTCAGAGGATGCTGGGACCTCTGATACTCAGTTCCAAACACATTAGGCACCAAACAGGCCCAGCTGCTATTTCTGCCCTGCTTCACTTGCTGTGATGTGGCTTCCTTTCAGTTTGCTTCCCTGCATCCATCCATGATGAAGGTAAAGAGGTAACACGATTTACTGCATGGCTGTTCTAGCTCTGTGTACAGGATCCACATTCCCACTAAAATACAATAAATAACTGGTTTTCTGTTACTTTTCTCTTTGTTTGAAATTAGGAGTCACTTTTATTCATTCATAGGCCAGGAAGATAAGGCCTTGCTCTGCCATCACACGTGTTGGTTTAGCACGGCTTCAGGATAAATTGTTTGCTGAGTTTGTTTGAAGTTTCTTTTGACTACCAGGCCTTCATCCAAAACGTTCTTCAAGTAGAAGAATTTCCTCTTCTCCTTACACTGGCAGCATCATAGCCAGTCTCCTGCAGTGCCCACCACACCAAAAGCTGGTGAAACTCTAGAAGAAAGCAAGATTTTGCTTCCAGCACATACCAAAAAAAACCCCAGTGAAGTGGGATGGAGAAAACAGTTTTCTTTAGGAATATAGCCCTGGTTTGCAACTGACTGTCTGACTCTCTAAATCTAGAATCAGGTCTTTGTCTTCCAGGACAAGTGGGCAGACAATGGGAGGCTCAGAGGAAAATAATAGTACAGTGCAAGAGATGGGCATCTTCATTGCTGTCATGGAGCTCCCTGGGACATCAGGGCAGGAGCTGCTTTGTCCTGCTCCTGACTTGGCTCACACAAATGGTCAGGCACTTACCCTGGCCAGTGTCCAGCAACCTCCTCCTGATCTTCATTTTCCTCACTTGAAAGAGTTCGGCACCACGAGTTTAAGTGCAGAGAGGGTTTGTAGGCAGCCATGCAGATGACCCTGAAGCCATCAAAACCAGGCACAAACCTTTCCTCAGCAAAACCACGTTTGCTCTTGCAATGTTACATTTTCTTTGCTGTCTCCATCAGGGACTGATTCGACCTGACACATGACCTGCAACCCCCACCAAAACTGCCTTTTCTCTGTTCTGTTTTCCTTTCAGGGTGACTGTTTGATCTCATCTTTACACAGAAGTCTCCAAGGGCAGAGGGCAAAATGGAACTGCAGGAAGGATGGAGGAGAGAAAAGTCACACCAGCATGTGGACAGCAACACAGACTGCAGCCCACAGCAGAACAGTCAGACCTTTCTCTCGCTGGTGGGGACACCTCACGTGGCAGAAGATGGAAGTTGGTGCTGTTGCACTTTACATGAGTCACTGTCTGCCAGGAGAGGAGCTGGAGTAGCCTGGCTCTGTCAGTGTGGAGCACAGGGAATCACTCAGGGGTGCTGGTTTCTCCTGCCATGGGGACGTGCTGCATCAGCAGTCCCAAAAACAGGACCATGGCACAACAGACTTGGAAACTGCTGCAGTTAAAGAAAGGAAGGATGCAAAATGACAGGGTGTAAAACCAGCATCCTCCTCTTCCCAGAAAACCATAGAGCAAACTCAGAAGATCTTGAACAGGAAGGTACTCATGAAATTCAGCAACAAAATTACCTCATATTGTTAAAACATCCTTCCTTCTCCCCAAAGGCTGCCCCTGTCTCACCAGCAGAGCAGGCAAGGACACTGCACTCGTCTGCACATCCCCTCAGCTCTGAGGATGCATCACTGCACCATTTTAGGAGAAACACACTGCATTAGCATGTCAGGTCTCAAATGAGCAGCCTTTTAGATTTAGGGCAAACCCAGTATTTTTGGTTTAAAACAACTCCACTTTAGGAGCTTCTCATTCATGGGTTTCCAAGAGCATGTGCCATTCCCTAAAAAGCTGAGCTGGCTATTGCTTCAGAGGCAGCTCTGCACAGGCCATACTCCCACAATGTGCTTCACATTTCTCTGCCCACACGAAACCCCCCTCTCAGCCTGGAAGAGGGCAGGCACCAGATGCTCTCAATGCAGCTCTCTGTTTCCTAATGCAACATTTCACAGCCAAAAATAAACCAGCCCCAAACAACTCCCTGGTTTGTAGGTACTGCACATTCTATCTGTTTCATCATCTAAAGCCAAGCTCCGTGCTGCAGGAACAGTAACACCTCAAAAGAGAAAGGTTCACTGGGGTAAAGAAGTGCAAAGGAAAATTAAAGAGGGCAGGGGTTCTCGTCAGGAAAGCACTCTGGCATGTCTCCTCCTCCGAGGCTTTGCCCCCTGAGCAGAATACAAATGAGGAGCATCTCTGACAGCCCAGCCTAACATCTCAGTCCCCTTCACAAGCCATCCATTCGGCTCAGGGCACAGACACAGAGCAGGCATTGTCACAAATACACTGGGCACAAACAGACTGAGAGCGAGGCCCACAGACAAACATCACCCTATTGAGACTGAGCACAGCCTTAAAAATATACTAACAGATACAGCTATTAACATGCCTGCACAGAACAGAACAGGGGCAGAGCACTCAAAGTGCTTGTTCATTCCTCATCCTCCATTTCAAGCTATAATGTCACCCTGTAATTAGCTGAAATAACCTCTATTCTGCTCAGCTTCACCACTGATGAGAAGCTCACAAGAAGCATGAATCGTCAGGAAAGGTTTAAAAATACAAGCAAATTTAACAGCAATGACAAGAGACATAAAGCACGTGCTTTTTCTTTGTGTTTTTTTTTTTTTTTTTGTTTGTTTGTTTGTTTTTTTAGTTTGTTTTTCGTTTGGTTTGGTTTTTTTTTAAATCTTGCAAGGATGTCACAAGTTTGGTTTTGCAAGCTAGTTCATAAAAATTAAGTGGGAATAGATTCATCCTAAGTGGGAAGAGACTTTTCCAAAGCTCCAGTTCTAAGACAAAATGACCATGACATTACTAGAAATATAGGGCATTACATTCTTAAACAAAGGTACATTGTAGAATCCTGCAATGCTTAGCTTTAAAATAGATTTAGGACAAAAGACCTAACATCAAAGCAAAAGAATTAGCATGCCAGAATTTCTGTAAAAAATAAAAAGTTTAGGATGTCATATATTTTACTGACTGATCATCCTTGCAAAAAAAACATGGATGGGAATTAACTGTGGGCAAATGAGGGACTCTACATTTAAACAGCAGATAATTCACCAAGTTTTTTTCCCTACCTCTATTACTCTGTGAACATCTGATTCACTGGGCCTTTTGTGTTTATTCTTTAATTAAACATTTCAAGCCATTCACCACATCTGACTAATGAACCCTTCATATTTCATTCTTGTTTTTTGTGCAGATGGGTTGTACACACAACTCTGAGCACTGTGGCTTATGATGCATAAAAAAACAAATGTAGATTCAAAAAGTAAGAAAAAAGAAATCAAATGCAGTTTCAGAAGCTTGTGAGAAATAAACAGTCTGAGTACTGGGGAAGCTCAGGCTGTCAGAACGCCAGGAAAACCTCCAAGAGCCATGAATGAAGATGCAAAAGAGAAATACACTGGGATAACAAAATTATTATAGGCAGGAATTGTTCTTATAAAGAAAATTATGAGCTGCACAGGAACAGCAAACTGTTCTCAAGCCCAGGTCACGTTCTCTAGGTGCTACATTTTCACAGACTGTAATGAGAAACACAGGTTTAATTAAGCTTTTTATTTAAAGAAAGAGCTGATAAAACAGGAAAAAGTGAACCCCACATCTCTGGTATGCATTGCCCCTTCTTTTAGCTTTGCTTGCTCAAAAAATCAAACACAGAGAAGATTAATTTATTGGTTGGAACATAAAACCAATTAAATAAATAAACAGCTTGTCACTCTGACTTTAGAGTGAATCTAGTGGAAAATTTTTTTCCCAGGAAACCTATTTTGGGAAAGCAATAAACCACAGGGAAGGGCAAAGGCTAGAGAAAAGGCTAGAGGCATAAAAATCCCACCTGGAGACACTGTGCTATTTCTGGTGTTACTGAGGGTTTTTTTGGGAAGGAGCCTGCAGGAGCTCCAGCCCTCCTACAAGAGCAGCCCACAGTTCTCAGGTGCCTGGGCACCTCACTGCACCTCCAGCCAAGCAACCACACTGCTGTTCCCATCCAGATGTCCATGGTCTGTGCTGTTTTTCTTCAAACAGAACTTTTTTCCCTCTATTATTTCGCTCCTGATCTCTATGACTGCAGAAAGGCAGTGGATTCCTCTGCAAAGGTACAGAGCAATGGAGCTGTGCTTAGGCTTGATGGAATGAAATCACTGCGGAAGGCTTCAGTTCAAGGTGCACCATTGCCACCCACCCTGTGAGGAGATGAGGAGCTGCCCTCTTTTGCTGCCAGCCCAGACTCCAAAGTAGACAAAATTACCATACACAGCACAGAAAATGTTTCCTTTGGCAGCAGTTATGAAAATGCCATTCATCCTGTGCACAGCCTGTATGCTCCAGCACAATAAAGAGGGTGATTGAACTGTCTTTTAAGAGTTTACTGGGTCACATTTCTCCTGGACCAAGGCCAACACTCCCATTATTCCCCAGTGCTGGGTGCACATCACACAAATCCTCTATTGGTCTCAACCCTTGTTTCTTACTGATGCTGACAGTGTCTGAGAACAGAAAAGTGTCTGAGAACAGAAATGTGAAGCCTGACATTACTTCTAGTGTCAAACACACTTCCAGAGGTTGTCTAGGGTACATTAATAAGCCTGCCATCCTTCCTTCTTAGGTGTCCAAAAGGCCAAGAGTAGTGGAGCTTGTGCGCTTGCATCTGTGTCATTCAGCACACACCACTCTCCACAGGCTTGCAGGAGGATGAGAAGCAAACTAAAATACAGTTTGGGGTAGGATAATGTGACAGCTTGATTATGCAAGCCATTAAAGCTAATGGCACTAGTCATTTAAGGACAAATTACGCCAGGGACTATGGTTTTGCAGAGTCCTGCACTGGCAGTAGATTGTACTTTCCAGCTAGACATTTGTGCAGCTTCCTGAGGCAGTCAGTCCTCCTCTCACCACAATCAAGGAGCTACATTTTCCAAAAAAATACTGAATGCTGGGGGCAGGAGCCCGTGCAGGGGCACTGCTGTGTCCTCTCCATAGATGAGCTCAGTGCCTTGAGACAATCACCTGGTGTATTCAGGGGTTCTCCTGAAAACCAGCAAAACACAGAGACATCAGCAGTTGCACAGTCACTGTCTGAGGCTCTCTAGGTCACCAGGAATTGCTAGTAAGCAATTCATCTTTTGCAAAATGAAGCAATTTCTTACAAAAGAAGGAAAACCAGAACAACTAATATTTTCCTTCTCCTTAGCTGTACTATTGGATTTCTCATCTGTTCAACCTATAGGTCTTCTAGAGAAGCTATTTTCTGCTTTTATTTAAATGATTCAAACATTATTTTAAGAATAATTTAATATTTCAGTGCTTTGGGTACTAGTTCTTAAACAAATCTTGTCAAGATCCACATTTCAACAAGCATTTCCACAAACTGAGGGCAATGAAGCTCTAGAGAATGGCCTGTGCATTGGGAATCAGCAGCAGTCACACATCCCGAGAAGGGTGGGAGCAAAGAAATGACCATAAACCCCATGATTCATCCACAGAAAATCAGCCTTCTCCTGCACAGCATCCCAGCTGGCTCACTCTGGGCATTGTGGGCAGAGAAGAAATTGCAACACAGCTCCTTCAGGAGGTCTTTGCTGCACACTTGGTTTGGTGACTCTGCAAGGCAGAGCGGCTTCCCCAGTCCAGGTGTGAACACACGAGACCTCAGCTGGCCAGAGAGCTGTCCTGCATACGCAGAAGACACCCATGGAAGGTAAAGACTCCACAGGACACAAAATAAATAGGCACAGAGGTACATTTGCAAAGCCTGGCAAAGGGTTTCACTCCTCACTCCCATTAGACTAATGGGCACAAGAACAAGGAGGTATTCTTTATGCTGCCCAGATCTGGATAATTCTGCCCAGAAGGTCCATCTGTGGCAATTTTAAATAATTTCAGATGTAAAAGCAAAGATGGGAAAGTAAGGGCAAAAATAGCAGAAAAAGAAAAGAGGGAAAGAGCCTTTGAATCTCTCCTATTAATAATGTTTAAAAGTCCAAATAGCTTCATTTCAGTCCCAAGACCTAATTTACTGTGTGGTAATAGCACTGTCACTGTACTTATCACAAAGAGCCACTTTGTCCCAGTGAAATGTGCCCTTGGAGGAATTACTGAAAAGCCTGCAGGACAGGAGGCTCACTTTCTTGTCTGGAAGAAACTTTCAGCCCGTGAGCCTTTGACTGAGGTAGCTATGCACAAACATCGCAAAATGGTGTGCCCTCTTTTGCTGATGCTCTTGCAGGGGCTGTAAATCAGCAGAGCATACACTTAACCAAAACCTCCCCTGATGCCAGAGAGGCAAACAAGCTGGATTTTGCTTTTGCAAGAGGCCATGAGGTGCTGACAGCAGCAAAGCAGGAGCATTCTGGCATCTTTGGAAGGCAGTGAGGTGCCCAGCTCCCACTGGCCAGTGGAAGAGGAGGCCCTGCTCAGCATCCTTCTGCAAAATCCTCTTGGCTCGTGCAGCTTCAGCAGCAAAAATCCTCCTTTCTGGTCTGCAGCACCCCAGAGCTGGGAGAGCTCAGCTCCAAACAAACATCCTCCCAAAGAGATTTAAAACCAGACATTTGTCCAGGCAAGAGGCATCATGACAGATGCTCCATGGATTTTCTCATTGCTCCAAGTTACATTTTTGAGCCTCACATAAGCTTTCCCTGCTGGGATCTCCACTGAAAACTTGGCTGTGAAGCGGCTGCAGCTGCGTGGGACTGCACTGATGCCTGGCAAAACCCCCAACTCCAGGGCAAAGATGCAAAAACCAGAAGGAAATGTAGATACTGCACTACAGGCACATGTGATGTGACATTTCTCTGGTTCACACTGCAGCAGTTGGGATCTCTGGTGCTCCCAAAGACCCACCAAACCCTGGCAAGATTCTCCTTTTCTGCTTGTCCATTGGTACAACCCAACAGTGTTTCAGCAGTGCCATCAGCAGTTGTTGCCAGAAGAAAATCCAAGCCCATTTTGACATGTCTCCCACAAGAGAGGTAATTTTAACCACACTGGGTACACTACAGGCAACATTTATATTTGCACAGGTTTAAACGAGCAGAGTGCAGTTTGCAGTACATGCAGATCAAGCTGTGGTAAAAATTTAAGCTTGTGACACTTGTAGGAAGGAAAGCTGGACTGATAAGTGGTGACTCAGAGAAGCTGGCACTGAGGAGCAAGATGACAGAACATTTAATTAACAAATTAACTTTCTACTCTCTTAAATAATCATTACAGTCCTGCAAACATCCAAGAATACAGCATTCAATTTCTACCTGCCAGGCTGCCCCTGACATTTTTCCAAGCCTTACTTCCCAGTTTCCATTAAAAACAAGTTTACCTACTGCATCACCAGACGTTCTGCTGACAACAACACTCTGCTCTGAGCACTTCTTTGTAGCTGCAGGACGTATGAGCCAATTCCTCTGAGTCACTTCTAGCAGAGTCTCACTCTATCAGCAGCACCAATTGTGTGAGTGTCTGTTTGCTTGGCTGCCCTCCAACCACACCAGCTTTTCTGACTAAATCCCCTGGTCTCTCTCTGAGCAAATAGGAGTCAGGAGGCTTGCAGAAAGTCTTCTTCTTATTGGGAGGGGGACTCAGCAAAAAATTCCTGGAGACCTTTTTCTGAACTGACTTGGAAGACGGAGAGGAAAATGGACAGGAAAAAGACAGAACCATGTACGTCGCCATAAGAGACTTAAAATCTTTGTCCCTTTGTGAAAATCTCAACTTTCCAAATTTGGGTGGTATGTGGAGTTAACCAGAGCTGATACTGATTGTTGTAGCACATTTCCCAAAAACACCCAACTAAAAGAAGTGGCTAAAGCTACAAAAAGGCATTTTTATGTGCTAACCTGATCCCCTAAAACACTGGATTAAAAATCTGCCCAGACAAGTTGGACTCCTGTTCTCCTTTTTGGTCACTGTCCTTTCTCCATTCCTGCACACAGCTCTTGCTTCCCACGCTGGAAAAAAGATTTACCATTAGCAAATGTAAAGGGCTTTGGGAAGAGATTTGTCTCCCGTTTCCCAAGTTAAGCCATTTGCAAGGTCAGGCAGGCCCAAGCACTCATTTTTCTCTTTGAGCATCTGCTCTCACATCAGTTAGTCCTCAAACACAACAGCCCAAATTTCTCCAGCAGCCACCATTTGGGTAAAATAATGAGTGTCAGTGTTTAACAACCAGATGGGAGCATCAGCTCCAGACACCACTCAGACAGGTCCCCTGGGCTGGGACCCTTCTGCAACCCTTGCAGGAGCAAGTCACCTATTACTTACACAGGGACTGGTAACAGGCATTTAATTGTAATTAACAGTTTGCTGAAGGAAAGGCAGCAGTAGCAGGGCCAGGACACAAAGGAAAGAGATGCTTTCCCTCCTTCCTGGGACAGGGAGCAAGAACAGGGATCTGCAGTGATTTAAAAGAACAAACAGCAGCCAGTCCAGGTACCTCGGGGAGCCCTGATGTAATGGGGAAAAGGTCTCTTGGCCAGGAAAAGCAACCTTAGAAGGAGGAATTTCCCAGCAGGCAGTGCTAACTCCAGAAGCCCTGATGGACACACAGTAGGTATTGTTGGCTGGGGGTCCATGAACAAATCACAAACAGGATGGGACTGCTGGGGAACACGTCTCTAGCTTTATTTTCCAGCATCAGCCTCATTACATGGTTATGACAATGGGAAGGTGCCAGCAGTTCACATCCCAGGAAGCAGACAAAGAACTTAATATTACAACTTACTTTAAAAGTCTTTTGACCAATGACACAAAGCAAAAGCATATTGACAGTAGTTCTATCCAACCACTATAAGCACACATTCCTTTTGTTAAAACAACGCTTGCTTATTTTGAATGCAACACCTGCTTGTAAGCCTTAAGATGCGATGCACAGAACTCTATTATTAAGATCTTATACCTTCCTAGATATATTTTTCTTTAGCTTAGAGAGTTATTCTATCTAAGTGTTAATACACAGACTACTGTTCTATTTGTCTTTACTTTCTACTTCTTTTGTAACTTTTATGTTGACAAATCTTATGGCTACTGCTTAGCTCTAACTGCAGTTCTGCTGTCTCTGAGGCTTGCTTTTTGCAGCTTTCCCAAAACCTTCTGATTTTAAGGATTCCCACAATTCCCCCTCAGTTCAACTAAAAAGAAACCTTTGTAACCATGTCGTTTATTAACTACTTTGCGTTTTATACTTTTAGTCGAATATATTTGTTTATTACTTGCTTAAAACATCTTTTTTGCTCGCATTAAGCACTGCTATATTCCAACACAGCAATAGGGAACAGAGGAAGCAATCCCGTCTCTCCTGGTTTTCCCCAGGACACTCTTTCCATCCTCCGCATCTTCGAGTGCTTCCTCCCCGGAGCTACGGCCTTGCTTACCGCCTTACCCCCAGCGGGGAAGCCTGGGCTGTTTATTGTCCCTCTCAGGGAGGGCGATCCCGTATTAGGAAGATTAAGGTCAGCCCGGGAGCGCGTGACAGGATGATCCGCTGCGGGTGCGGTGACAGGGACACGGCACACAGGGACACCCGCCCGGCCCCGCAGCTGCTGCCGAGCAGATCCCAACTGTGGGAACCCAGGACATCCCTCTGCCTGCCCTGGATGGCTCGAGACCCTGGCAGGGGGCTCAGAGACCTTGGCACGGAGACAAAGACACCTGTGCCATCGATTCTAACCCATGGAGTCTCGGGTTTCCTGCGTTCAGGATGACCCCGAGAGTCCTTTTTTCCCAGCCCGATGGTTGAAGAAAAGTTGGAATTCTTCGGCTCTGGTTTCCAAGGTTGTTTATTGTCTCTTATCTAAAACATTCTTTTCCTGACCCGCAGAGCTCTGTCTAGCAGGTCTGTCAAGGGCACACTGCCCGCCCCTGGGCTGGTGTCAACATTTTATACTATGAACTACATGTACTTTATTTATCATTATTTTTCAATACCTATCACCTATATTACACTGTCTACTTCTATCCTAAACCAATCCAAATGTGCCAACATCACCCAGAAGATGGAGGCTAGGAAGAAGAAGGAAGAAGGACAGGACAACACCCAAATCCCTCCATCTTGCCTCCTAGACCATTATAGTAAAATCCCCAAAATTCCACTTTTCACCCTGTGATTAGTTCATTATTATTCTACTTAAACTTCTGTGACTTGTAATTCTTCATACAAGGTTGGTAATTTGCTCCACGGATTAAAATCAAAATCCCAAGTGTCTTTGGCTTCCTGCCAGGGGTTCGAGCCATCCAGGGCACCCAGAGGGATGTCTTGGGTTCTGACAATGGAGAAAATCACCAGCTTTGTGTGAAGACTTACAAGCCATGAGAGTTTAAATAGAATGTTAGTTAATTTGTCAAAGGGTGAAAAAGTAGAATGTTGGGGTTTTAGAATGGGGGTTCAGGAGGCAAGATGGAGGGATTTGGACATGTCCTGTCCTTCCTCCTGCTTCTTCTTAGCCTCCATCTTTTGCTGTGATGGTGGCACTTTTGGATTGGTTTAGAGACAGACTGTCTAACACAGGTGATAGGTATTGGAAAATAATGATAAATAAAGTAGTTCTTAGTATAAAATGTTGACACCAGCCCAAGGGCTGTCAGTGTGCCATGAACCGACCTGCTGGACAGAGCTCTGTGGGTCAGAAAAAGAATGTATTAGATAAGAGAAAATAAACAACCTTGGAAACCAGAGCTGAGAAATCTCGACTTCTTTGACCGTGGGGCTGGGAAGAAGAGACTTTCTAACACCTCGGGGTTATTTCAACCACAGAGGGCTTGACACCCAGCAGCCCCAGGCTATGAACCACACACCGATGGCGAATCGCTGACAACACGCCCCAGCCTCAGCCCTTTCCCAGCAAGACACAGCATTTAGGTCAAAATATTCCAGCATTGCTTTGGCATCCCCTCCGTCCCCCTGCAATGCGCTCTCCTGTATTTTCTGAACAGCTTGTGAGCCAAGATCCTTTAAAAAATGTTAAAGAAATTACACTGGAAAAGTTATGAATGACTCCAGTGAAGTGTGTCTGGGGTGGGGGGAATCTTTATTTTCTGAGCAGCTGTTATTTGGGTCCTAGAGGAACAAGCAACCCTTCTGCACATTCTGAGAAAGCAGAATCACAGCTTTTAGATACTATCATTCACCTCACAAAACTAAAGGAAATTTAATTTCATGCTGAGTAAGGTAGCTAAACACAGACCATATTTTAAAGCACAGCAGCACGCACAGAAAAAGCCCCAAACACAAAACTCCCCAAACTGAAGACTTATTTCTTGTCCAGAATATCACTTTACTGCTTACTCAGGGCAGAAACATCAAGCTATTCTTAACCAGCCTGGTCATAGTCACTTTTCTTCAACAGCAAAGCAGAATTTAAGTTTCTGGATGCTCAGCAAATGCAGCTCACGGCATTTTTTAGTATTTTGCAAGCAAAGCCACAGGATTCCCCTTGCACAGTGTCCTGACAAGAGGCCTGACAGTGCAAGAGCTCTGACAGTGCAAGAGCTGCCTGACATGCAAACCAGGCATGCTGTAGGCAGCCAACACAGTGCCCAGGTATCCACAGTGTGAATCCCCTCTATGCTTGTGCTTGTTTTATTTCTTTGATAACTGATGGTCCCCTCTCTACTTAGATCTACTTCTTCATCATCCCTTCCTCCACTCGCAGAAAAGACCCCAGCCTGCAGCTCTCATGCACTAGGGGGATGCAGCAATGATTTTTAGCAACCATTCTCTCTCTCCTGCTCTTGTTTCATGGGTGAGCAGCAGCTTTGAATGCTTGTCTTCCCTTCAGACACTTAATTGCTTGATGTATTGAGAAACTACCTTTTAAAATTACTATGCAGCTCTGTATCACTAGATCTTCATCTCCCAGCACCAAACCCTGTCATGCACAATCAAGCCAAAGGAATCTTTATTTGTGGTGTCATAAGGAAAGAAGCAAGCACCCTATAAATTAGGAAAATTGCTCATATTGCAGTGAGCTTGGAATGGCTGATACTTTTTATGTCAGCCTTTCTTCTTTAGAGCTAAACTCACTTTTTCCAGACCTGCCTGCTACCAATTTTCCATCAGTACCTCAAGTGAGGAAATCACTCTGTTCTTTCTCAAAACCCCAGCTTTATCACAGGTTCTGTACCTAAGAGTGAGAAAAGAGAAAATAACCCTTAGTGTGGTTTTGAAATCAGTGCAAATGCAGTTAATATTTACATAAGAAAACCTCATTAAGCAAATCTTTATGTCTAGAAATCCAACCTGTTGTGATTCCCCTATTACAATCCCCCTCCCTACCTCCCATCTCAGCTAGCAAAATCAGATAGAATGGTCAGAATGATGGTGCACAACAGCTGGTGTTTGGTGCACACAATAGCCCCTCCACTCCCAAACCACTGCCATTGCTGAGGGCTGTGGTAACATCCTGGCTATGCCAGGTATCTGCTTAGCACCAAGCTCAAGGTCAGATTTTCTTGTAAGATCCACTTCCTGCAGAAAACAGAGTTCACTGTACCAAAGGTAACTCAAAATCCAATGATCTTCACTACACAGAGAAAGACAGGGGTGTCAAGTGAGAAAAAGGAATGGAGCCCCCTTGGAGAGAATCACAGCGATCGCTGAAATATTAATGAAGCTCTTTATTTGAGAGAGTCTAAAAAGGACTTTGAATAATGCATTGCAAGCAACGGTACATCAGCACTGGCTTTTTTATCCGAGAGGCAGCTGGCATTTTAAAAATAGACAACTTTCAACTTGATGGGGGTAGCTCACCAGCAGAGGAAATTATCCAGAAATGCACCATCGTTTAAGAGAACAAAGCAGACAAACAAGCAGAGCACAAAGAAAGTTCATTGGTACAAATGCTCTGAAGCAGTCCTCTTTTCTCAGAACAGACTTGCCCACCATAAGCTCAACTTCACTACTGTTGGGTGTCTCAGCATATTCTGTCCCTATATGTCACCAGAAAAATCCTTTTAAGCTACTCCACAACATGCACGCTATGGCAAAGAGCTAATGATTTGCACTTGTAAACAAAAGAGATGGTCTGTCCCACCCACGCAGCTCATGAATTTCTGAAACTTACATTTAAAAATAGGATCATTAGTGATACTGGCTTTTTAATTCAATAGAAGAAAAGGAAGTGGGAGAAAATGGAATTTTGATAGGAATGGAAAGTAAGACCCTTGAAGCTTGCTCTTCTGCACAGCTGACAGGGCATGTGGAACCCTTGGCTTTAGGATTGCACTGAAGGCCCCAGTCCCACTGCAAAAACACCTTCAGCACATGGAACTGACACATGGAGTGCAGCCAGTGAAGTGCTTGTCTTGTTGGGGGTTCAGTGCTCACACTCTTTAACAGCAGCGTGACTGATGACAAAGATGTTGCTGTAGCTGGCTTTGTGACAAGTCCCCCAGAAGGTGATCTAAGTTCTTCTAGCCAGAGATGTCTCCTAAGTACCCTTGATATGCACTCCTTTTTCCTGCACACAAAGCTTTAAAATCCAGTCTCACAGGCATATCCAAAGGTGTGGGGCTGGATTTAAGGCACAGGTGTCCTTGTAGTGACAATGTTCATGGCAAATGCCATTGGCACTGTTGATTTGTTGGTGAAAACTCTGTGAATCTTGATGTCACCAAGAGGAACAACATGACAAAGCTGTTTGGAAAAGGGCCTGATGGGAGTTTTGCATCCACACGACTGGAAATTTCCCTCCTGCCCTCAGTGCCACGCTGCCTCCCCTCCCACCAGCCCCTCTGGTTCTGCTGCAGGGATGAACCTGCAGATAAAGGGGTGTTATGCCATGATGGCAAATTGAAAAGAAGCACAAGGATGTCTTCCCCTACCCATTTCTCAGGGTTCTTCTATCCCAACACAACCCCTGAGATGCACAGATCTCACAAACTATCCTGCACCCGCACCATCTCCCCTTTGCCTCCCCCCACCAAAGAGTGGGGTCAGTGGGGCAGCAGCTCCTCACCCTGAGGCACAGGGAGCAGAGAGGGGCATGAATAGGCCCCACAGTGAAGCACCAAACCCAGTGATACAGAATTGAAATGTCCCAGAAAGCAATGAACAGGGCCATAAAACAGAATGCCCTGCCAGCCTTACCTCCTCTTTCACCTTCCTGATTTATTCTGCCTAGCCACTTACTTATTGTACTGGCTGGCCAACAACTGACTGGTTGGTTGCCTCAGTTACCTGTTTCCCTTTGCCCTTCTCCATTAACTTCTGCCTTCCTGCTCCATACATCCCCCTTCTCTCTTTCTGTTAGCCCACCCTTTCTGCTTTGGCATCTTTGCACCGCCACATTTCACACAGCTAGGAAGAGGCAGCCATCAGCACCAACACCCACACCCACCCCTGGCAGGTGAAGCTGCCTGAAGGAAGAAAAGCCCAAAGGAAAACCAGCAGGAATTCTTACCCCAAAGGGTATTATGCCTTAGAGAAACTCTGACAATGGCATTAGGGATTGAGGGGCAGGAATCCCTGGTGTAGCCTTGCTCTGGGGGCAAGCAAGGGGCTGCTGCCCCAGCAGAGCCACCTGGCACCCCGAGGCCAGAGCGTCCACTGCCTGCTGCTGGAGGATAACACAGCAGCACACAAGGCAGCCCTGGGCTCCACTTGCTTTCAGAATGAGCTTTGCCTTGCCTAGGTACAGGGGGAGGCACTTGAACACCACTAAAATACAGTGTGAACTACACCACAGGCAGCCTGCCCACAGCAGCACCCCTGGGGAATACCTGGGTGCTGCTGCCAATAATCCCACAGCGAGTGAGAGGTCATCCCTGCCCAGGAGACCGTGCTGTCCGGGGGGGTTGGTTGTGAAGGACATGACAGGAGAGGCACCAGCATGCACAGAGATGTCAGGGGTGCAGCCCAGTTTGCTCTCCTGACATCCCTGTGTGTGCTGGTACCTCAGCTGATGCCATCCCCCCCTGCACCAGCTCACAATACACCAAGGTGTATGCTTCTGCACCTCACTTCACACTTTTATTTTCCATTTTTTCACCTCTCCTCACTTCTTCTCCTCCTTTTTTTAAATGCAATGCAGCCTTTTTTCCCTTTTTTTTTTTCTTTTTTTTCTTCTCTCTTTCCCCTGCACACTGCTGAATGTAGGAAAAAATCAAACCAACACAGCTGAAGGGCACAGCAGGAGGGTGTGCAGGGTGTGCAATGCTGCTCAGGACACAGGTGCTGATGAGGGCAGGGCAGCCTGCCACACTGAACACTCACAGTAAATAACTGCAGCCTCATTCGGAGAGCATTAAAATCCCAGATACAGCTGGCACAGGATGGATTTAGTGTGGTTGTGCTACGCAGCACTGGTGTAAACCCTCCATGCCCTGCAGCTGGGTCCCCTGCCACTGCAGTGCAGCTGCCCCCTCTCTTGTTTTAGCAGTTCCCAAGAGGCAAATCCCTCCCAAAACGCTGAACAAGGACAAAAGCACAAGGAAAACAGCCTGCAAGTGAGGGCTTGGACCCCCAGACTGTACCACAGCCTAAAAGTCCCACATCTGGACTTCTGACAAGCTGGGCAGAGCTTCAAATAGAGGGAGCCCTCAAAGGGGAAGGCAAGTTTTTCTGAACCAACCCAAAAACATGTGGCAAACCTTTAAACTGGGGGGAGGAGGGAGGGAATAACAAAGAGAGAGAGAGATGATTTCATCACTTTTTTAAAAAAAGGAAAAGGGGAAGTGCAAGAGCTCATGGTGTTTAGGATGAGGCATTCCCTGTGGAGCAGGTCATAAAATCAGAGGGAACCTGCTGGTTAGCCAGAGAGGAGTATTGAAAATGGGATAAATGTTTCTGCTAGAAGCATCAGAAGCAGAGTGAACTTTGGGATTACATCCAGGATGTTCAGGATTATTCCTGATGTTAGTATTTACGCTAGGTATATACAAAAATACCATTTTATCATTAAGTATTTCAAGACAACCTGTTCACCATTTGTCTTCTACTCCTAAAGCTGGGAGCCTCAAAAGTGCAACCCAGGTGTGCTGTAGAAACACTGGCAGGTATGTCAGGAGCAAAGACATGAAAAACTTCAGTAGTGGGATATTTGTGAGCAACTATGTCCCTTCATAAAGAGAGTTTCAAAACAAACAATGCTAGAGTTTTTGTTCAAATACCTACATCATCAGATGAAGTTACCTAAATTCTTCCAACTTTTCTATATTAATCATCTTTCACATATTGTTTGATGTAACAAAAAGCATAATAGAATCTTCTGGCTCTACAGGCCTCCTCACCTCCTCTGTCCAATTTGAAATATGTAATGTGAAAATCCACATCTTCCTACAACAGGAACCAAGTACAAACACTTATATTTTACAGTCCTCCTGTGGTTTTCTTGCCAGTTTCAAAGTCAGGTAAAAAACGGATATTTCATTGTAACAGTGAGTCAGAAACAAGGCCAGCAATGGATAATGTTATGACAAGGATATTCTCCTTCCTAAGGAGGTGATGAACTGCCTTTTCCTCTAGCAATGCCTGCCAAACCCATACAAAAGAAACCTGCCAATTTCTATCTGTCTGCAAGACTGATTTATCAGGTCAAAGTATTATGATAAAGATCTTTTTGCCTGTTACTTGTGATATACACACAGGTCTTTGAAAAGCAGAGGAAGGTTCCACATTTAAACTCTGGTGTGAAGTTTTCGGAGGGATGTGGCAGTTAACTCTGGAATCTGTGTAAGTCCTACAGCCCTTACATTATTTCTTTGGTAGCTTGTCATGTCCATCAAGAAGAAATTTTATATCTAGCAGCCTGTGTATGAGCAGCA
The DNA here is from genome assembly GCF_017590055.1 of Onychostruthus taczanowskii. Taxonomy (NCBI): domain Eukaryota; kingdom Metazoa; phylum Chordata; class Aves; order Passeriformes; family Passeridae; genus Onychostruthus; species Onychostruthus taczanowskii. The sequence goes on along the minus strand of NW_024498906.1, from coordinate 8,360,891 downwards.
GCCAAACTAGTCTGTGGAATAACAGGGGAAGCAACTTCCTCACCATCAGCTCCTGATCTCCCCACTGGCACAAGGGGGGAAGAGCAGGTTCCTCCTGCTATAGAGAGACCTGACCTGGACCAGAGCCATTTGTTAGTGGCTTTCCACCCCCTCCTTTCTCATCAAGCCACTAACAAATTAATGAGCTATTTCTCAAGAGCAGAGCTTAAGGGAGGGAAGTGCAAGGGAGAGTTATCATTAAATACTTTGATCCTTCCAGCAGCTTGTGTACAAAAACAGGTGCTCCCTCCTTTGCTGTTCTCTGGAAGGAATGCCATGGGACTGCACTCCAGAGCTATCAGGGAACAGGAGAACCAGGGAATGCCCAGCTGCCACCTCCATCAAGGGTAAATGCTGGTCTGCACAGCCACATATTCCATGTCTCCTGGAGAAAGTGGGGATAAACTTATCTTTCCTTCCTTTGAATGACCAGCCATGTGTTTCTAGTGCTGTCTCCACACACAAGGTTGTTGGTGAAAAAGGTTTTAAGTGACTACTGACTTTACCCTACACTCAAGCAAGGTTGTGCACATGGGCCAGGGGGAGAGGAGGAATTGTCACCACCTTACTTGGTTTCCTCTTCTCTCCCAGGGTGTTTTAGAGGCATTCCTCATGGATTTTTTCCTGACACATTGCCAACATTTTCTGCTTATGCTCAAAAGACACACATCAAGACAGCAGGAACCACACTCAACACAGTGAGGTAGCACTGGGAAAGTGCAAAATTCATAAGGCAAGTTGTGAGACAAATCCTTGCAGGGCAGGCTGACAAGAAGGGTCTTCCCCTTGCTCAGCTGCCCGAGGAAAAGGGCATATCCTGACAGGACTGCCTTAGGTTATCTTCCACATCATTCTCTTGGCAGTTGTAATGTGTTTTATCTACAGGTTATTATTCTGCTGGTGAGAACAGAAGGCAGAGGGTGGTGAGACACTGGAAGTTTGCCCAGAGAAATTGTGGCTGCCTCAGTCCTGGAAGAGTTCAAGGCCAGGCTGGGTGGAGTTTTGAACAACCTGGTCTAGCAGGTGGCATCCCTGTCCTTGGCAGGGAATTGGAAACAGAGGATCTTTCAGGTTCCTTCCAACCCAAACCATTCTGTGGTTCTATGATCACAACATCCCAGGACTGACACAAACCCTGGTTGCCTTATACACAGCAAGGACTGCTCAGTCTCTGTCCATGCAGGGGAAAGAAAAGAATTTAAATGTCAGAACCAAATGAAAAGTTATCTTCTAAACTGAAAGCTTATAGGACAGCAACAACAAAAAAGAAAAAAAAAAAAAAACAACTAAAAAAAACCTCCAACCCCTCCAAAAACCCACAAAAAAACCCCACAAAGTAATGAATTTCCCATGACTGTCTGACAGTGAATTTTTCAGTAAGAAGTTCCTCACATTTTCATTCATGTTCTGTCTCCGTGTCAAGAGAAGACAGGTACCAATATACACCCCAAGAGTCCTCTGAAAGGCCTGGTGTGCCAAATCTTAATCACGTGGCCATGCCCAGGATCTCTTGGCCTTTTCCTGCTGGCACCTGGACAAACATCCAATATAATGCAGTACACAAAGCAAAGGTGGCTGTGGCTAAGCCTTGGCCACCTCAGCAGAATCAAAGTTTGGCCTGCACAGACTGTGTTTAAGATCACAGCTTTCTTCATTCATGCTTTTTCCCTGCCCCCTTGGAGATGTGCCCACTGCTAGAGATGAAAACCAGGTCGAAGCATAGGGGATGCTGCCAGCCCAGCACTAGGAAGAAACTTGCCCAGAACATGAGCTCTGCAAGGCAGCCACTTTCTGACACATCCCCCTCTCCTCTTTGGCCCTTTGCCTAGCATGATACTCAAGAATTTAATGCCAGAGCAAGCCAGAGGGGGAAATACTGGTCAAACCATCTATGATTAATTCTGGTTTTCTTCCTGCAGTTTTGCATTGGTTACTCCATTTTCAGGCCATTCTGTGGTAGAGCACACATGGAAGCAAAGCAAAAAAAAAAAAAAAAAAAAAAAAAAAAAACCAAAAAACTAGCAAGCACAGTGATTTCAGTGATTTTATCCAAGAAGAATTTCATTATTATTGATCTATCCCAACATGAACTTGATTTTCACATATTGCCAAGACTTCAAATAGAGAATGCAAAAAATCAGATCTCTGCAATTCCAGTGCCAGCTGTGCTTCCTCCTGGGAAGCATTCATGATGCAATCCAAAACACATATGTAGATAACACTGGCTCCTACCCCTGTGATCCTTGCTGTCCTCACTAGCATGGGCCATCTGTTACTGCTTAGCAGGCAGCCCCACCAGACACTTGATTGGTACGACTTGCATGAAAAGTATGAAATAAAGTGCCAGGAGAAATGGCATTAAGAAGTCTTTCCCAAGCAATTTACCATTTGAAAAGTGTAATTTAAACTGCACCACATAAGGTGATAAAAGAAAACAAAGCATGAACTAAGCCACAGAGCAATCTCTGTCCTTACATGATACCCACTCAGGGGGAAGGAGAAGTGGGAAACAGAAACCATGCTGTGGCTAACCTGAAAATTCTCTCTGCCTAAAAGCAGCATGGTCCAGGAATGGCAGAGAAATTAATTACCTTCTGCTGAGTCCCTGCTGAGCCCTTTGCCCTCTTGTTCACCAAGCCATAGGAGAGGGTAAGAACAAAACAGTGACTGCTTTAAGCCATTCTGCTGTGCTCAGCCTGACCAGCTGGGCAATAGCCACCACAAGGGATTTTAGATAGAACTGCACAGGGCCATCAGAAGAAAACCAGCCTGTCACTCACCCACTCAGATTCAAGATGCACACTGGGATGAATGATCACATCTTTCCATGAGCTGTCACCGCCTACACCCACCAAACACCAAAATACACCTTAATCCAGGCTAGTGAGGCACCCAGAGAGACGGAGACAAATCCAGGCTAGCGAAAAGCCTTAATTTAACTCTGACACAAAACCAAGAGCAGCCAGCATTAATTTCTTCCAGAAAGGTCTCACTGGGGTGTGGGAGAAAGCACAAGCTACAGAATAGGCTCTCAGCATGAACAAATTCCCTTCTACTTGAAGAAATCCCCAAATTAGGAGTTTCCTCCAAGCAGTAAGTTACCTGGTATCCTTTTCCTTATGACATGTTCTAGCCTTAAATGACAGCTTGGGAAGCCCCACTGTCCTTCCCAGCACAGCCTCTGCCCCTGTAGGTGCTACTGCTCTCTCCCTGTGCTAAAGCTGAGTCCTGAGAGCTGCAAACCCACACAGAGTGTTCTTTTTAGCTGCCTGATTACAATTTATCAAAGAAAACTGCTAATAACTCTTTGCAGTGGTCATAATATCCACTGCAGGAGGAACCTTCTTGAGCCAATAAGTCGGTCCAATTCCTAGAAGCACTTGACAATCCCACTCACAAGACCTGGCAGAATCCACAAATGACAAAATTCTGGTCTTTAACCAGAACTCCACATTAGCAAAATCTTCCTCTGTGTCTTCATGTCCGCAGCAGGGTAAAAGAAACCACCTTGTTCTGGAGGTCAGCACTTAAACCTGATCCTGCCTGCCACACTTGGAGCACACCATGGAGATAACAGATCCCTGGCACTCAGCACAAAGAGGATGAGGACACTCTTGAGCAGGTACACCACGTCTCCTCTCCATGGGGAAGTGTGTCAACACGCTTGTGCCCCAGTCAAATGATCACCTAAATAAAGGTGGATCTCCATCTACAGAAATGTGCAGCTCTTCTCCTGAAGAAAAGCTATCCCCCCGCTATGCCCTGCATGACAGGAATTTATTTTTTCCCCCACAAAAGGGCTTGCCTGATCTGTGAAAAGTTGCATGGACATTCCCAGCTGTGGAAACTCACTCACCTTGGGGTTGCCTCGTGCAGCAGCAGCTCCACTCCCTCTCCCAAGACACTGGGCAGCCTGAAAGGTTTGTTCAGAGCATTGTCTAAGCTAATTCAGAATAAAGCATCATGGTGTATGAATTTCATAGCTCAGATACAGCCAGCTGCTCCATCATAATCTGTCTTCACAAGCAGAATTCATTAGACTTCTCAGAAGCATTCCCATACTCTACAAGCAACATCAGGTAACCCGAATTATTATTTCAGCTTTCTACTCCTCCAATTGAAGTAAGATGTCGAAGTGAATGCTACAACATAATAATTATTACAGTTAGGGACTTAAAATAACTAACAGCTGTGCCATATCCTAGACATATTGCCTGACTTGAACCAGTGGTTCTGTCTTATCAAATGGACTTGCCAACTACTATTTTTTAAGTATTACCACTGGTAAGTAAATCCAAAGGTTTAGTGTTGCTCTAAGTAATTACACAATCTTCTTAAGAATAGAGAAAATACAACATACAGCTATCAATGTTGTAAAAAATCCCATCTTATATAGGGTGCAGTCAGGGTCCAGTTTTTTCTGAATTTAATCCAAATAACATGCACTCTGCCATGCCCTATGATGCCAGCCATAATACTCAGTATTTACTCATCCACCAGCTGATTTGTGTGATCTCACACTACTCCATCTCATCGACACAGAGATAAATCTTTTGTTCTTGTATTCTTTTAGTTTAGACTTTGTTTTCATAGAAGCTGCCAAACTTTAAACACAATTTTACCTCTTTTAGGGTCCATCTAAACTTCAGTGGCACCACCACACCAGAGGATCACATATCTTCTTGTAAAATGATGCTGTGCTGCAAAATCACAGAGTAACCAAAGCAAGTCCAGAGACCAGAGGCAGAATTTAACTCGATAGAGGAAGGGGAAAAAAGTTTATCCTGTTGAGATATCCAGTACACAAATGAATGATAAACCCTCCTAACCACATGTCTATGGGAATTCTGAGGAATCCAAGCCAGAGTAACTGTCTGTTTCACAGAGCATGAATATTAAGTACAGTTTCAAAAACCATTGCCTGACTGCAGAAGACAGTTTGGTCATGTTTGTTTCTCACTGAATTTAAGCAGAGCAAGATGATGTTGTAAGACATTTTACACCTTTCATTTGGACCAAGCTGAGTCCACCCACATATGCCCATCAACCAGAGCTGATGTAATTCTTCTTGAAATGTCTTTTTATTTCATATTCTTTTGCTTACCAGTATTGCAGTAACATATGATGTAGAGCAAATATGTTTCCAAAAGGGAAATTTTAGTGCCACACAGACTTGGGCTTGGGACACAACTGATAAGCTGATAAATGGTACAAGAAGAAAACCTGTGTAATTGTCTGCTCTTCACTGATGAGGTGGCTCTTATTCTTATATCATTAATAACTTGATTGATTGCCTAAGAGCTAAGACTTAGCATGAAATTCTTCTCTATATCCTTCAAATTTAGAGGTCTTCAATCTTAAATATTTTTCATAGTCAATAGTGCTGGAAAAAATAGGAATTAATTTTGGTCTAACAACTGTTATGACACTGAAAATTAAGTGAAATTAAGGGAAGAAATCAACTAAGTGGTTGTGGTTCAGTTATATTTATAATTTGGGGATTGCATTGCTCTAGGAAACAACCAAGCTCCCAGCTTTAATACTGGATATTCTTCATGGCACAGGGATTAATCCTGTCTGGTCCCCCAGCAATCTGAGGTCAGTGAGCAGGAGGGAAGGGAACACATTAAATCTGATACTTCTGTTAAAAAATAGCTATGGTGCAGCATGCTCAGGTTTCTCTACAACAGGGACCAAGTTTGTTTTGTGTTAAAGAGTATTACATGCATATCATGCCAGCTCACAGAAATTGAGGCAACTTTTCCATATTATTCTGATAATTCCATGAGCTGAAAATTCTCTCTACCACAGACATACCTATTTTGAGTACAACCATCTTGTCACAAAGCAACTAGCTGTAGCTTACAAAACACAAAAGTCCTGGGAGTGGGAGGTTTTATTTTTGTTGCTGGTTTCTGTTGAAAATGACACAAGTGCTGGATGAAATACTGTTTATTACCACACTGGCTGGTCCAGCACATCTCCTGCAGTTTCACTGGGGAGTACAGAGGGAGATCCCACCCCACACCTGCCTGGCAGTGCTCTTGTGCTGGCCAGGAGGCTGCTGGCTGTCCCCTGGCAGGGACCACCTTGGATGGGACAAGGACCAGTGGCCCTGTCTTGCACATCTCTCTGGTGAGAATGCCAGTAATCAGCTGAGGGGGGTGAAGTCAGTGCTGAGCAGGCACAGAGGGCACTGAGCTGCCCTTTCCATGCTGGGAAGATGTCAGTGAAAGCATCACTTTGAAGTTGGAGAACAATAGGGGAAGGTTTAAAAAGGAGTATATTTTTTCCATAAGGAACTATTTATCTACAAGGCCATGGGCAAAACCTGCAGTTGCCCCATCCTGCCAGTGAGAGTTTTGCAGGAGTGCTCTGAAAGCTGCACAGACATCCTGCACATATTCAGTAACTGCAGCAAGGTCACACTGCCTCCTAGAAAGGCTGTTATGTGTCCCCAGTCCTACCTGCCATGACAGAAATAAACCTGTAAGGTCGCCTCTTTGAACTACATTTTTTTTCTTTTTAAGTGGTGTGACCTTCTGTTGGAAAATCCTGATTCAATCCCTTTGCATCAGCTCCTGTTTTGTGAGAACAGGAAGCAAGGAATATACCTAGGCTTGACTTGTATATTCCAGGAAATAATAGGGAAACATTCCTGAAAGCCAGCTCTCCAACATCTTGAGGTCCTGGTTCTTTATTCAGGAGGTTTTAGATCACACTTGCATAGAAAAAAACCCAAAACCCTGAAGCCTGCAGGTGGTGCACAGATGGCCTATAGGTTATTCAGGGACAAGAGAGATCAATGTAAGCCTCTAGATTATTTGAACCCACACAGTTTAACTCAGCAGTTTTCCTGAAGTATACTGGAAAGAGGAACTCAGTTCCAGGTAACACTCAAGCTGACCTCAACATTTACAAGCAACTCCACACTGGATCAGCTTTAACTGACTCAAAGATTCAGCTATGCAAAAAAGGAGCTCTAGCATAGCACCAACGACCTGAAAACAGAGGAAATTTGAAAAAATTTCAAAAACATGCAATAACATCAGCTGCTGGTTTCCTCTAAGACATCATTTAGCAGGTAAATTGAATCATGCTCTGTCTGCAACCAGTGCACACCACAGAGCAATAAATGCTACATGCAGCACAGGGCAGCTGCAGCAGTGAAAATGAACCCAGCCATAAGATCAGCCATCAGGGAGAGCATCAAGGCACTGAAGGTAACATATCTATGTTTGTTTCCTTTCTTTGTTTTCAAAGGGAAACAGACATGCACTTAATTATGTTCCCATTCCAAGCCTAATTAGAGCCAGTTAGATGTTAAGTACTATTGAAGTGAAACAGGAGGATTGAGTTCCTATCTGCTCTGTTAATGCATACCTGGAAAGTGTCTCCTCTTCTATTTTAACCTGTTCTCCCAAGAATGAAAGGCACAACTTGTGTGACACAAGTGTGACACATTTCTGGTGTGTTGACTGTCTTTTGATGCAGGGCTGGCCACAGCAAGCTGTAATAAAAATGCTTTGGGCAGGAGACTATTAGGGAAGACAACAAAAATCATGGGTTCTCCATTGCAGGAAATCTGCAGCAATCCTCCATCTCAAATAGCTTTTGGAATTGACTTGGATGTGTTTCCATAATCTGTTTACAATGTCCTCCACCTTTTCTTTAGCTGAGGTCATACCAGAGTATCTTGACAGTCCAAGCAAGCTGCACACTGCCATGCACCTTTGTATTATCTCCAAGCATGGACAAAATTCCCAGTGCAGGTGGATATCCTTACATGGGCCTGCAGACCCCAGGTATTATCTCCAAGCATGGACAAAATTCCCAGTGCAGGTGGATATCCTTGCAGGCTACATGGGCCTGCAGACCCCAAGTCCCCATCTCTGGCACAGACTTTCACCTGTGGTTGGGCTCCAAGCCCCAGACACAACTTTGAAGCCTTGGACTGATGCAACACGTGCCATGACACAACCTGTGATGCCACAAACTGGCCTCAGTTCAAGTCCAGATACAAAAAATGAAAAATCATTTCAGTGCTACCTGGCATAGTTAGGAAATTCTCATTTATTTGAAAAATTATTTTTTTTTTAGAATTTCCCAAATCACTAAGTTTATATCATTGAGACGACTACCTCCATCAAAAATGTCACGTTTTGATATAGCTCCCATTTACTTTCAGAAACATACAAAATGAGCAATTTTTCATAATATTTTGCCAAAAAATGCTAAAAGGAGTTCTCCAAACACTTCAAAAGTTGCTTCCAGATGGAGGCCAATCCATGAGAAACCCCGTCTAAAAGACAAATGTTTTTAAAATTTATCAAATGACTAAATCAGCACATTTTGCCAAAAAAATGCTAAAAGGAGTTCTCCAAACACTTCAAAGTTGCTTCCAGATGGAGGCCAACCCATGAGAAACTCTGTCCAAACGACAAATGTTTTTAAAACTTATCAAATGACTAAATCAGCATGGCCTAGCTGAATCCTCAGTTGCAGGAGATGTACTCAGGTCCTTCCAGGAAGAGTTTCCTGTGTGCTGAGTTGCAGATGTGCTTTGCTGGTGGCATTCAGTGCAATTTGCTGTTCCTGTTGCTGCATTCTCTGAAGCAGTGCCCATAATCCAGTCAGGAACAAGATCCTGAGGAACTTGTCAGCGTCCCTGGCAGCTTCAATCCTGTGGCAGCAGCAGGTCTGAGCTGATCATTTCTGCTCAGAGGCATTAAGGCACTGAGTGGTTATGTGGGTCAGACAGCAGGGGCTTCCTTCTCTTCCCAGTTTAAGGGAAATGTATGTGCTGCTCTTCCTATGATATTTACAGGGTTTCACTCTCTTTTCTCCTCTCTGACTTCTCTGCAGAACCTTACAAGCATGCCAACCTTTTCCTTAGCTCTGCTCCCAAGATCCAGAGGCTTTTGCAGATTAAGCCCATCACGTCATTATTCACCCCATCACATTCTCCTAGCAATTAAACTATTTTAAAATACCCTTTTTGAATATAATAACAGAAAAATAACATTTCAGTTTGATCCATCTAAATCCACATTCAGCCCAAACCAAATCCAACATTTCCTCAAAGCTCTCAGAAAACATCTCCCAATAATAAATGATGGCAGGACAAAATTTCAACCTTCTGCTCAGCCCAGGCTGTTGGTGGATGTGGTGAATCCTGCCTGGCTTTTGGGAGAGGCTCACTGACAGCATCACACAGTGACCAGCCACCAACTGAACTCAGCACAGCAATTCAGGCAAAAACAAGAAACAGAGAGGGAAGGGGGGCTGCTTGCTTCTTGTAAAGATTTTAGTACTGTCCCCAGAAACACAGAGATGAAAAAAGCACACCTGGAAAACATTTTGCAAAGCACTATGTGGAAATTAGGGCAAAATTAGTGTTAACAACATTGGCTTCCACTCTTTCATTACAGTAGCTCCTAAAAATCCTGTGCCCTCCTCCCAGAGCTCCAAGAACCAGCTCAGCTATGAAGTAATGATAATCCAGTAAGACACAAGTGTGCCACGCTTCAGAGTCCCTTTAGTGCAAGGAAAATTCAAATGCTTCCCTCTCCTAACCCAGAACTGTGATGGAGACAGAACATTTCTGCCCACCACCATGAGAGAGAGCTAAGATGGAAAGAAGCCTGCTCTGCCCATGTGAAGGATCCCTTCTCTGAGAGATGATTAAAAGCTAATTAATAGAAATGAGCCTAAAGAAGTAACATCATGCAAATAAAAATGGCTGTACAATATTTGTCATCTGCTCCCCACAGTCCCTTCTGGAGTCCTGCATTTTATTCTAAATATTCAGTCATGGAGGTTTGCAAGGCACTGAGACCAACAGGGCTGAAAAGTGCAAATTTGGTGGTTGCAGAAGGGACTCAGCACTACAGCAAAGCCAGCACCTCTGTAACAAGGCACTGGGCTTAAACAGCATGTGGAAGATTGAAGGAGAAGTTTCTGCAAGCTCACATGCACAAAGAGCCTTTCTAGATATTCATCTATTAACTCACTGGCACGTAAATTTGTAGGACAGTTGCAACAACAGAAGAAATTATGATAAAAATCCAGAGATGGAGACAACTAACGGTACCAGGTAAACTAATTTCCCTCCCTGACAGCACGGGGAATTGATAAATAGTCACAGAATCAGAGATAAAATCAGATTATTGGATCCATTTTAAATTCCCTTGGTTTACCTACAATAATTGCCTCCATTTCCTTGACAAGCAAGGCTGGAATGAAGCAGTATCCAAGGACTCCTCTGCTGTTTTCATGAAAAAGTGCTAACAAGGCCTCCCCAGCACCTTTCCCTAGGATTTATATTTACCCTGTTTAGCACACAACAGGTTGCTCAGAGCACGAGGGAACACTAAACAGCCAAATGTTTACTACAGATACAGTGGCACTCCCCCACAGCCTCATGCCCTTCCCTGTGAAAAACAAGGGCTCCTGCCACCGCCTGGTTATGAATGCATCCTGTGCCTTCCCAAACAGAACGGAAACAACTTCCAAGTCGCCCACTATCCCCCTTCACCAGTCCAAACTGACCCATTAATGTGAAAACGTTGCCATCCTCAAACTACAGAACTGTCCTGGTGCAGACTCCAAGGTCGAGGGGTCGCACTTGGCCGAGATGCAAGCACAGCTCCACAAACAGAAAAGAAGGAGCATTTAGCCAACAGCAAAGTCAATTATTCCATTAAATGAGGTGCAAAATGCTAATTTGTACCAAAACCACACCATTTTCAGAAAGTGAAAAATCCCAATCAAAACCCCACTAAACTAAGCCAAGCTGGGTACACATCCCAAAAAGGCATTTACAAAGCTGACTCATTTGGAGCTTATGGTTTCAAACACCATCTAGCCTTTTTCTTTTGTTGTTTTAAAAAATCCAGTTATTTATTTAGCCAACAGAATTCACCTTGGGCTATGCTTACTAGAAAACACCATTATCTTCAATCTTTCATGTATATCATTATGAGAACAGAGCAGAAAACAACTGACTTAAGGAGGCACTGCATGATTGTGCCTGAGTAATGGAGCACTTCAAATCTGTCATGATAGCGGGATATGTGCATTTTTGAGAGCTTGTTTTTTGGGGATTTCAGGTAACTACATATGAGTAATAGCACTTCTTTCTACAAGTATAGCAATGTTGACTTTGCAATGAAAAGGAACCACCAAGAGATTGAGCAATCTAAGCCACATGGGAAAGCTAAAAATTTCCCAAAATATTTCCTCTAAAACCATCTGCTATCATATATTTTAAAAGAATTAAAAGAAAAGAAATATAGGCATGGTACGAGGTATTAAAAAGACCAGAAACACGCAGGAACCAATGCAGGAGCACTGGAAAGAAGATTTGGGGAGAAAACCAGTTATGTCAGCAACCCAGCTGGACACTTATAGGGGAGATGACTAATGCCACTAGTAACTCAAAGGGACACACAAATTTAATCCCACATTATAATGCAGAGCTCAGACGGCTGCATTTGAGGATGGGTCAGGAGTTGCGCCATAAATCTGTGTTCCCAAGCAGGCTGCCACACTCGCTCTTTGTCTCAGTCATTTACTGGAAAACAGCTCTGTGAGCCCCTGGAATGGCAGGGAAATGCCCCCTCCACCCTCCTGCCAGAGTGGGAGCTGCCTGTCCCACAGCAGAGCCACTCCCAGTACCCACAATTCCCCCTTTTGGGGGAATTCTGAGAAGATGAAAATGGGGGGAGCACTTTAAGTCACTCACCAGGACTTCCCACACCTCCCCTGCCAGAGGGGCACTGAGCCCATCACCCTTCGTGGGGCCGTCTCCAGAAGCCCTGACCTCCTCACCTGTGACACCACATTCCCAGAGGAACTGGCGAAAAGAAGAGGAACCATATGAAAACACACAGTTTCCACCTTTTTTAAAATCACAGCCCTGGCGTGGCCTCACAGCCAAGCAACACTTACCTGCCCCACCTCTCTCCTGCCACCTGCCACCTTCCAAGGGATCACACCAGGAGGACCAGGTCTATTTTCAAAACAATAAAAACTCGGAAAACCAAACTACCACTAACTATGAGTAGGTACCTTAGTTCTGATTTTGTCACACAGCCAAAGACACGCCAAGTTCTGAGAACCTAATGTAGTCCCCAAAAACTTTGGAAGGTGCTCTTCAGATCAGTGACCCACCTTGGAACATTATCTAAATGGAAACTCTACTTACTGACAGCAAGAAAACCCAATTCCAGCAGGACAGGACACGCAAAGCACTCATCTGAGTGCCAAGTGTCTCACAGGGCCTGGGATCAGAAAATAATCACTTTGCCATGGTGCTTATTTGGGGCAACAACAAGCTTTGCATGGAAGACAAAACCCATTTTCCTCAGACATATAACTTTAAGGACAAGTGCATGCACCCTTAAAGCTCCCTCCCAAAACACATTGAGGCAGGCAGTTAATCTGGTAACAAAATATATTTAGAAGGCTACAGTGAAATATTAATTATACACATGTTTTAAGACCAAAGGTTACTTAAGTACTAGACAAATACAAGGTACTGAGGGGTGCTTCAAGGTTTCTCTCTCCTATAAAAAATTCACTTAGAATTCTAATCCAAAATTCATCTTCTCTTAAAAACAAGACAGGCTCTATCTCAGATTTCTATGCAAGCAATTTATGATACCCAAAAGGAAAAAATAAAAATAGCTAACAGCCAAGCAGAGCTTTTATCACCTTATTTTAATCTGCTAGTTCCAAACCAGATGCATTCAGTATAGAATTCTGATTAGGAAAAAAATGGCTGTTGAATTTTTATTACTACATCCCTTAAGGACCCAAAGCAGTAACCTTAGGCATTTAATGTGTTCTATGAATAACAATACATATGAGCACACAAAAAGCTTGTTATCTCTGTTTATGGAATTTTTTTACCATGTTGATACATTGACAGAAAGAAGTTGGGAAGTATGGTGAGGGGGAGGAGAAGAAGCTATCAAAATAACAAGTTACATTAAACAAAACCTATTTGGAAAGGAACAAGCTACGCAGTATGAAATTTGAATTAACTGTGCCTCCCCATTATGGTCCTGTAGCTCCCATGAAATCTGTGCAGCCTCATTTAATGTTTATGCTAAAAGCCTTCACCTATACACATCTGTCCCACAAATACAAATGCAATTCATATTTAAACCTGGCAAAAAAATCACTTGTTGGGGGAACATGCTGTGTACAGAGACTTTCTTATTTTATAAACAATGTGAAACACACAGAAGTTTCATCCTTCATGATGGTTCAGAACAGCCCACTGGATTCAAAGAAGCATCTTCTCCTCACTCCCTCACATCTGTAACCACCTGACCCACCAGGCAAAGGGTTTCCACCACACACCACCCTTTCACAGGACAGGTTTTTGCCCTGTGTTGTATCACAACTCCATTCTCACAGCTAGGAAAAAAACCCCATACAAACTGCAGCTAAGCAACGCAGAGCTTTCTCCTTCAGAAATCAGCTTACAACCTCTCCAAAAAATGTGGAAAAGCCGTCAGAATAAAAATTTACAAACCAGCCATTTGTGGTGCTGGCATGGTTTCCTTGTGGTATTTAGCTCAGTCCAAGAAAAAAAAATTAAAATAGTTCCTCCAATAGAATCCTTCCCATATTTTCAGCTCTGAGAATTCACAAGGACTCAAGTGGAGTTACACTGACTCTGGAGCCAGCAGATTCTAAGAGTACAAAAATCACCCCAGAAAATAATGAATAATGGAGAGGGGGTTGAGGGAAGTCCATGCATCTCTCACCTCTCAAACTTGCCTGAAAAAAAGAAAATGAGCATACAGCCAGAGCACATCATGTTTTTGCTCTCCTCATGGAGATAGCTGCATCCTGCTCCTATTTATCCTAAATGGATTCAGAGCCCAGAAAGAGGACAAAAATATGAATTACTTTTTGTTCTTCCTTTTAGCACAGAAGAACCGACAAAGACTTAGAATCCGCTGTCAAATGCTCTGGACCTTTACCAAATCCTTTGCTGTCTTCTTCCACTGAGACCTGCCTAGGTGTTCCTTGGCTGGTGCCTTGAGAAACCAGATGCAACAGCAAGCATGATTCTTCTTTCTCCTTTGATTGTGGCTGCAGGATTCTGCCTCCAGCCATTGATTTCCTCCTCCTTCTCCAGGCTCAAGGAAGAGGACAAGCAGAGACCCTGGCAGCCATCGAATGTTAAGTAACTGGAAGAGTGGGCCATGCCCTTGGAGAGGATCAGGAGACACAGGAGCCTGAGCCACAGTTTAGAGGAAAAGAATTCACAGCAGAGCATCCCACCAGCACAGCCGTGTTGCTGGAGCCCAAACCCGAGCTCGGCTGTGTCATTTACCCCACGAGGTCCCAGCTGTCAACCTGGCCTGGCATCCTGACAGCCTGAGGCACAAATGCCCTCAGCCAGCTGCTTGGCTCAGGGTACAGTTCTCTCTTTTTAAATGAGATTAGCGTTGGTGAAACGTGCTAGCTCAATGGGCATGCTGATCTAAGTCCTCTGTTTATTCGGGCTACAGCAGACACAATAATCACTTTAAAAAAAAAAAAAAGCCACAATTTTAAAAAATGCCATGAATTCGCCTGAGCTCCTGCAGTTGCTCACTCACCACAGAATGAAGAGGGATTTGTTACAGATCTGCTAAGAACTGAGGACTGGAAAGGATGAATCTTGAAACTGTGGTAAGTATTTAAACTTACCCACCTCCTTGAGACTAATGTGAAGAATCTACTTGCCAACAAAAAACCCAACAGATTATTCTGGCTTCCTATCCATTTCAGTCATCAGACACCCCTGCTGCCACCAAGATTATTAAAAAAGAAGCTGCGGGGGGGGGGGGGGGTTTTTTTTAAAGCGCGTGGGGTCCTCTATTTATTCACAAAACAAGCATTTATCCACAAAATACTAAGAGCAACAGTTCAAACTTCTTTACAACAATAAACAAAGAAGTTATGTCAATGCATATTCAAGTGCCTCTACAATGAAAATACTCCCTCCAAATCCCAGAAGTGTTCACTGCCATGCTTGCCAGAAAAGATTTTGCTCAACATTTTTACCTGTTGAGCAAAATACAACCTATATAAGAATTAATGAAAGTTAAATACTTATTCAGTAGAACTGTAGCTGTAAGAATAAATCAGTAATCAGTGTCCATTTTTTAGAAAGGTTGCATTCCATACAATTCCACCCCTTAACGTCAGGGTCAGAAAACAGCACAATAGCATGAAGGCCTTTGCTCCTTTGTAGCTGTATTAAGACAAACAGGTCACCAGCTTGCATAGCAGAATTTCCAGCAAAAATTCCATCAGTTTGGAAGGTTCACACACCTGACTTAAATACTTCAAAGTGAATGGCAACATCCTATTCTAAATATCAATACTCTATTGAAGGGTGGGGTATATGTTAAACATCGCGGGGTGGTGGGGTGGTACAAGGGAGCCAATAACACCGAGGTACTGCCATAAGTATGGATAAGCAAAATGTGTTTTGGTTATGCTTTATTAAAAAAAAAAAAAAAAGCCTATGAAGTTAAAGCTGAAACAGCTGGAGTCCTATGCTCACTGTAAGGATGTCAAACGTTATTGCCATGAATAAGCAATTCTTTGTTTAGAATGCCTTTTTAAGCAGAAAGATGAAGATTTGAGTCAGTGTGTTTCACAGGCACTTTCCACAGCGCAGAGCGACCAAACCCAGAGAGCACAAGCGGCTCCCCCGGCTGGGAAGCGACAAACGCGCCTCGGTGCTGTACCGGTGATGCGCGGAGCAGGTCTCTGACTGCACACAGCGGGGCCATTATCCTGTCTTGTCACCGTGTGCCATTAAAGGTCCTTAACCTGCCGATCGCCGCCGCGATACGCGGCTCCTGCCGGGGATCTGCTGACTAACAGGCCGGGGCGCTGCGAAACCCTCCGGCCCCGGGGTCGCCTGAAAAACACGGCCGGGCTGCCCGTCAGGCAATCGCGGCAACTCAATTAATGCATCTGGGTCAGGAAAATGGTTTGCGGGAGCCTGAGCCCGGTTACGAAACGCGGGTACCGCGGCCGGGGCGAGGGCAGCCCCCGCTGCGCGCAGGTACCGGGGGGGCTCGGGGCGGCATCGGATGCGGCGGCATTGGGGACACGGCCCGGCAGCGGGGACACGGTCCGGCTCTGGGGACACGGTCCGGCATTGGGGACACGGTCCGGCCATGGGGACACGGCCCGGCAGCGGGGACACGGTCCGGCACTGGGGACACGGTCCGTAGTGGGGACACGGTCCGGCAGCGGGGACACGGTGGTGGGGACACGGTCCGGCTGGCCAGGGGGGCGGCGGGGAGGCGGCAGGCTATGGAGGCTTTCAGAGAGACCCCTGCAACTTTCCCCCGCGGGGGCTCGGGGGGATGTGCTCGCTGCGAGAGGAGGCAAAACCCATCATTTTTTATACATAGAAATGGGTGTATATAAATGTGTAAGCTCATATATGTGTGTGTGTGTGTGCATGCAGATCTGCGTTCCGGCGGACATGCCCCGTCCCCGCTCGCCCAGCCGTGCCCCCCCGGCCGAGCCGCGCTGCGGAGCCCCCGGTGCCCCCCGCCCCGGGCAGGTGGGGCCGGGGGTGCCGGGCCGTGCCCTGCGCTCCCCGTGTGCCCGCGCCGCGCCGCGCCGCACTCACCCAGAACACGAAGGAGTAGATGATGAGCAGGGTTTTCAGACACGTTATCACGGGTTTGGTCTCCATTCTCCTCGATGCCATAATACTGAGATCCCGGCTGCAGGCTGGGCGCGGGAGGAGGCGGAGGAGGAGGGAGGGAAGGGGGAGGGAGAAGGGAGCGGGGGGGCGGAGGGAGGTGAGCTCAGCGCCCGGCTGCCGCGGCCGGGCTCACCGCGCCTCCTGCTGCCGCTGCTGCCGCCCGGGGACCNCCCCACCCCGCCGCCCCGTTTTCTCGGGGAGATGCTCGGGGGCGTTGCTTGGGCTGCTCAGGGGCTTGGGGATGGAGGCGCTGCGTGGTCGGAGCTGCAGAGGGAATTGCCCCTACGGGAGAAAACATCTTTCAGTGTCAGGATTAAAATGCGTGTTCCTGCGCAAGCTTCAGAGCTCTGGAGATCGCAGCAAGGGGCAAGTAGCACAGGTTTGACGGTGCTCTGGTCACAGCCGCGCAGTCTGGATGAGCAAGGCTGCACCTAAGAGCAGGAGCTCTGCACCGAAGCCATTTGAGGGACCGGGGCTCCTCCAGCCCTCCTCCTGTGGTGTGCCTCTGCTGCAGCTCTAGTGCAGGTGACTGTGCAGACTAAGAGCTGTGACCTATGGACGGTGCCTTACAAGAGCCTGGCCCCTGGCCTTGGCTTCATGTCAGCCTCGAATCTGAACTCTATGCTAAAACCACTGTGGACATTGAACCCCAGCTGAACTGATCAGAAACCTCATACCTCTATGTCTTTGAGACCCTCAGCTTGCTGGAACAGAGCTGGCTCAGCTCTGCCTGGAATGACAGCACACTCCAGAGAGGGCACACAGCTCCCGAGAGAGCCTGCTGCTCCTCCTTGTCACCGCAGCCACCGCTGGGGAGTCCAGCAAGGGATGGACAGCAGGGAAACAGCCGAGCTAGTCTGGGGATGGAAAGGGAGCTGATCCTGCAGAGCCTGGCAGCAAAGCAGTGGTGTGGGTCTCACCAGCCTCCTCTGGGTGGGGATAAAAAAGGCTTGTGGGCTGGCTGCCTCCAGGAGAAGCATGGCCAGAATGAGGGCACACATGTGCCTTGGCAGCCCAGGCTGCTGGGCCAAGACCGTGGGCAGGCACAGAGGTGATGCCTTCAGGGTTTTTTCTGTAGTTCACATTTTGGAGGAAGTTATGTGTGCAGGGGAGTGGATGCTGGAGCACTGCGTGTCCCTCCTGAGTGGTGTGCCTGCACACAAAGCAGGGACCTGAACCATGCCTTTAACTGCATTAAAATCAAAACAAGGTCAACACTAAACAGCGAGTCTCCTCAAGCTACAAAAGTGATGTAGTTTGTGCAGCTGAGGCATATGAAAGTGATGAAACAGCCCTTGCCATTCAAGAGACAGTGTTTGAAAAACAGAGAGAAAAAAATGGTTCCTGAGCAAGTGCTTTTGTAATATGCAGAAGTTTTGCCATGAAGACTGATGCAGGATTTTGCTGGGTTTAACTTATGACTTTTAGAGCTGCTAGCCTACTGTTTCCCAAAACAATGAAGGCATCTAAAAGATGCTTGGAGAGGGAGTATTCTGCAGGAGAAACTGGGGTTTTTTTAAGCAATCACCACTTTTGTGGAAAATTCAAATGACAGGTGCATAAATCTTTATTGGCTTGGCCATTAAAATGTAAATAAGTGCACTAACTGCAAAAAATTGTATTGACACTAACAACAGTTATAAATATTCACTGTACAAAAATTACACTAAGATTTTTGACAGAAAATAGCTCCGAGCTGGAGAATTCTCTTCCTTCCTCTCACACATGGGCTGTAGAAAAGACAAATGCTGCTGTCACAGCCCAGGGGACAGCAGCCATTTATTTCAGTAGCTATAGTTATACTTTCCCTCCCCTTCAGGTGTTTTTAAGAAAGCATGAAACAAACTATAATATCAATCAGAATGGATATTTTGGTAGATGCTGATTTTGACAAAGACTCACATTTTCTGCCAATAGCATGTGATTTTAGTTTTTTAGTTCACTCTGTCCCATAGTGCCTAATTTGGGATACATCCCCTGAGTCTTCCCAGAAGGATGTGCTGGGGGTCTCAACTGAATGAGTGCCTACAAGCCTCCCTTGACAGTGCTGTTAAAACTCATAGGATTTTGCACCAGGGAACCAGAGAGAAAACAGAGGTGCAAGAAGAAAAGTCCACATCAGGAAATACAGCTGCTTTCTTCACAAATGTCAGGCCCTGGAGGGGATGATGTCCTGAGGACTGAGAAACAGAGGCTCCATGACATCTCCACCTGAGCCTACAGTCTTCTTACCAGGCTGTCTTTGGAGGAACTGTGAGTTGCTTTTTGGCATGCAGTCAAGGAGGATATACTTTATTGGATGTAGATGCAAATTTTGGATTAAAAATGAGAATGTCTGAACAGAGCTGAACAAAAATCTGCCTGATTACAGCAAATACCATTAAAATATGACAAGAGCTCTGAGCCATCAAACATTTTAGGCTTAAATGGAATTACTGAACAATTGCTAGCCTTTATGTGTGGCTTGGAAACACATCTACCTTTTAAAAATATTTTTATCATAGTTTTGCAGATTTGAGAGGGCAGATTCTCAAGTATTACTTGAACAAAATCAAAGCAAGCCTTTCTAAAGCAAAATACATTTTCAGTTCTGTAATCCACGTTTGCAAAGTTTGGAACATAATTGCTCTTCACATCTTCCCACAGAGAGAACATTCTTGTAGTTATTCAAAACAGGATATTTTTGCCTAACTGTGTCATTTGAAAAATATTTCTTTAAAACACTGTCAGTTTGCAGGGGTTTCTTCTGCAATCTGTAAGCTTGTATTTCTTCATAATGCACAGGGAATATTCTGTCTTAATAAGTCTGTTTGCTAAGCATCAGTCTAGAAGGAGCTCCTTCATCCCTTGGCAGAGCACTGAATGTGAAAATGAGATCTTCCATCTTCACCTGAAGCTGACTTTGGCTTTTTAATGGGTAAATAACTACTTTCTGTGGGTAGTGGAGGAAAAACATAAAGGTCTCACACCCTTCTGCGATTATAGCAGGTGAGAAATGTGCTTTGTTCTCTTCATGCCCATTCTGGCCTTTCATGGATTTGATGTGGTGCTGTTGAATGTAAAGGCAGCAACCTCTGCTATCCTTTATTGGGCATTCAGGTTATAATCCACACTCACTTCCCGGACAGCAGAGGTTTGAGGGGTTTTTTGTCCTTTTCCCATTCTCCCTGTCTCCATGTGGTCTTGCCGTGGCTGTCCTCAGCTGGCAGAGCCTGCAGCCTGCATCACTCCATTGCAGACTAACCTCAGCCTTTGTGGCAAAATGCAGGAAGCAGGAGGAAAACCAAGTGTCTGATAATTTTGCTGCACTCAGGGGCCACAGGTGAGTTCAGGCAAATCTGTACAGGTCCCACTGACACTTGTGCATCATGCACAACTCAGCTCCAAAAAAGCAGAGCTCTCACAGCACATACATGGCTGGTGGCACATTTGTCACACGGCTGCTGGCTGCATGCTTTTGGCAGGTGCATCAGTGGGACCAAGCTGCCAGGCCCAGGCCCCAAAATGTGTTTTCTAAAGATGCCTCAGGCTTCCCCAAGGAAGAGATGTGGGGTTTCAAAAGCAGTGCCAGAGAATGATTTGCCAGAAAAGAGCCTATAAGGAGATGAATGTAATGTTGACAAAGTCAGCCAAGGTAATTCCATTTACCACAACCTGGAAGGAAAGGCCCAGTCTCCTGCAGCACAGGCACAAGGAGCACATACAGACATCAGCTGCAGAGTTTGGCAACAGGTATGAGTTGCTAGGATGAAATTCATATTCAGCATATTCATTCAACATAGAGGGCTCATGGGATGTCTCTGCAGTATTGAGATGGTGGTGCTGACCCTGATGGGCAGCAGTACCTGTTTGCAGAGGAAGTAGCAATGCTAGGAAACTTTCTTAAACCTTTTAAGAAGGTCTTTAGGATGCTTTGTAGGAAGTACCTCATGCTTTATGAATTATGCTTTAATGTTAAAAAAAATGGCACAAAAAGATGTGTCATTTATCACATTTCCCTTCAGAATGGGCATGAAATATCTGTCTTCTATCAATAACTTTGATACCAGTGAGCTTTTCATAACTTTTCATATTTCTCACAAAATCCCTTGATTTAAAAAGGGAAGTTTATAGCTGTTTTGTAGGCAGGTACTTCTCATGGCCTGTGATGACTTTTCTGATTACTCCAAATGTAATGTGAGGTTTCCTCTTGAAGGGAAAGGAACAGAAATACAAAGTTACAAAATACAAAAACTTGTGACTAAGCATAACTACCATAACAGGAGAAATTAAGATCACCAGCATTTACAGAGGAAAGGTGGAGGACTTGGAAAAGATAAGAGGTCAGAAAGCAGAAAAATACACAAAGGGCATATAAATACATAAAGAGCAGGTCTATGTTATTTCAGGAGAGGCATTATTACATCTCCAAATGATGGGAGTTTTGACACACAGCAAGAAGAATGGAGCCATACAATTTTATTATCTTCATCTTTAGCAATAAAGTGACAATTAACCCTGCACATTTGCGAAGTCACTCAAATTGGTTTGTCACACTGTATTTTCTCTAGTTTTTTTTTCTTTTCTTTTCTTTGTAGTTGTGAATAACAGCACCAGATTCTCTCCTGTGTGTCCCTGGAATACCTGGACATTTTCTGAAGGTCAGTAGATAATTTACAATAATCTTGGGAGGAATTAGATAATTTCTTCTTCAGGAAAAATCAATGTGAGGGGCCAAGAAACGTCTATGAGGTCCCCTTCCTCCATGGTTTTCTGTTATTTAGCTTCTGTCAAGGAGTGTGGTTGGGCTGCACTGGTTTAAACTGTGAACACCAAAGCATTCAGTACTGGTTGTATTTTCCTCCTTCTCCTTTCTTGACTGTGCCATGATTTGTTTCCAGTAGATTTCTCTTTTGTCTGCCCTGAAGCAAAAGCAGGCAGAACTCGGCCTGCTCTCCAGTGCTGGCAGAAGTTACCCATTGTCATGTCTGGTCTGTGAGAGTTTGCATAAGAAACAGGGGCAGGAGAGCAAATCCCAGCTTTTCTGTTCCGCAGCAATCCCCAGTGGGACAGACACGGGCTCCTGGCTGACGTGGGAACGTCTGGCCCATGTTGTGTGGTGTTTTCTGGGCTGGGTAAGATGCTGCTCAGCCTGGCACCTGCGAGAACCTGCCAGGTCCTGGACGTTGTCTCTGACAGCAGTCACAGGTGGCACATGGGGGAGGACCCTGACTCTTCCTGGGGTGCTCCTACTCCTGTTGCCCCGGCTGCAGACTCTGGATTTTTTGTGCCAGCCATAAGAGCTTGGCAACAAGAGTGTTCACATCCTTTCAGCAGAGACAGCTCCTATTTGGAAACAGGTTTGAGAAAACTTCATTTTTCCCTGAGGCTTGCTTTTCCTTGTATGCATCTCAGGTCTAGTTCCAGAGGAAAGGAAACCATAGCCTAAGTCTTGTGCAGCTGTTTGAGCAGAAAGGGAATTCTGGATGTCCTCAGAGATGGGCAAAGCTCAGGTGTGAGAGAGCTGATGGAGCACGGGCAGCATGGGTGCTGCTGAGGGAGTCAAGGTGTGGAAGGTGACAGTCCAAGGGACAATGTGGGGAGCACCACAGAGGCTAAGGGAACACCAAGAGCTCTTTAGTAAATAGCCATGCTCAAGGTAAAACTAGTACATAATATATCATGTACATATCATAATCATATCATGTACATAATGAAAGGAATTTGAGGTACAATGCACAAATTTTGATCCAATGTGTTTTCTCTCTATATGGTGTATAGTTTTCCTTCTCCTCCTCTAAACAATGGTTCCTCTTCTTGTCCTCAAAGGGCAAAATTACTGATTTTTAATGCTGCCATGTACCTAACAACAATTTGTTAGTGATTAAAAGAGAAAAAATGTCAGCAAAATACTAGCATGTTTTAGTAAATAGAATTATGCTGTATCAAGCAATAACATTTAAAAAACCAATTCATTACAGGTAAAGTGTAGGACAACAAATCTTAAAGCAACCAAAGAAACAAGACTGATACTCAGAGTACATCTTTTGCCCACATCAGTGCCAGTGCAGGCAATGTTCTTGTTTTTCAAGGACAGCCTGTTGCATGTAGCGTACAGGTATCTCTTACATGAGCACACAAAAGCTTTGGCTCCAGCTTAGAGGCCCAGCTGCTCATTGTGGAGTAGATTCCTGCCCTGTGATGCTGGGGAATGGAGCAGAACTGCTCACTCAGACCCTGCTTGTTTCTTGCCTGAGCTGGGAGGTGGACAAAGCAGCTCTTCTTCCCTTGTGGAGGATTTTCTTGCTTCGTGCCCACATCCCTTCCTTCTGGAGGAGCAATCTGTTCCCTGGAGACACCCAATGCTTGTCCCTGTCAGGCTCCCTCAGTGAGCAGCCTCCTTTCCTCCACAGCCATCCAGCAATTCCCTGAGCCACTGGGTGAGGAGCTCTGCTCCTCTGACACAGTTGTGTCTCAGTTTGTGTCTGTCTGCCAAGCACAGCCTGTCTGACCCTGAGCACACCCTCCTGACCCTCCTGGGCTCTGGACTGCTTGGGCTTGGGGCCAGCTGAGTGAGGGGTGCAGGTGTCCCATCTTGAGTCAAGCCTTAGGGAAAACGCTGTGAGAAGCCTTGGTGGAGATGGAAGGGCTGCCCTTCTCTCTGGAGGAGCTTTTAGGCTGGGCACTCTCCTCATAATGCTGGAGCCACATTGCAGCCATGCCTATGGCCATGCCTGTGCTCCAGCTGGACACCCACCCAGGATGGACTCAGCTCAAGGAATGCAAGAAGGACACGCAGCTGAGATGGACTCAGCTCAAGGAATGCAAGAAAGTCATGCAGCTCGTTCACAAAGCCCCCTGGCACTGGGAACAAAGCACTGTGTGCTTGAGCAAAAGGAGGAGCCCAGGGCAAAGGGAGGTGTACAGGGAGGCACCAAGACATCTTGCTTCATGCTCCCCCCATCCTCCTTATGGACACTGGTGGATAACTCAAGAGGTACCTCCTCTCCTCTCCTCTCCTCTCCTCTCCTCTCCTCAGTCACAAAGGGTGCCTGCATTTCTGGCCTCTCACACTGGGCCTGATGCATCCAGGCTCAGACTGGAGACACACAGATTTTTAACTAACAGGGAATCAACTAGGGCTTTCCTTTTAAGGATGCATAGTGGAGGCTGATAAAATCTTTATTGATTTATTGATTGCATTTGAAATAAATCTGTGATGTCCACATTTCTCCTAAATTGTATGTATTTGTTAAAATTTCTCCTTTTTCTGGACAGCCTCGAGAAATATACCTGTATTAGACTGAGTTAACTCAGAAGTTGAGATAAACAGTTTATTGACTCCTCTAAAATATTTTTAATGATGTCAATTGTATTCAATACCCAATTTCACATAGCAAAAGAAAATATAAAAACGGGGCTGCATAAGCCTCACCACAACCACACACTGTGGAAACAATCTGTGAAGAACCCCCCTTCTTTGTCCTGCTCTCCCTGGAGCTTCTGACCAAAGAACCACAGGTCAGTACCAGAACATCCCACATGTCCTTGCTGTCATGCTGGCCTCATGGGTGAGGGACACAAAGCGTGCCCTCAGTCCCAGTGACACTTGTGTGGAATGTCCCTGTGGGGAAGAAGAGCTCAGCAAGTCTCTTACTCATCACTTTGGTGCCTGAGAACCTACAGACTTTAGAAAATGAAGTCTCTCTGATTGCCCTCTTTTTCCATTTCAGTGTTTTCCTTCCACCTTGCATTTTACAGTCCTCCCCATGCCCAGCCCAGCCTGCAGACCTGCACAGGATTTTTCTCCCTCAGACCCCCTTTGGGGAGGTTGCCATGTGGCAGTTCCATGATGTACATAAGTAAAGGAGCTACGAGGACTGCACGAGTCACACAAACCCAAACTAGACTGTAAACTGCCTTTTCCTGGGTTCTGGTGGCTTCACAAGCACAGCAAGGTCCTCCAGGATCCTGATGAATCACTGGCATGGTGTTATTTCTGTGCAGGACAATAAAGACACAGGGTGGGTGCACCAGGCAAGGGGTACCATAAGGAAAGACTTCCCCATTTCCATGCAGGAATAAAAGAACCAGGCACACCTTTCTGGGATATGTTTTGATGCAGGATTTGGCATTTAGTGCCTGGATAACATTACTGACATTCAGAGCTTTGCTGTATTCAGTAAAGTAGTATCAAATAAAATACAAAGTTCTGCATTTTCTTTCTCCTGAAGATTTTTCTGTCAAATTGGGTCAACTTCTAAGTAAAGCAGGAGATCATTTTAGTCTGTCAGCACTGCAAAACTAGCATGGTATTTGAAAATTACTTGTGTGCTTGAAAATGGTATGGACTCTGGATTTGGCAGGCAGTACTGTTTAAGATCTAATGGTATATAATTCAAAACCTGAACCTTTCTGCTTTGCTGAGCTTATCATTATTTTAGCAAATGTTTGTTTTCGTGGGATCTTGGGGGTAATATGAGCAAATGAAAGCTCCATAATGATATTTTTCTCAATACTGAAAATGAAAAATAAGCCAACATCCCCCCAGTGTTTTAAGTAGCAGCATTTGCCACCTTTATAAAAATTCTATTATAGACATGGAAACAGATCATGAAACTGCTCTGCCCAGATCTGCAGGGGAATCAAACAGATGTCAGATCCCACTGCAGTTTGGATGAAGATTTCATAGCTAGATAGGCAAGAGAATAGTCAAGGTCAGTGATAAGGTGAAAATCATGCCCAGATTTTTTTCAGCTATGTAGCATGTACAGCCTTCTCATACATTTAGAGGAAATGCACCAAACCCAGAAATTTTTTCACAACGAGGAGCAAATGCCCTTAGTGTAAGACAGTATTGCAACAGGGAAACCATGTGTTTGCTCAGTGGTCATTTCTTAAATTAAAATTAAAATTAAAACTATTTGTTTAAAATTTTTGTATGTATATGCTAATATGTAGTTTTAAAATTCGATTAAATCTGAAGGTGGTAATACACCAGATTGTAAATTATATTATTTGTGAATTTTGGCAACCAAAATAATTCTCAAGTAAGGGTTATTGTTATTCAATCAGTTCTGGGACCAACATACATGTAGAACTCTTGGCAGATGATTTTTTTTCCTCTGTGCTTCTGTCTTTTATGCCCTCACAAATGTCTGAATTGAGAAGTTATGGCTTTAAATGGAAAACTTCCTCCCTGATTTGTTGTGCTCTTTTAAAAACAAAAACCCCAAGCAATCTTGTTTGTGATACACATCAGGCTCAGCTACACAGATCTGGAGGCTGTATTTCTCTCTTGTTTATGTCGTTAGTCTGGTTTTAGTTAATTTTAATTTCCAGATGTCTGTTGAGCATGTTGGGTTGGCTTTTTTTTCTTGTGGTTAGCAGGATATAAATTACCTTGATTGGACAGAGCTGTTTGCTCTGTTTTACTTGTTTAATTTCTGGATACATTTTACTGAGCCTGATCCCTCATCATCACAAAATAGATTTTACTGGCCTAGAACATAGATTTTACTGCAGTTATTTACTGGCATGAAATATGCACAGCTCAGTGAAGAATCACACTTGCAGTCTGGGTGCTTGTTTTTTTCTGTCGTTAAAAGGGCACAGAGACCTGCTCTGGCAAGGGCTGGGATCAGCTCTCAGGGCACTGAGGAGCACAAGGACCCCAGTCTGCCTGGCTGAAAGAACAAAGCTGTGGGCTGCAGCCAGGGAGGCTGGCTCCTACTTGCTAGGCTGGGATATCACCTAAGGTGGCTTCGTGTTTAGTATCTGCCTTCTGTGAGAGGCGGAGGTTTTGGTTTTACACTGGAAGTTTTATCATTTCCAGTGAAAGAGGTGCTGTAGAGCAGCAGCTTTAGACCTGCAGTGGGGTCTCTGCCAAGCAGATCACTCCTGCACTGCATCATCTTCTGCTGAATCACTTCTTGTCCTGAGGTTTCCCTCCAAGGGAGCAAAGGACAGTGCCAGTGTCCAGGCAGCTCCCCCAGCTTTTTTCCCTGCAGGAGGGTCTGAAGAGGGGCATTAGGGGTGCAGTGGTGTCTCTTGTGCCTTAGTGGACTTGAGCAGAGCCCCCCAGCATTTCTCCAGTTTCGGGGGGATCAGGGGTGTGGGTATTGCTGGGTTATATAAGGCACTGCAGCAATCAAACACTTCCTGCTGCTTTCCCAAAGAGCTGCTGCAGGGACACTTGCGCCTTGCGCACAGGGATCCCAGGGCACCTTGTGCTTTCTGCTGGGGCCTTTGAGAACCTAAAGAGGTGAGACCCAGCAATCTTAGAAAAAGCCTGAGAACTTCTCCTCCAAGAAGAAAATCTGAGTGGCAGGGAGATCCCCAGGCTTGTCCTGTGCTGCCCATGAAAAACAATAGAAATGCTTCTAAAATTTTCCAAAGCTTAAAAAATACACACAGTCATTACTACTGCTTCTCTAACCACAAAAAAGGCCCTGATTTAGGGGCCTGCTCTTTGTATTTACCATCTCCAGACAGGCCTTGGGGGACAAATCAACTTACTGCAACATTTGCTTAATTTAGGGACCAGATGCAAGTTCTTTTAGGGCACCTTCCTCCTGCTGACCAGCTCACATGAACACAGGTGGAGAAAAGCAGTCCCAGAGCACATACCAACAACCAGCAGCACAGATGCACACACCAACTGTTGTCACTGGAGTTACAGATTCATGGGTATTCAGACTTGCACTGACAAACACACTATTTTTGGCTTTGTGCTAGTCAGCCGAGGTCCTGAGCTCCTGCTGATCAAGGATCACGAAGGGGACGATGCAGCAAATGAGATTTGTATGCTGGAAGTCACTCGTGCTTTGAGAGCCTGCCAAAAATAATGTTTCAGAGGGCATGTATAACACTGCCAAAATCAAGCTGATGAATGGCTGTATCACTGAATTTGGATGCAGAATGAGGGTCAAGTTGGGAACAGTCTAGCAATAGGCCATTCATGCAATCTAAGCAGGATGGGATCAGGGCATTTTGTAATCAACACTTATTAAAGCCCTGTTTTGTTCCAAAGTGCAGTAGAAAGAGGGCAGAGAGAAATTAAGTCTGGAAGGTAGACTACAAGGGAACTTTAAGGCTCTGTGGTTCCAGGCTTATCTGTTTTTTTGGGAGTTTCCTCTAGTTAGGCACAATAAAACGAGAACAGGAAATGCTGATAGCCTCTTCAGAAACCTGTACACATCCAGGAGTGCATTCTGTAACACTGGTGTTCAGTCTTTTCTTCCAGCAGAATTGTTCATGGTTAATATTAATTCAAAACACGGGAATAAGAAGTCTGTAGATTAAATGCTGCATGTTATTTTGCCTGAAGATGTGAGGAGTTTGAATTTAAAAAATGAGGCGTAGCTCTGAAAGCGTACAGCCACGCGTTTCATTTTTTATTGAGGAATTTTATCTCCCTGGGTAACATGCAGGTGCAGCAAGAAGTGCATCACTTTTTCCTGTCTAGAGAAAGGTGGTGAAGAAAAGCACAGATCAGGCACAGAGAGTGTCAGGTCTTGACTGAATACCCTTCTCTCTTAGCTTTTGCTTTTCAATTCTGTTTATGTTTTTCTCTTTAACCAGTAGGTGCTTTCCCACTGATTTTTCTTGAAAGAGCTTTTTTTTTAAATGACAAGTCACTTTGGACTGAAGCCAGTTTTAACCAGTTTTATAGTCAAGGACCTTGTGACCAAGAAGAATATCATGTTCAGGTCCACCATGACAACTGCTGAGAAGAAAACTGAGGGCTAACACCAGAGACAATGCTGCCTAAAATAGCCACCAACCACAGCTCTGCTAATTGCTATTATCTTATGAAAAGTGCAATATCATTTGTAGCACACTCAAACAACAGGACATGGAGGTGTGTTGGGAATGTCACAGACAATTCAATTAAAATAACTGGAGGTGTAGTAATTGTTGCTACAACCTTCTGTGGTTTTTGTGACCTCAGTGGTACCTTATACCTCAGGCATGACCTCCCAGAGTGACGACAAGCCACTTCCAATCCACGGAAAAAGGCCCAGTCCATGGTGTGGAATTATATCCAGATGGGAACATAACAGGCAGATGACTAAGAAAACCACTTAATGTAAATTAGTTGTTTTTGCCCAGAAATCTCATGTGAGAGAGCTCTTGATGCACGTGGCTCAATGGAAGACAGATAACAATAAGAGAATAACAAACATGTAATTAAATAGAGTTTTCAGCTGAGGCTATCTATCCAAAATCATCTGCTTAGTGTTGCCATAATACCTAGTGATGGAAAAATCCACTTCATTGTACCTGGACATACTGGTTTAATAGATATTTGTCAGTTCTACATCTATGCTTAGGTTACTAAATGACCTGTATGAGGCAAATTAAATCTCATGGTAGAATATTAAGTTAGAAACATTAGCTAAGCTATAGACCTGAATAATTGCAGAGCCATTCCAAGTCACGAGTGATGATTTATACCTATCTTTTTATTAATTTATTGCCTGCCCCTAAATTGGAGAGTTGGTCTTCAGGAAAAATATCTCAGTTAAAATAAGAACTGAACTCCAGAAGACAGAGGACTTTGATTCAAGATAGCAAAGAGGGTAATAAGGATTGAAGAGTTGCAAGTGATGAATTACTTTGCAGTTTGAATTGAGCTCCAGCAGAAATCTTGCCAAGATACCCAATTCTCTTTCCACACTTATCTCTGGACAGCAGGGCTGGTAGCTGTCCATTTCATCCAGACAGGAGTCAGGCTTTGAACCATGTACTAAATAGTTATCAGTGCCTCCCTCTCCCAGCCAAACAAGTCCATCTCAGTGATCTTTAAGGTCAAAGCTAGAGTGGGGCAGTGCACAAAAAGAATTTTACTTAGCTGCACCTCCCAGCTCCTGCTCAGGCATCATCCTGTGCTCCTGCTCAGGACCACAAGCACCTTGATTCTGGTCAAGGACTTCACCACTTCTCAAGGATTCCTCCTGCTCCTGACCACTGCCAGGCATCCATCACATGGGTCTGGACTGAAAGCGTTGCCTGTTTTGTTCCCTGACCTGTCTGTGCTTCCTCACACTCTCCCAAACACCCCCTGCCCACACAGTGAGGGTTAAACCACGTTGGTACCAATTCCTGCAGTGTGGATTTGTCCATGTACAGGCACGGATGCACACCCCGCTCCACATTTCCCTGTGAACAAACAGTGGCCACTCAAATGTTTGCTTAAACACAAATGGATTTAAGCCTGGCTGAGCAGGATCTCTGTTTAGGCACAAATGTTTGAGGGAGTCTTTCTCTATTGTTTTCCCAGCTAATTTCCAGCTTTATTCTTAACTGATTGTCTAATTGATGACTCACTGTCAGTGTTTATGATCAAGAAACACTGATAGTGTCTAGAGGGAAGTTTATTTAATTCTCCCAGGCCACACTGAGGGTGATGATGCAAATCATTCTAGAGGGTGAAGGTTGGCCTTCACAGGAGAGAGGAATAATAGGTGGCTATCTTTCATTAGACAAAGAAGACACATTTTTAAAGGTCAGATCTCTCATCAATTTCCTAGCTATAATCCAACCAGTGCTTTGAAATGCATTGCTGCTCTAGCTGTAAATAACAAAACCTAAATTTAGGCCAGTTTATGAAGCAGCACTCAACACTATAGCTTTCATGGCATCTCCTCATTTGAGACCCGTAAAAAGCAAATTTACCCCAAGAGGTGTTGCCTTACAACAGGTGTCAGATTCTCTTAGAATGTGAGATTGGAAGTGAACACCTTGGCAATGGCGAAAAGTGCTTTGTGTTTGGAGAGCAGCAAGTTAAATGCCTAGCCTGCATCTGTTTTCCCTGCTTCAGCTGAGCAGCAGTGCTAAAAACAGCCCAAAACACCAACAGCTTGCCTGCTTTTATGAATTCAGGTTGCCCTAATTTATAAGGCTGTATGTGCATACATGAGGAGCTACTGTGGGTGAATGGGAAGGAGAACTCCACCCAGAAAAACTGGAGTGTGTTTGTGGGCTGCTACTGCCTTAGAGGGACCTTGGTAAAGGTAAGGCTGTATGTGCATACATGAGGAGCTACTGTGGGTGAATGGGGAGGAGAACTGCCTTAGAGGGACCTTGGTAAAGATTGGTTAATGCAGCTGCAAAAAATGTGGCTCACACATCAGAAAATAGAACTGTGATGCATTTGGAGGAGGCAGCTGTGCTTTATGAATAGGGGAGTGGGTAGTGCTGCTGGACAGAGTAAAGCTGTGTATGTTGTATATGGATAATGTGGAAGAAGAGCTACATGGATACACTTACCTTTGCCATGTTAGGCAGGTTGTCTTTGGAATGGTCTAACCTAACCAGCTCAGTGGCCTTTTTTATATAATTTATCAAACTGAATAATAGAGCAAATATAAAAGCAAGTATGCTACTTGGTTTATATTATAAAGCTAATAGAAATGCAAAAATACAGTAATCAAATTATGTTCTCAAGCAAAAATGAATCAATAGATTAATAGCTTCAAAGTGCTTCCATACCAAATTAACACAATAAGCAATCAAATCAAATGATGGAGCTGTCACTTTCACTCTCAGTCGTTGTCATTAATGAAGTTATGCTAAGAGAATCAGAAGAAGAGTGGTTTTCAGACCACAAGTGTCTGGCATCCAACCCAAACCACTCCTTTCACTTGTCTGGGGAGCAGCACAGGTCACACCACCTGTTTGGTCTGGACTTTGACCATTACCAAGCAAGAATGAGAGAGGTGAGCAATATTCCTCTTTCAACACAAGAAGCGCTCAGCTATCCAGGAGTAGACAGCGATTCTTGCCATAACATTTTTTTAAAGCCCTGTGGCTGTTTCAGGAAGATGGGTGTCACTGCCAGTTCCCCTGTCCTTGCACACAGTTTGTGGGATAGTAGGTCTGCCCTCTAGCACAGGTGGGACTGCTAAACACTGCATGATGGCAGCTTTAGAGCAGCTTTTGTCCTCAGCAGAACTTCTGACTAACTCAGTGTCAGGCTGACATCATTTATTTTTATGAAGCTGTGAAAGGTGTTTCTCCTTGAGCTGTACACAAACATTCATTTGTAACTAGGGGAGGAGGGTGGCAGGTGGAAGAGAAAAAATACATGGACTGAAGTCAACCTGGAAGTGGAGCAATTCAGTGAGGAACCTGCAGCTGTGTCCAAGTGCTGAGCAAGTGCACTCTGGCCTGTGCTGGACCATCCCCAGGAGCCAGGAAAATGCCCACTGGCCCAGGCTGGATGGTGCTGAATCCTTGGAGTAGAACTGCTCAGATGCCACTTGATTCCCTGCTGCTGACACACAAATGAAAAAACATGGAAAAACAGAGAGAACTGGAGAGAGTATTGCTCAACAGTCCCCAGGTAAATGGACACTAGCAGAGGCTGTGTTTTCTGATGACCACTATTTTCCCTTCCTGAAACAAAACTGAACCCCAGTGAGTGCTGAGGATAAGAAGGGCTGGATTTATCCTCCATAGGGCAATGCTGAGAAAATGTTTCTGGATGTTTCTGTCACTAAAATATCTCTCTAGGAGAGTACAAAGGCAGATACTAGTGAGTTTATCAAAAGAAAGAACTTTCAACCCATCAGGGAGCAACAATGTGCTGTCCAAGGAATATGAAGATAAGCTACTCTAATTTCATGCTGTGTTATTTTATTCCATAAGACAAACTATTACTTGCTTTCATAAATTTATAACGATGACCATACAAATTATGATTTGATGTCACAGTCAGTCTCTTGGCTTAGCTAGCAGGGGAAAGGAAAAGGTAATTGCAAAATGTACAATGACAATAAAACAGTAAAGCTAGGTGGTTATGTTAGCCATTATTTCTGATGTGTGAATGTTTCCACTACAGCTAATTTTCAAGAGGAAATTGGAAATTTCTTTTAAAGAAAAATCCTTCCTGGAATAAGGGCCAGAGGAAATGGATGGTAAAGCCTCTCCTGGCAAGTTGGGTGAGCAGCATGGATGAGCAGTAGCTGGGAAGTTTGCTGGGATGCACTTGTTGCTTCCTGACAGCTTCAAGGAGAGGACGTGAGTCAAGGATTGACTGTGACCAGGGCAGGCATCAGCCTGGTGGTCCTTGCTGGGGACTAGCTGCAGTGTTGCAGTCTTCAGACATGCAGTAAACAAACAATGCAAGAAATCTGTTCAACAACTCCTCTGAGCAGATCAACACCAGCAACAAGAAGAGATTTCCAGCAGATAGTGAGAGGAAAGCCCCCACATCAAATCCGTGTGGGTGGTTATCAGGAGTGCAGTGACCTGCTTCTTTTGGGTATTGTTCTAAAATGTTGGGAAGTCACTGAGGACAACAACTCTGGGACAATGGCATTGGCTTTAGTAACTCTTTAAAGTGAAGATGAGCCAACAGAAGGTGGGTTGTGGTACAAAATAAAATGTTCTAGGGTGTTCTGACTATTGAAGTAGATGCTTGTTTGACATGGCTGGGAATACTGTTATTAAAATAAATATTTGTTGCTAAGATACCCTGTTATTGCAATAGCCTTGAAATCTAGTTTGTGTCGTTAGACTGGAGGTGCAGATATTTTATAAATATGTCATTGCAGGGATTGCAGGCAGACCTAGGAGGCAGGGAGGGAACTCCTCAAATACTAATAAGAAATAAAGCAGCTGCTAGCAGCAGCTCTGACCTTCAGGGCAAAGCTATCCTTGGAAAGCAAGCAGCTTGCTGAGTGGGAGGAAGAGCAGGAAGGAAAACAGTGGTAGAAGAGAAGGAAGAAAAGGACCAGGATGAGCCACAAGGGAAGGCAGCAAACTGATAAATGCCACCTGATTTAGGCTTTGTTCACATCAGCCTGTGAGGAGGAGTTTCCAGAGCCTGGAAACAGAGGGGTGGTCTTCTGGCAGCCAGAATTCCTCACCCTTACTACAGGACATTGAGTCTGCCCTGGGCTGGTCCCATGAGCTGGGCTCCAGTCAGTGGCTGGAGCACCACAGACGTGCTCCTACACTGGGACTTCCAGAGAGGGCATTGCCCAAGCATAAACAAGCACCCAGGTATAGGGTTCTTCATCCAGAGCCTGGCTGGGCCCTGCACAGGCTCCCAGGGTAGCAGTCAAAGCTCCAAGCCTGACAGAGCTCAAGAAGTGCTTGGACGGAGCTGTCAGGCACATGGTGGAATTCTCAGGGCTGTCCTGTGTGGGGCCAGGAGCTGGATTTTGATGATCCTTGTGGGTCTCTTCCAACTCAGAATATTTTATGACTCTATGATCTAATTTAGGTCAGCACCAGCCTGCTTCTTGGGCCTCTAGCCCATGTATAGAAACATTTATTCCAGCTTTCTTAAAGAAAATTCTCTCTGCTTTTTAGAGAGGGCAGAAGGCATCCCTAGAAATTTCTGGATATTAATTCAGTATCTTTGATGGAGCATCTCTCTTTCTCTCCATTGAAAATTTAAGAAATGAGTAGGAAATGCTGGATGACTCATTCCACCAGAGGTACTGCTTTTCTGAGGAGGATCAGCAGCTTTTTAAAGAAAAGGCACTGGCATTAGCTCATCTTTTTCTTCATCTTCCATCTCACCATATAATAAGACTAGGGGGGTGGAAAATGTGCCTTGAATGAAAACAGCTTTGGCTCTGTGCTTTCCTCAGCCCAAGAAGATCTGGGTTTGTCTGATATGAGAGCATGCCAACCTCAGCATGGAGGGGAGCCAGGGAGGGAGTGAGAGGAATCCTCTGTCCCTCCTGTTGGCAGGGGATCTCTCTGCTGTCCTTAAAGGGGTCTAGCTCCCAAAGCTCACTGGACTCAGCAGGAAAGTTAGCAAGAGGGAGTCTGAGTCTCATCTGGGAAGCAGCAGGAGGCTCTGTTCCCTGCAATATGTCAGTAATAACAAAAGTAGTCACCGAGCAGGACTCAGGGTGTTTTGGGACAAGGCATTGACTGCCCTTAACTGGGGCAATTTTGCTCTTGCCCCTTCTGCTTCTGGCTCCATCACTCTCACCTTCCAACCAGAGACTGGTCAGGGTAATCAGAGACATTCTTTTCCTGTTCAGGTGTCTATCAGAACAGGTCCCGGGGTTGTACTGTTCCTGCTCACACAGGTGAGCACCAGAAAAGCCCCAGGTCTGCAGATCTCCTTAACAGCAAGCACAGGAAAGCTTGACAAAAACATCACCCCTCCCTTGCTAGAGACTGACTGAAAAGGGAAAGCACAAAAGAGAAAGCACCAGGGTTGAGTCCTGGTTTCAGCCACAGAAGTCCTGGGGCAATGCTGGCCCACAGAGGGAATTTACCACATATTCTCCCTATTTTTTTGTGCTTTAGCAGATGATGTTAACATCTGTATTTTTCAAGTCAACATATACAATTTCATTATAAAGGGGTTTGTCAGATGGTAACCCTTGCTGCAGCAGTTTAAGATATTATTGCCTCCAGCTGTGTGCTCTGTCCCTCTGTTCAAAGTCACAGCCTTTTAAGAGCCAGCAGAAGGAGATGTGCACCCACCTACATCTGCTCCCACTCCCAATCCTGCAAGCCTTCAACTGAGTATGTGGATCAAAATTTGGAACCACCAAAGAAGAGGTGACATTTCCTTCATCTCACATTGCTAAGGGGGTGATAACCTTTGCAACTGGGAGTGAGTGACAGCTGGATCTGGTCACACATTAAAGCAGTTGCTCAAGTTTCTCAAAGCTCCTGCGTGGCACTCGGAAGCTGTGCTGGCCCTGGAAGGACTTTTCTTGCACAGTAGTACAGGTACAGGGATTTGAGCAACACAGTTTGTTGTTGGCTGTGTAGCTGTATCACCATTTCTGCTCTTTGTGCTCCTAAAGAAAGAAAAGCTATATTTTAAGGGCAAGCCAAACTATCCCAGAAAACACGAGCTCTCGCCCGTGTAGCTGGATCTGCACCAGAGGATTCTGCTGACACAATTAAGACAGTCAAGGATTATTCTGCTTTTCTCTCCTATCAACCCACCAGGCTGGAAAATATCTGTTGTAGAGAGCAGAATAAGAGATCACAATAGTCTGTCTTTTCTGTGGTGTTCCAATTTAAACAGGATCACATGGGCAGCATCCGTGGGTGCAGCTTTACTGCAGAGATCAATTTCAGCACCCTGAAGAATTTGACCAGTGGTAATGTAGCGTGGCTTTAAAATTAGAAAACCCAGTTGCAGCCAGGCTCTGTCTACACAGCTTCTGCTTTGGTGCTTGGGGCCACCAGTCTGTTTATCTGAGGGCAGAAACCTGCCAGAGATGCCCCATGGCCAGCCCTTGAAAACAAAATTTGGGAGTGCACATGAAGAGGAGCACACAGTTACATGTAGCTGCTGGGCTGTCTGCTTGTATAACCATTTCTTACTCACAGAAAAGTGATTCTAGCAGAGTATAAATACTGCCATAACAGTTCTGAGAGCACTGCTGAAGGAGAAATATGTGGTTTAGCAGGGATGGCTAGTGAAGCACTTATGTCACCTCCTTGCAGGGTGATGGAAGTATTGTGTTATTACTAACCTATCCTAGGAAATGGAAACCCTCCATCATTTTCCTTGTCCCTGTGCTTTAATAACAAGAGTGGTGAACCATATGGTGTCCTCTACAGGCTAAGAATCTGTGGACAAATTACTAAATTCATTAAAGCCAAGCAGATAAAATCTTGATCCTGCTGACTTCAGTGGGACCTGAATTTTGCTTTATGCTCACAAACTTGTCTGTGTGTGTAAAGTCCTTTTGTACTATGTTCTGCTCTTGAGTAATAGTTAACTTACTTCCCAGAATTAATGTTTAACATAGATTTTTTTTTTTTCTAAAAAAATGTAGTTTTTAATGTAGAGCTAATTGATTCCAGCTCTGTCCTGATTTGCTGGTAACTCAACCATACTTCCTTTGCAGAGGGGTGGTGCATGGGGATGTTACTATCTGACCCTGGAACTGGCGAGCAAAAAATTTGTTGTGTCATTTCCCAGCATTCCTGCAGCAGTAGTGGAATATTCCCCATTCTCCACTGGTGGTAGTCTGTGCTCACCTTCCAATGGAGGGAAGAACAGCCCACTTTGCTCACCAGTGGAGATGATGTTCAAAGATAGCCACTTTTTCATATTGCTTCTCCTATAAATCCTCAGTAGCCTTGGGCATTTCACTTCTTGTCCCTCCCCTTTTTCCCAAATTCATAAACAAAGGGTAATATTTATGCAGTCTTTCAGCTGTTGTGAAAGCTATTAATTACTGTTCAGGCTCTGAAATTAATGTATGGTGCAAGTACTGTAATTTAATTATTGAATTTCAGAATTATTTGGCTCTATGGGTTATTTTTAACTCTTGTTTCTTAGTCTATATGGAAAACATACCTATTTCTTTTAGTCTGCAAAAGTCTGTGTTAATGGCAAAAGGTATCTATTACTTGAAGCTGGATGTTACAGAAATATGAGACTTTCTGGATGCCTAGAAAACAGAGTAATGTTTGCACCGTCCTCTATACCCACTACTGAACCGTCTTTCTTCCTGTCTCCTCCCTTCCTTTCTTTGCACTGAATGTGTGGTTTTTCCACGTTGCTACATTAAACCTACCTGGAGGTTCTGTCTATCTGCAAACAGCTTGGTCTTAAGATTAACCCCAATCTTACCTTCAAAGCTCATTCAATTCCTGTCTTCTAAACTCTTGACAATTTCTTAATTTCTTTTCATGCTAAGAAAAACAAATTCTGTTTTTTTTAATGATTTATGACTGAAAATCTTTGGGGATTTGGCTGAACTCTCTGTGGAGGGCTCGAGTAAGAGGGTTTGTATACTGTCAGATATGTCAGTCATGGTGTCACTGAATGGGCGTTGCTTGGTCTGTGTCTGTCTTCACTGACCCATGACATGGATTTTGTGTGTGTGTGTGCTCATGGAAAGAGGCAGAGAGCTGCACTTCTCCGGGTTTTGTCCTACTCCCTCAGGAACATGGAGAAAAAGCAGTGCCTGTGCTGCAGGGACCATGGGGACCTGTATTTGCTGTATTCCCCACTGTCATTCTCATATATCCTCAGCCTGATGTGTGCTGGTTGTTTCCATGGTCTAGAGAAGAGCAGCATTTTATCTGTGAAGCATTCAGAAGGATCTCATTCCCCATGTCTCCTGCAGACAGGAACAACAGGGTTCTAATATTTGTAGCCAGTTGAAAGAAAGAAAAAAAACCTCATACTCCAAAAGTCATAGGGAGGATTTAGGGGAATGGATGAGAGTTGCATGCTCAGCTTCTTGTCTTTAAAACCTGATAGGATCAATGTTCAGACAGCAAAAGGTTGTAATAAATTTCTCTACAGGATATTTCTCTTCTTAAGACAGTTTTGGTGAGTCTACAGAGGCTAACTCAAGAAATGCCCATAATTTCTCAAATTCTCAAATCTGTGCGCTGCCAATAACTATTCAGAAAGCACTGGGTAATATCTGAAAAGCTCAGTGACCTCCCTCTGCCAGACAAATAGCACAGCTGCTGCAGATGAATCTGAGGAAAAGGTGGGCAGTGTGTTTATACCCGAGTGGAGGCAGGACCAGGAGTCTCCTGAGATCCTCTCCTAACCCAGCTGCTGCCCCTGAGATCCCCCTGCCTCAGGGGAGGCACAATCCAGGATGCTAAAAAGCCATGGCCTCAGGCAGTATCTTTTTCCAGAGGAGCTGTAGGAAGAAAATATAAATGTAGAAAGTCAGGAAGCAACACAGAGCCATCAACCAGTTCTTCTGACCTAGTCCCTGAGGAAGAGGTCAGAGAGGCAGACCCAGAAAAATTATCATTGCTCCACCCTTGTCTTGATTTATGCACAGAGCCAAAAGTCAGTTATTTTTTCTGTGGAAAAAAAAATAATTGGACAATATTTTTTGTTCTAGAAAAGCCAAAATACCTGGAAAGGGCTTTCTTCTCTCCACTAGAGGGGTGGTTCTGAGCAGACTGAGAATGGCAAGACTGGGAATAGGAAAAGCTTTCAACTATATAGCAGCAAAAATGAAGAGAACTGATGGCAGCCTGTATGACTCCAACCTTATTAGGAGAAATGCATGGAAAAAACAAGAACAAAATAGGAGACAAAAATAGCTGTATACTGTACCCAGTAGAAAAAAAAAACCCCAATAGTTTGAAACAGTAAAGCTCCTGTCTTGCTGGTAAGATAAAACCAAGCAGAAGGGTTTTCCACTAGAACATGAAGGGATGACCAGTTGAGAAGAGGATGTCTTGGATGCCATCATATTTTTTTCTTAGTATGACAGTTACTGTGTTGAATCTTGAGGTATGAATCATGCTGCAGTAGGACAAATAGTTAAATGGGTCTGAATAATTCAGCACATCTGAACAGAAAGGAAGGAGTGCTGGAGATTGAAAAATGGGAAATTGTCATTCCACAGAGAGCAGGGTTTGAGTAACAGTGAGAGCTACTCTTTATACATTCCCAGCATGTCCGTGCAGCAGCTACAGCAGTAATGTAGTAATCAGTTAGAGTCAGGGTGCATTTGAGCTGTTACAAAATACATGGTTTGATTTGGTTCCATACCACAGCTCTTCTTCTATTGCTGTTATGGTTTTCCATCAGTATATAATATTCTGCCTAACTGTATTTTAATAGCACACTATGGGCAGCTCTGTGCTGTGCTGAAAACAAAATATTTAAACAAAGAACTGTGAATTTTTAACCCATTCATATTTTATGGCTAAGTTTATTGAATTTTTCATAGCACTCCAATAGTTTTCTGCAGAGGTCACAGTGGCCTTTTGCTAATAGGCAGTATAACAAGTTAGTCCATTATAGTATGGCTCCAAAGTCTGAAATATGGCAGCTGAGAAGTAGAAGGGTAGACAACAGCAGGGACTTTCCCAGAGACTTTTTGAGGGGTCAGACATTTATTATTTGTACCACAGGCAGAAATGTGCAGTGGTTATTGCTTCAGCTTCGTGCTGGGGCCTGAGTGGACTCAGTCACTGTTTGGCCTCAGCCCCAGTTGGGTTGAGCATCACTCAGAGATGGATTCACGGGTCATTCCAGCTGGAGCACACTGTCCAGCCCACTTCCCAGACACCTCTGAACTGCTTTCTAGCCCTGAGCATGTAGAGGCTGTACATGAAGAAAAATAAAGCCATTCCTAGCTGGCATGCTGAGGAGGCTTGGAAGAGAAGCCCTCTGACTCTGGCTGCTCTGCCACTGCCATGGCAGAGCCAGGAGCCTGCTCCAGCTCCTGCACAGCTGCTGATGAAAATGCCCAGCATCAAGGGTACCAAAAGCTATCATTAGCAGCACTTAAGCACAGCAGTTGGGAAGCAGCATAGGGAAACACAAAACCTCTGATTGCAGGAAGCTGGGATAAAGTCCTAGCACCCTGGGAGAAAGCACAGCCTGTGTTCTAATATCCCCTTTCAGAACAAGTCAGGCTTTCAGCTGCTGGGGTGACATGTGGCTGAGGATGCCATTAATAGAGAGGGTGTGACGCCTCTCTGAAGTCTCATCTCCAGGCTGGACATAACTAGGTGAGCATGTCATCTGCAGTTAAACAGGACACAAGCAAGACTCTGTGTCAGAATGTGTTCCTGGATGGCACAGTCATGGAAGTGACCATCTGTCAGCTGTGCACATTTTGGGAATGTGGCAGCAGGTCTTCATCAGCCAAGAGGACACGTGACAGAACATCAACCTGTGGTGCTGTAGACATGCCTGGAGCAGGACTAAGAACGGATGTCCATAGACAAACTTGGCACGTTCTAATTCAGGACAGGGCCAGACTTGTATCAAATCATGTGATGACCCATTTAAAATAATTGTTAACCAATTTTTTAGTTCTTGGTAAACCTGAACTTCTGGTTTCTGTGGATGTGGCTATATTTTTGCAAGACAGCAATTCCCCTTCTATCTTCTTTGGGCTTTCCATTTTGTACTTATAAACACAAACCAAAATCTCATTAGTGTCTTCTGGAAATAGTTCAGAGTTGTGGTTTCCATCAGAGCAGCTGATTTTGCATTCCAGGCTCGGGGAGCATCACACAAACCAGCACAGGGGCTTGGCACAGCAACACTCACCACTTCCAAGATGATTTGCCTGTCAGACACCCATGTAAATGGCATTGTGTCTGTGATAAGCAACTCTCTCCTCATTATCCTCTCTTAAAAGCCTAAACCACTTTCTGATTAATTCAGGAGGAGTGGATAAGGGCCCTGTCATTTTACAATGCTTATTGCTTTCCATTACTAAAGACCATAATGATGTTTCACCAGAAACTTTCATATATTCAGTGTTTTGCTGTGGGGTGAGTGGAGCTGGATTTTCAGCAGCAGCAAAGCCTTTTGGCTGAAAGAGTGAAATTCTTGCTAGGTTTTTGTGAAGAAGTGTATTGTTCCCAAAATATCACCCTTAATTTTAATCTTTGAGAAAGACTTGCTTCCTTGCCAGCCATCAGCTTTCTGTGGCTGTAGCAAAACCACTGATCCTACTCCTCTTGGGAGGCCTCAGTATCTCTGCTGAAGCAATCAGTGATGAGGAGAGAGACACGCCAGGGGCCTTCCCTCTCCTTGTACAATCACATATAACCAACAACCCCTCAATCAGGCCAAGCTTCAGGATAAGGATCCGCTGCCAGTAACACCAAATAAACAAACACCACCAACATTCCCCCTAAATAAACCACAACCAGCACCAAAGACACAAAGGAAACCCCTAAACTCACAATTCAACCACACCCAGTAAGAGCTGCTACAGCTAATCCCACCACTCCATGATGAGGAGACTGATTAGACACCACTGTCACCCCCTGCACACAGCAGCAGAATACCTTCTTTTCTGGGGCACATTGTGAAACAGCAGAATTCCCCCTCCTCCCTCCCCACACTCCAGGGCCCTCCTGTCTCCAGAAGGTGCCCAAGGAGTCCTGGGTGTGTCCATTCCCCAGCCTGGAGGAGACACTCAGGGCTCACTTCTGCTGTGCAAAGACACCCTGTGCTATTTCAGACACCCTCTTCTCTCCTGCAGATCTCTCTGGGGCTGAAGGAAAAGCAGGAGACCCCCAATCTTCTGGAGAGTAAATGGGGTTCCCTAGAGTGTGCAAGACAGCAGCAGAAGTCCATGATTAGGGAGCAGGTTCAGATGCTCCTCTTTATCTCCACTTTCAGACACCTAAACACGCCTATCCCCACCACAGGTACCTGCAGGTGGAGTGAATGTCTCAGCTCCTGGTACTGCCACTGGAGAGCCATTTAGTAGGACCTGGAGAGCTGTGAATTCACCAGACATCCCATTTTAGGGAAGTCTTGTCGTCCCCAATGACTACAGTGGCAGGATGGGTAAGAGTTTCATGTGTAGACAGCTCTTCCAGCAACACACAAATTTTGGGGTCTGGGTCTGGAGGCAAGCCCCATTCTCTGTGTCTGTGTCTGGAGTTCAGGTCCTTCTCACAAGGACAGCAGGATGCTACAGTTACATATAATTTGTTCTTCATCATTTTCCACTCTGGGGGAAAACACGGAGAATTACATTTAAAAACAGAAGCATGCAAAAAATTTATGTTAAGAAACAAGTTGTAAAGTCAGACACTTGAAAATTAAAAGTTCTGTATGCAGAAGCCGTTCTGCAAAACCTAATTCAGTTACCTTGTGAATATATTGCAATTTTCCACATTTTACAGAATTATAATTTTTTCGTATCCACCTCTCTCTTCATTCTGCATTTCAAATTACTTTCCTCCTATGTTTAACGATACATTATTAATATAAATATAGCAATTCAAATGTATTACAAATATCTCTGTACAAACGTTGTATTTATTTAGGGTGAATAGTCAGGCACTTGAAAGCCAGGAAATGCCAGGTGTACACACTGCAAGCACAGCAAGATACATTCTCTATCCCAGAAATCTTATGAATCAAATTAACACAAGGTGAACCATCTGCCACGGGGATAGGATGGGAAGACAAAAATAATAGTGACCAGGACATGTTATATAACCTAGGTATGAGCACTGAGAGGAAATGAGTGATTATCTTTGTTTTCTTCTAAGAGGTTTCAGGAGACCTCTTGGCCCTGATGCTGTCAATATTCCTGGAATAAAGTTGTGCATATTGAACATGTCCCTGGATCTTCTGAAATGGCATCACCAGAAGCAGTGTGCCTGTGGGAGCTCAGAGATGCCTTTCTCCAATACTTGTTAACAGACAAATTCCTGGTGTTTTGCAGTACTAAGTGGGAGTTCATCTAGCAAAAGTGCTGCAAGTTAAAAAAAGAAGAATATTTCATGTTACAGAACATGACTTCGGGCTCCAGGATAAGGGCAGCCTAGCCTGAGCCCACTGTGCTGAAAAGTCAGTGCAGATCCTGCCCTGGGTGGCCTCACGTCACTGGGAGCTGGCACACGCTTTGATTTACCTTCTTCTTCATGCTCAGTGTTATTTTCAGGGGTGGATATCTGAACATGGCTGTGTGCAACAGCACTGAACGTTGTGTGCAGAACCGTGATCCCCTTCTTTGGGTCTCTGAGTACCTCCTGCTGGCTCTAGTGACAGAGAATGGCACTGACACTGCCTCCTGTCCCCATATGGGATACTTTAGACATTGAGGACAGAAAAACAAGGAGATTAAATGGAATTAGGCTCTCAATTTGATCTCCGTGCCAGTTGTTCCACCAGATCATTACCTCTGATACAACTGCTCTCTGTGTGATGCCTCTGCTTTTATATGCATATGAAAATATCTCAACAATG
Source organism: Onychostruthus taczanowskii (assembly GCF_017590055.1). Taxonomy (NCBI): domain Eukaryota; kingdom Metazoa; phylum Chordata; class Aves; order Passeriformes; family Passeridae; genus Onychostruthus; species Onychostruthus taczanowskii. The sequence goes on along the minus strand of NW_024498906.1, from coordinate 8,317,461 downwards.
TGAATGTAGGAGACAGTAATGTAATTCCATGCCCCTTTTGCTGAACTGGCTGCAGGCCACTCTTTTGCCCAAATGCATCATTCTCTAGCAGGCTCTGTAGAGCATCCCCAGCTGCTCTGTGCTACAGGTTTCTGATGAAGGTACTGGTGGAAAAGGTTCCTGAAGAACACTGGCTTTTCAAAACCTGTCTGGACTACTGGCTCACCAATCTGTCTGCTAATTTCAGATTCATGCCTCTTCTGTGGGATCCAGGGGTATTTCCCAGCTTCTAGATCTGTGTGTGTGCCTTCTTCCCACTTCCAGACCTCAGGCTGAATCACAGCTTGGATATTTGTCAGCCCCTATCTCCACATTCCAAAAGCCTGCTTGAGCTGCCCACTTTCCCTGTGACACACTTTCCCTGTCCTTTTTGAAAGAAGAGGACAGAGAGCAGGCCTGCAGGGCTCACCACAGGGCCAGCATGGCCTGTGCTACCTGAGTAGCACCCTGTCACGAGCACTTCAAACTCTGCACAATCTGTTCCCAATTTCTGGTGTGTCAGATGATTCATGACACGGAGGAGAAGAATAAATATAAATGGCAACTCGCACCATGCTGCTGTTAATCATCTCAGAGTATTGTTGTCCCACCACACTCCTCCCACTGGCTGACACCCCTCCAGAGAGTTTGTGTCTCACAGGCTCGTGCAGAAAAGGGGAGAAGCCATGTCCCTGCACATTTGTGGTTCTAATAACCAGTGTTCTCCCTTGATACTCCTGGAAACTCTGCAATCCCACATGCCTGCCATCTGCTCCAGGCTTTTTGGTGGTGCTGTACCCATGTGAGAACAACTGCACACAGCTCATCCTCAGGCTTGTGTCCAATGCTGCTTTCTTTCCAGTCTAGAAGGAGGAACTGTGGGAAGGGTGTGGAGATCTTCACTTTTCTGGTTTCTGAGACTTTTGAAAAAATATCTTTTCTGTAATGACCACAACAAAATGCTTTTTTCTCTCTCTTTTATACCTACTTCAAAGCACACCTCTTGCCCTGATCTTTCTTTGGAGCATGCAGTTTCTTCCTATTACTCTTTGCTGTTGTTGGTATTGATCACTATAATGTTTTTTAAGTTTCCTCGTTCCAGTAGGTGGTAAAACCCCACCACATCTCTGACCTTTAGAAATGTTTTTCTTAGCTATCAGCAGAACTCAATGTGCAAGATGCAAAAAGGGGTGGAAGAAGACACATCTATGCCGGTTTGTAAAAGTGGGGTCAAGTGGGTGGAGGAAAGACATTATATGAATAGAGAGGTGTGAATTTATCTTTATGCTGTTTGTTGTATGCATTCCATCCTGCCTCTTGGCCTGCACAGGAACAGCAGGTCCACACTTACCCTACAGGGTGCCATTAGCACTAGAATACTCCCTGAAAACTTTAATTACCCTAATTATTTCAACCCAAGCTGCCAAACAGAGTTCTATAACTGCAGGATTTTTGTCTAACTTAATTGGCACTACTTTTAAAACCACCCCTAAGCCACCCCAAAATGTCATTAGTTAAAAATGTGATTTTTCTGTGTTTGGCACAAAAAATGGAGGAAGGCATTTTGTGACTTGCAGGTGTGTTGGAGCTTCCCTGAGGTATCTTCCATTACATCACTCACCAGGAAACTGCACATTTCCACAGCAAAAGGCTACAGCAGTGTCAGTGCTGAAGCAGAATGAGAGGGGAAGGAAGAAACAACTTTCTTTTTAAACTTGTGTGTAACTCAACTGGCTAAAATGGCTTTAGAAAAAAAATGCAGATAAATTCTCTTCCTTATGAAGCTGAGTCAGAGGAATTTCTAAGAGAATTAGTCTGAAAATTCAGAATTGAAATTACAAATTGAATAGAATATGTCCTGAAGACTTCACAATGGAAATACTGTCCTATAAGTGCTAATAACATATTTGTCATTGCTTTCTATACAGACCAAAGAAAAGTGAAGGGGGAAAAGAGTGGGAGTAGAAGGCTAACCACTTCAGTGTGATGCAATGTTGTGATGTCTCTCTTAGCTGCCAACAAAAGCTACACTTTGAGTTTTGGCTCATAATTCAACTGGGAGATTTTCAAAGCCATTTACTGATTAGCAGAAGAACAACTGTAACATAAATAGCAGCACAGACTAAGCAGAACAATAGAGGGAGAAAACACAACATCTCCAGAAGAAAACTCTGTGCACCTCACTGTCAGCCAGTTAAGTGTCTGCAGTACAGCAGTCTGTCCTTACTTTTGCAGCCACCTCAGCCAAGAATCACAGGCACAAGATTCAGAAAATGAGACAAGATTGAACTGAGCAGGTCATTCACATTCCATCTTTTCTGGGGTGGCTTGGAAGTGGACCTTTCTCTGTCTCCTGAACTGATGTTGCAAAGCAGCAAAGCTGTTGTTGTCATGTTGTTGTTACCCTTTTGTGATGCCTCACGCGTATTTTGAGTTCTGCTTTCTGTATTTATTAATTTATACCTGTGGTTTTTTTGCTCACATCATCCTCATCCTTGATCATTTCCACCTAAAACAGGTTGTGTCCCCATGGCTCCCTGGCTTGGCTGGCTCAAAGTCTTCAGGTGCAACTGTTTGTGAGGAATGCTTTTGTGGAGAAAACCCATCCTGCCTGGGAGGGAAGGAGGGAAGAAAGACAAGGTAATATATTTCCTCTGTTGTTGCTTTTGCAACCCATTGATCATTGTTAATATAAGTAATTTAGTTTCCCTTTAATAAGTTGACAGTGTCCAGAATAGAAGGTGTGTTTATCATAAACTTGGAGATGCTGGAGAAATGAGGGACTTAGTGGTCTCTAAGACTGTCTCTTGAGACAGCATTCCTAAAAATCCATTATTCTTTCCAAGTATTTGTAACAGCTAGTGAGCTTTAAAAACGCTCTACCTTAAAAAAAAGGTCTGTGATATTTTCTTTACTTCCCTTTCTAGAGGTGAAAATGACAATAGGAGACCCAGGCTGCTTTCAGCTCATGCCTAATATAGGAAAAATCAGACATCTCCAGAGGTTTCACCAGAGCAGTTTTCTTTCAGCTCTAATCAGTAAGAATGAGAAAAGAAGATATTTTCAGTTGCCTGCTGGGTCCATCATTTTTCTTTGTTAGTGGACTACAATATCTGTGTTCATAGCACAAGGATGCAGCCAACAGAGCCTAGACATACCATATATTTCTGGGGTTTAGCAACCCATAAAAGTGGAGCATAGCATCTGATTTATCTCAGCAAATGGCTCCAACTGTTCTCAGGAACATATTTTTTTCATCAAAGGAGGTGTTCCCTAGTTTAAGTCTTGATTTGAATCTCCTTGCCCAGAGATATCTTTACAGAACTACTTATAAAATATTATCCACTTCATAAATGCATTTTGAATGCTTTGTTCAAGCAGTGACTCTCCCAAAATCATTGTTTCTTCCCAAAGGAAACTAGCAGGATCATGAGTAATTGCTGGATTATCAAACAATGCACAACCTCATTTTCTGGCCTAAGCAAGTTATTGGAGTTTCATAAATGCTCAGTCATGTGCATATTTCTACTATACTGACCTGAAGAGACCACCAAGGAGAAGGTAAATGACCCATAGGGGACAGAAATACATTTACATTCCTGAATTATCTGGCACTTCACTTGCTTACTGCCTGTGGTGTTGCTTCTCTCCTGTGTGAATGCAAGGGATGCCTGGGCCCTAAGTCCCACAACATGTTGATAAGAGAATGATGACAAGCAATGATGTTATAAATACCTGACATTTATCTTGGCCCAATTTTAAATAGTGGAGTCAACCTTTACTCATCTACAACCATCCAGAACAGCTGTTTTATGGTCCCTCCCTTCTTCCTCTTCCACCAGCTTTCTTTTTTTGCCTCTGAAGCCTAAATCCTGGTATGACACAGAGATGAAAAATCTTCAGGCTGGTCTCCATCAGAAAAAAAAATCTACTGGTGTTCATAGGCCTCCATAAAACACTGGATAGCCTTCTTCCTTCCAGAAAGGAAATTGAAAGAGGAACGTGACAGATACATATTTTGGATTGTTTAACACTTAGTTTTAACCAATAGGTGAATGCACTGGAAAAACAAGGCAGAGATACATTAAAGGGATTATTTTTCTTCATGTTTGGAAATGCTGGTTTGACAAAACTAATTTTTTTTACTGGTACATATGGCTTTCATTAAAATATTTGCAAAATATGTTGAAATATTCTGTTCTTACCTTTTTGCTACAGCTTTTATATTACACTGTTATTTTACATAAATGCAAAATGAAGTCTAATTTAATGAGTCCGAAGGAAAAAGAATTTACTTTAGTGTTTGAATGTTTGCCCCCATGAAAAAAAATAAAATCAGTGCAAGTCACTTTTATTTATGATTCAGAATGAAACCAGATTTTGAAATCCTGCAGCTTTCCTGAGGATGGCATTTCTGGTTTCTGACTGCCCCTAGTTCTGGGCTGATCATGGCACAGAAATGGGACTGAAGGGGTGCAGCACACGACATGGCCTGAGCCCTCTGCTCTGTACCACAGCATCCAAGTGCCACAAGAGCTTCATTCAGCAGCGTCCTTGGAAAACTTCTTTTTAACCAATTTTAGTTGCTTTTTTTTTTCCTTATTTACTGTTGGTGGGGCTTTTTTCTTTTTATTTTCCCCTCTTTTTCTCTTCCAGGGACTTTTTTCATAGTCTTGTCTTGCTTTTTCTTTTTTCTCTCTTAAATGGTTTGGTGAGCGTGATGCTCTCTGTTGGCAGTCCATATGTGGGTTAAAGAATGAGGAGAGATGCTTTGCCCTTGCCTAGGGGTGGCCAAACTGCCTAAAATTTCTCCCTGGGAGACTTTGTTGCATCCCTGCAGGAAGGTGGGAACAGGGATGATATATGACTAAACTATTTCATGGCTCATGACTTTTATCAGCATGTAAATGAAAGACACTGAGTGTCTCTTTCAAACGTTCACAGTGAAAGAGTTCATCTAGACATATTATCAAAAAATAAGCAATGAGAAAGAGATGGGAACACGGCAGAGAGAGGCAGAGTCTGGGATGTGACCAGTGTAGGAATGAGTCACCTGAAGCCTCACCGAGGGACGTGGTGCAGACTTTACTCTGTGACCCAAGGAAAGCAATTTACACGTTTTCCAAGCAGCCATTAACTTCAGGAGAGCAAATTGAAACAGTGTGAGAGGAATTTCTGTCACTGGAGGTGTCCATTGGTGGGCTGGTCACAAATCCCCTGCTTGCAGCCAGGAGAAAGCAGTAGCTAGGCTTCAGATATTTACCTCTTGGGCTGCTTTGGATGCTCACAGCAGGGCAAATGCTGCTCTCAGAAATGCCTGTTCCTACCCCCAGCCCACACGGGGAGCCAGCAGGGCTCAGCCATGCCCAGCTATCAGCAGTGCAGGGTCTGGAGATGGGCGAGAAGCTGCAGCACCTGTCCTGCAGCATCTTGTTTGATGCAGCTGCTGCGTGGTTGCAAACCCCCTAACCTCAGGTGACACCTGTACAACAGGTGTTTTGGAAGCAACACCATTTTCTTGTGATCTTGTACATGGATCTTGTGGAAAAAAAAAAAAAAATTAAATCTAACAGCCTGGTTAGTTGTTTGTTTGTTTGTTTGTTTGTTTTTCCCTAAGGCTAAATATCCTCTCAGGATCATGTGTTTATGTGGTTTTTTTTGGTTTTTTTTTTTTTTTTTTTTTTTTTTTTTTCCTAAGGGAAAATATCCTCTCAGGATCATTCTGCTTCAAGATTCTTGAATGTCAGAGCCAAATTTAAAAAAATTAAAAAAGCAAGAGAGAAATGTGCTATTAGGAAATCACAGACACTGTTAAGGGCCTCAACCACTGTGCTGTTCCTCTCAAAACATAATTCCTTAATCAAAAATTGCATTGTTTTTAGAATTACAACAAGGGACAGGTAAAATCAGCATCTAATGGAGGTGTTCAGTCTTGCAGTTTCTGTGTCTTCCAAGTTATTGTTTCTTGTATTCATGCATAGCCATAGAACTGTTACAGGTCTTAAATAAGAAACAAGAATCCCTAAAACATTATAAGGTGTCAGAACAGAGAAATAGAGGATAGAGAAAATTCTGACAACACTCCCTATCCATTCTACCTGTCTTTCCTGGAATATAAGAATCTTGAAAAGATTAAAGAGAAACTTTTTAGTTTTTAAATAGCAATCCAGTGTCCCAATGTGCATCCCAGGCCAAATTCAGCCCTCATTTAAGCGATTGGAACACTCACGAAGTCAGGAAATGCATGAAGTCAGGCTTATGCCTGAATTTGGCTTCCTGTGTTAAATGGGGGAGCTGATTTGGGTTTTTTTCCCTAGGAGTGAAAATACAGTTTACAACCAGCATGTGATACAACCCGTCACAAATAAGAAACAAATTCCCTGTGACAGAAGCTCAGCCTCACCAAACTGAGCTCTGTGCAGCACTTAAAAGCAAAAGAATAAAAAACTGCTACAGCTCTAACACAAGCTGGGATGAACACGATGTGTACCTGACTTCTGGTTTGAATTCAGCAGGCTCCTCTCTTCTAACAGAACAAACAGATCCTGCTTCCCCAAGCATATGGTGGCAACACATGCAATTTACATCCCAGATGGGATCTTTGTCAGGCAACCGTCCGACTATAAAATGTCACAAGAAGTCACTTCAGATCCCCATTATTGAGTGCAGACACTCAGCATTCCCTTTTGTAGCACTCTGCACAGCTCCAAGAGAGATGCTTTTATTATAATTTTTATTTGTGCTGCGTTAGTACCTGCAAGTTAGAGAGCACTGCAATGCCTTTGCCGTCATGGTGTGAAAAATGAAAAATGTAGGATTCCTTCAGATGCCCACGGACTAATTTAGCCACAGATGAAACCAGTTGGAGTGACACATAATGAGAAAGAATTGGACAGGAAAAACAACAGTGCATGGTTATTGCACGGCATATTTTAACACTCGGTCTCAAAGCTTGGAAAACAGGGTGAGCAAAATTATCCCTGTTTCAAAGGTGGGGAAACCGAGGCATGAGCAGGTGACTTGTCAGAGCATGCCAAAGCAGTGACAGAGCTGGCATCAAAACCCCAGTCACAGGCCAGCCCTTCACTTTCACACTGCCTCCTCCTCACATACTCAGCCCCATTTAGAGAGATCACGTAATGCCTATGAATAGCTCAGCCACACACATGTAGATGTGGGGGCAAAACACCACGCAGAATAGGCCTTTTCATCTCCTTGGAGCCTGTACCACCATGCTTAATGCACTGCTGTGTGGGCAGCACAATGAAAATGCCTGCAAAATGCAGATTTTAAAGGGTATCAGAAATGCCCCCCTTCCACGAGGAAGAAAAGCATGTGTGCACTCAGTGGGAAACTGGATATCCAGGCAAATGGGGCTGGGATTTCTGGCATTGAAGAGGATGGAAATCAACAGGGCATCAAAGTAAATAAACGGACAGAGGTCTGGAATGGGAAAAGAGAATGTTTGTGCTTGATATATTTATAAGGAAGACAGAAGCAGAAAGGGATCGAGCAGGAAAGAAAATTGCTTTATCAATGCACATGCATTAGATTTAATGGGTTTCATACTAGGAAAGCCAGGAGTGGGAGGATTCATGTATTCCCCTCACAGCGGACTATCACAAATACCTTGTGGGGCACAGCAAGAAACTCAGGCCGTGGAAATTCATCTTTCAGTGGGCCTGAAAGACAGGGAGGATGGTCAGTGAGAGGCCTCTGAGGTCAAGAAGAATGGTGATGACAAAAGGAACGGAAGGAAGATGCAAAGGACGTTGATGTTTTAGCCTAGAAAGATTACTTCCACATTAATGAATGGCTGTTATAAGCTCATAAGAGTATGTGGCTGGAATGCAGAGAGGATGAGCAATTTGCTGTGAGGTTCTCGTTTCAAAGGAAACAAGGAGAAGAACAGAGGAAGCCACTGATGAGAAGCATTAAAGGAATAAAAAGAGAAGTAAAAAGAGGTCTTGGGAGGCACAGGACTGCCAAAGCCACAGAAAGAAAAGGTTTCAGCAAGGGGATAAAACTGACGTCACCAATGCCAGTATGGAGGCTTACGACCTAAAGATGTGGACTAGCTGGGAAAGAAGGGATAAACAACAGTGTATGTGCAACCCACCAAAAACTGCACAAGCAGTGGATCACTGCTCAGCCCATTTCACTTACCTTTGCCCAAGAACACATGAGAGAATTTTAGTTGTATGGCAAAAACTTTGTCCTGAAGGATCTTACTTACCTCTTTTCACTGACTAACCTTGCATCATACCCTTCATCCATCCTGACAGTGACACCAGTAACATCTCTGGCTTGACATGGCAGTGCCATGAAACCCAGATAACTGTACCATGAAAGCCCAGGTGTTTCACAACACATCACATAGCCAGTCTTTAGCCAGTAATTTGCCTGCAATATTGTCCCCTTAGCAAGTATTTTCAAAATCCGGAGAACTTGGTCTGGATGAGAAAAATGTTCAGTGCAACCCTTGAATTTCCTGCAGCCATTAATCTGATGTTTTTCTTTTACCTTTTCTAGTTATCCTGGTACTTTTTAATGAGACTGTATATTAAGCCATTCTAGGCCTCACCTGTGAATTTGCATGCAGCAAGGTTTTGATGAGTGTTTTTAATAAAATTTCTTTGGTTTAGTCAGGCAGCAGCTTCCCCAGTGCCAAACACCTACGCCCAGCCTGCTGTCTTTCCATTTAGTCCAGCAAGCCAGGTCAAGCCCCAGTCAAAGCCTCATTCCTGGGAGGCTCCCACTGGGCTATAAAACTGATAATGACACGAGGACAGCGAGTCCAGTGCTCAGACACAGTAATTGCTCAACAGTCCATAAGAGAAATAATCACAGTATATAGATAGCAGCCAGCACAGGGAGACCAGAGAGTCCAGAAAAACAAACATATTGTTCTCCAAAGAAGACCTCTAGTTAACTTCTCTCTGCCTTTGTCAGGACTGGAATTAACCTTATGAATTCAGGTAATTATTCTCTGCCCTGACTCTTGTGTGAGTGGCTTCAGAGCCACCTCCCTGCTGTCTCCAGAAACAGCAGTCCACAAGGACATTTCAGATATTAATTGGAAGGGAAATGTTTGCCAAAGGTCAGTTCAAGCGGAAGAAAAGCCCCTTTCATTGTGGCTGGGGGAAGAGCAGAAAAAATAAGAATCTCAAGGGATGCACAGCAAGCCATTGTGATTTATTTTGTAGAAGGCAGGTGAGAGTCAGTGAATCATCCCCCTCCCATATATTTTTGCCCAGCCTTTACCAATTTAACACATTTCTAGCCAGGACATAGATCACTTCAGCACAGTTTTCAAGACTGTCCTTTTTTTCCCCCTACACTTATGCACACACATGATAAATCACTCTGCTGATGACTTTGTGTGGATTAGTGCACAGGAATGTTTAAATCAGTGTTTGGAGTGGCTCATCTTACCTTGCTGATGGCCAGCACCCAGTTTAATGCAAAATGGCATTCAGAGCCCAGAAGGGTAATACCCTTGTATTTCTCATGAGATCACAATGCCAATTGGGATGCAGAGACCTAAGTTTAAGAAGAAAAAGGATGGAAAATTACAAAGAACACATTGAAGGCCTCCTGACAGTTCAAGTCAGGTGCAGGAAATACATCATAAATTATTTCAGCAAGGTCTTCTGCCACACTGGACATCTATCCCTTTGCTGCATAGGCATTTTTCTACAGATCCAGACATCTCTGGCAGCTCTCATCCTGTTCCAGAATTTTTCCTCTCAGACAAATGTAGGATTGCTTTACTTTTATTTTTGTTGTTACAGACAATATATGACATAAATGGAGCATCACGTTGCATTCATTATTTAAGAGTGAAGGTGGTTTTTTTGTAAAAAATTCCTCATTTCAGGCCTTTATTCCTCACTGTCTTATGTCCCTGGGTCCTGGTAAGCTGGGAAATGCATTGGGGGTTCTAGGACTGACAGAAGGGAATGGGCAGATGAATTGACAATTCTGACTGTCCTGAAAGTCTCTGAAAAACAGAATGAAGATTCTGGCTACAGGACAGTCACCTGCCAGGCACCTCAGTGGCAAACACTGGAAGTGGCTCCAGAGTGTTCAGACCGTGAGCCCAGGTTTTCAGGCAGCCATGGACTCAAAGGTTTGGGATAGGAGGGTCCCCAAAGCTGGTAGGCACTCAAGTCTCTGTCCCCTCACCTGGTAAACACCTGGGCTAAAGGACACATATTTTCTTCAGTAGCCTGCTGAAAAAACTCAAAGACAAGTAAAATTTCCTGAAAAAACCTAAGCTCTACTGTGAAAAACTGGCATGGCAAAGTGTTTTGATACTGTCACAACTGCAGCTGGGAAAACTGCCCCCAGTTTTTGCAGAAGTTTTGCTGCAAAGAGTGTTTTCCTGCTCAAGCATTTGCTTAAGCATGTCCTGTGTTTGCTTCTGCAAGCAGCCCCTGTAATACAAGCTCTCCATCTTCATCTTGCTGTCAGACAACCAGGCAATCTGTGAGCATTGGCACTCCAATAACTGGTTGAAAAAGAGGACTGCTGCAAGAAAGGCTCTTGCTACCTCTTTTGGAGACAGTCCAGACATTCAGTATGTAGAGGCTAATCCAGTTAAGCCATGTAAGGCAAATACTCTGCAGATTACCTTTTTAGCTGCCTAGCTAACAACCTACAAGAACCTCCTTTATTTTTTTTGTGCAATAGCCTTTGACACCTGTTTCTAACAGGCAGCAGTAATCTTGAGACAGGCAGTTGCTTTCAGAGATTCTGAGTGCTTAAGGTCCCTGCAATTTCTGTGAATTTATTTCTCCCAAAGGTTAGGTCCCATGTCTATAAATTAACCTTGGAAGTCAGCAGGACCCTGATTATTGTTACTTGCAATATACAGTGCTCAGAATAAACATGTTTGTGATCCTTCTTCTGTCCACCTCAGCAATGGGGAAGAGTGGGAAAATGCACTGTAGCCCTGAGCATCATCAATGAGCCCTGGGAAACCGCTTTGTCCCTTTGCAGAATGGGGCAAGTCCTAAAAGTTACAGGTGAAACAACTGCCCTGCCTAATGATGATGATCTCAGAGGGCCACCTCCCACAGTCATCCACAGTGCAACAGTGGAGTTCTGTCAGCTGCAGGGACAGGAACAAGGAGCTGGTGCCTTTTTCCTACAGTCAGAGCTGAACCCCTCCAAGTGGCAATAGCTGACTGCCCCCACAATTCAAGATCCATCCTGCCTTTAGAAACCTCTAATACAGGTTGGATGTACTGCCCCCTCAGAACATCAGAAAAGCTTTTCCTTGGCAGACCCAGTTATTCCTGCTATATGGACACCTAAAAGCAATTTGTGTGTAGTCACTACAATAGTCTTTCAGAGGAATTTATTTAACATGCTTTCCTGAGTCCTTAATTGCAATCCTTTGAATTCTAGTTACTACTCTGAGCAAATCAACAGTATTGCTGGGAGAATAACTATAATCCCCTAGTTTCCTTTTCCCAGGAAGACAACTAGAAAAATAGATAGTTCTGCTGTACTGCAACTTCCTATAGCTGTTTTTGATTGCACTGTCCTCCCTAGTGTTACAATAGGAATTAAACTTCTCTCTCTGGTGCATTTTCGGATTCTCTCCTGCTGGGAAGATGCTCTGTAATGCCCAGTGATTCACTGCTCTGATATTTCATGTCTAATGGAATTATTTCTGGATGGAATTGTTACCTTTCCTGAGAGAGAGACATTCATAAAGCTGGTAGGAGAAAAATTATATACATCTTCTCTTATCTCCTCTGCAGTGCCTCTCAAAATCAAGTTATTTGGCTACACTCTTAAAAGTTCCTCTCATTGCAAGAATGTGTGAGAAATTTAAAGAAAAACATGGGGCATTGAAATTACACAAAACACAGGAAATTCAGGGTTACAAATGGACTTAAGAAAGACCCAGCTGTGTCACAGCACAGAGGATTAAGACAGGGGGATCTGAAAGCTCTCTCTTTTTTCTCTGTAGACCATACTATCAATAGCTCTCCATTATAGGATTATATGCCTATAAGGCATATGTATAGATCACCACATGAGGTGTGTTCTGTAATTGTTGGATTGATATTAAGACATTTTATTGCTTGAAGTCAGTCTGAGTTTGAAGTGTTTTAGACATGCTGCCTCTGCTCCCTTCAGAGGTGGCTGTGTCCTGTCACAGTGGCAGTGCCCCAGAGGAGCCCACAGGGCTGCTCTTCCTGCCACAAGGGAAATTCCCTGGAGAGGTCTTGTGCTATTTCCCCTGTAGCACCCTGTCCTCAGGAATCCCCCAAAACTGCTCTGGGACTGAAGTCAGAAATCTGAGCTGTGGAGTGGGTCTCGTAAGCCTGCTGGTGAATCATGCAGGGATCCTGTGCTGCTGGCAGACGTTTCTTTTCAATTAGTTCAATTCCCAAAGTAAGCAGATATATTTCGAGTGATATCAATTACAAACATTTCAGTTTGCCTCAGGACAAGAGCAGGGCATCATCTGTGGGGCTCTGTTCTTGGGGTTTTCAGGACAGGGACAAACCTGCCCCACTGCGGCTGCCCTGGGGCAGGGGTTCAGCCCCATGGCACAGGGCAGGCGCTCTTGGGGCAGCCCAGCAGGGCAGGAGGTCACAGGATGTGATCACCCATCAGTGGAACAGTCTTGCAGAAAACCCAAGGGCTCTGCTGTAGCTGAAACCCACCCATGGGGAGAGCACACCCCAGACATGCAGGAGAGCCTCCCAGGAGACCAGAGCAGAGCAGATCCCATCCTTACACCACCAGAGAGCACAGCAAGCTGCCCTGCCAGCAGGGACATGTCAGGAGGGCACTCTGACACCCTCATTTCTGTCCTAAGCCAAGGATTCTGTGCAGCTGCCTGCTCTTGGACTCAGCAGGGCACTTTTTCTGTGTGTGCACTACAGTGTTTCTTATTTCAGGTGCTCAAGGTTTTCTTTCTTTGTTACCCAAACAAGAGCATCAACCAGACACGAGCACTGTGTGTGCCACAGAACGTAGCAGCAGTGGCTGGCAGTGTGTCAAACACAAACCTTTTGCACAGCAACACCCAGGCCAAGTACAGCTGGGCACAGAATCGGGAACAGGATGGGAAAGTTGGCCTCCATTTTGGTCCACAAAGAGAATTTGGTTTGTGTCACCCAAAGCAGGTGTTTTAACACCACTGAGTTGGCATTACTGTGGTGAGTCTCTTCTTTACCTTCCGAACCAGGTGTCCTACACTGGGGCTGCAGAGGGGTTGTGGATCACATGGGGCAAACCTGGGGGCATGGTGGGGGTCCCACCTCTCAGGGCTGGGGCACACCCACCCCAACACCCTGAGCAGCAAGGGAGCCATGGAGTGCTCCTCCTCCAGGAGTCCAAATTGGCCAGGAGTGGGACCAGGGAGAGCATTCACCTCCCTACAGACAGTGGGTGGGCATATCAGGTGAGGCTGCTGCACAGACAGCAGTCAAGTCGGGTGCATTGAGCTTGCTGACTGTGAGATGGAGAGGGACCTGTGAAGTCTCATGACTTCAGGGGTGGTGGGGCACTGGAAAAGATTGTCCAGGGAACTTGTGGGTGCCCCATCCCTGGGAGAGTTCAAGGCCAGGTTGGATCGGGCCTTGAACAGCCTGGCCTAGTGGAAGTGTCCCTGCCTGAGGCAGGATGGTTGGAAGGAGAGAATCTTTAAGGTCCCTTCCAACCCAAACTGTTTTGTGACTCCATGATTCTATAAACTGTGTGGGTAATTTATATTTCTCCCTTCAATTAATATTATTTTGCACTTAAATCACCACGCATGACCTGCATTTGCCCTGCCAACTCTTCAGTACACTTCTCCAGCTATCACTGCTGTTCCTTGCGGTTGGAATTGAGTTTTGGCTCAACTAAGTAATCTTTGATCAGCAAAGACTGAGGATCTTGGTGCTCGTCCCTCTTTCTAGATATATTATGCTTGTCTTGGAACCTACTTTGCATGAGTGCCAATCCCCTGAAAATAGGCCCATTAAGAGCAACAGCATTCATTAATCCTCTAGCATATAATGCAGACCACAAGGAACTTTCCAAGGGATTTGGCAGGGGCAGGCAATGCTTTCACTGTGGTTGTGAAGGATCTGTTGTCTGAATGGAGGCACCTCAGATTTCCTGCCCCTAGAGAAAAATCCTCTACACACATACACATGGAAGAGATCATCAGCCTTTACAGAGGTCACAAAGGTTTGGGATTTCTTCAAAAAGCTGGTAACAAGATTGTGTAAGAATCAAATAACCTTGCAAATAGCTGTATCCCATTTGTCATGAGAACAAATGCTGGGCTGAATTAAATGTTGATTGTGGCTTATGAAGTGTCTCTGTACACATAACCTTGGGCAAGACCCAAAAATTCTGGGCTCTGCATTTGAAAGGCAGCTGGCTAAATAGCCATGGCAAAATAATCAAAAAAGCACCATTTATTTTTTCAATTAACCAAGTGATTAGCTGAGAAATGGGAGACACAGAAGAAAGAAGAAACCTTTCTCTTTTTGTGAAATCTGTTTTTCAGACTTTCCACTAGTATTACACATTGCTGGAAAACAAAACTAAGCTAAATATATCTCAGCTCAGCCATGAAATCTTTCCCCAGACTGAATGATCAGTTCAGTGCACTGCTCAGACCTTTGTGCAGCTCTTGTTCCTTCTCTCACAAAATTTGAAAGGGAGCAAGATAATTATGGATTACTTACAGCCCTGTCTTATGAGAGGCAAACATTAATTTAGGAGTTCTAGAGGACTTCAGGCAACCAAGCCTTGGAGCTTCCTTGCTATTTAGTTATTCCTGTATTTCCCTTTTAGCAGCTCAGACTTTCACAGGCGACTGCTTCCGCTACCAGACAATGAGTAAATCTGCTGTGCGTGGTGTCATTCCTGATGTAAGCTGGCTCAAATAAAATATTTAATTATGTTTGAGAATTTTTACTTTGTTCTCTCCTGGTTGTCCAGGCTCCCTACTCAGTCCTTCCCAAGTTACACTCGTCATTTGCGAATTCTTTCCTCAGGTCTCTTACCTGCTGTGGTTACTGTGCTCTCTTCCTTGTAGTACACAGGAAAAACGCTGTTCTTCCTCCTTGAGAAAATCATAAAGAAGATTTCTGCCCCTCTTTTTCTACTAAATCTCTAGGTAATGTTAGCTCACTTTTGGAATATCACACACAGATAATCAAAGAATCCCCCACTGCTGTGTGCTGCAGAACAAGTATTTACAGAGTCTGGGAACTGTTAAAAAGCAATCCTGTATTTTTCTTCCTAGGCATAGAACAGGAGTAATCCTCTACAGGCCATGAATATAGTGAGGGAGTGTTTCCAAAGCACTGGATTTGGGGCCATCAGTAGGATGTCCTTGCTGGCCACCAGTTTCTGCCCTCAGTGCTCCATTGGTCCTGTGTCCCATCTGCTGAATCTGTGCAGATGTCTCCAAGACTCCCAGCAGTCTAAAATGACATTTAAGTACCTCTGGGCCCCTGTGGTCCCCATGGCCTCAACTGGGATCAGAGCCAGATTTAGTACTAACTTTGGATCTGCCTTTGGACTTTGGGCACCAAAGTTAGCGTGACTGTTCCCTCTTGGGACACAGCACAACCTCAGTGCTGCCTGCGTGTGAGGTCTGGGTGTGCCTGCACAAGCAGGAGCACACAACAGCCCTGCAGGCAAGAGGAACAGGACAGGGGGGTCAGTCCACCCTTTGTGCCTCTGAGGAGATGGATTAGGCTGGCAGCTGCCCCCACTAGTGCAGGGTCCTGGAGAGGGGCCAGAGCACAGCCATGCAGATGTGTGGGGTGAGATACTGAACCAGGGGTTATTGAATGAGTCAGATGGGGGTAAGACTTGATAGGCCTGAACTGACCCAGGGCTGTTCTCTGGGTCCAACAGAAGAGCAGGACTTTTGTGGAAGGAAGGTCTAGGCTATCAGGAGCCAGGCAGGAGCATCTCTGTAAAAAACAGAGAGAAAACAACACCCTATCCTTCAAGTACACTCAGCAATGAAAACAGCACTCCTACTGATTAAAGCATAATAAATGTAATGAAAAATGAAAAACACTGTAAGGTATTAGTTATGCTACCTGTTATGCATTTGGTTTAAGCCCTTTGAATGCTGGTAAACTGTTTTTCCCTGTAGAAAATCTCCCTACATTATTGCTGTTTTCCTTATTTACCACATTTGCAGTTATCACTAGTAAATTCAAGTAATGAATTAATGAGGAGTCTGGGTGGCATCATAATGCTGTCTTGCACACTACCATAGCTACCACACAGCAATCCCAGGATGCTTAACCTGCCCAAGTGGATTAATCCTTGCAGTGCTTTTCTGCTGTATGTCAAGGCAGTGAAAGTCCCTACAGGCATAACAGAAACCCTTCAGGGCACCACATTTCAGGGTCTGTGGGGCAGAAAGTCTATTTGGTACCAATCCAATGCCTCTAGGAAGTGTCAGATCTGTTCTGTGAGCTCTGTGCAGACTACACATGTTCCATAAATCTGCCTGCTGGGATGTTTTTGGCTCTCAGCACACAGGCTGGGTATTGCACATGCAGGAGGGTGTAGGAGGTTCAGCAATTCCACACAGTGGAATCCAGTGCTCAGGATATATGAAGTCCACCCAGTATTCCTATAAAGAACCAGAACAGCTCATGGTGTGAGCAGTTGGTGCAAGACAGAGCAGGGACTGTCATCCTTTGCTATATATGTTCACAGAGGAGCAGAACAAGTGAAATTACCCTCCTGGAAATGTTGGACCCTCTTACTCACACGCTACACCAGCAGCTCTATGCATGTGTTATAAAAATGTCAAGGGGATTCAGCTGCCTGGCATCCTGCTCAGATTCCTGAGCACAAAAAGAGTCAGCAATAACCAAGATGCACGTTAGCTCTAATCAGAGCACTGAGAATCAAAAGAGGAGCAGGGTTGCTAAACTGTTCACCCTGAAAGATTTGACAACGCAGCTTTGGTATTATAAATGTAAGTGACTTCACTGACAGTACATTGAGCCACACCGTAAAACTGATATTAATGTGGCTTTTATGAAAGGTCTAGAAAAGTGAGCTGTCTTACTCTCAGACAGCACTAAAATCAGGTCAATAAGGACATCTTCAAATTTGAGCACGTGAACAGCTCACCAGGTCCAAGAGGACCAATCCTACTTCTACTTATCTTGCTGAACTGGAAGCTAATTCAAAGAACAGGACTTACTGCAACCATATACAGAATATACTGTATTCCATGCATTTTCCTCCACATGCTGAACTGGGAAGTAAAACATTGATTTCTAGCACATATCCTATTCCTACATCATTGATGCAGCAATGTCTCTGCTGAAGTGTAAATGGTCACTGAATTATTGAAACCCTTGTAATGTTGTAAAGGAAAATGTTAATCTTAACAAGACACACAAATGCCTGCAAAACCAAGAAATCAATTGTAAATAGATAGAAAAAAAAGTATCTTTATTTTCATTTCAGTGATGTGTGGCCCTGCAGTGAACTCCAATTTGGAAAGGAACTGAATAATGTTTTGCAGCTGGTCAGAAAATGCAAACATTTGCAGAATTTCTTTACATATCACAGACATTGTCCCAGCATTATGGTGGGGGAAAAAAAAAAAGTGAAACTATTTAGAAACAACAAAGATGTTTGTTAATAGTTAACTCAAACCTTTACCTGAAATATTACATGCACATACCCAGATATCACAAAAACTGCAAATGTCATGAATTTATTTACTCCTGAGAAGGAGTAGCTGAAATGTATATTGTGTTACAGTGCAAGGCAAAATACAGCAATTTCTGCAAAGAAGCTGTATAACTGCCATCATGTGGTGCCCCTTGTGTTTGCTTAGGAAAAAAAAAATAGAATATTCAATTCTTTAGCCAAAATTCTGCTTGGGGAATGAAAGTCTAGGGGAGATAGGCACGGAATGAACCAGTTCCTTCTGGCTGTCTCTCTTTGCTGCATCCAGCTCCATGCAAACAGCTCTATTCCAATTCCACAGCAGTATCCCCCTACACCAGCCCACAGAAATGTCATGGAGGAGGATAATGCTCACAAGTTCTCTATATTTTTTGTGTCACATAGGATTGGGATTTGGAGGTTGGCTGGAGAACAGAAACAGGAGCCAGGGTGCCCAGGAAATGCAGACAGCCAAGGCAAACTGCAGCACTGCTGCTCCACACACACTTCCTGAGATCAGCAATTTAATTTGATGTCTGTCATATTGCTGCCTGGAATCAAAAGAAAAACTTTCCAAACAATATTAAGAGTAGTAAGATAAAAAGCAATCTTTAGTGAAAGCTTTCAGGTGTACAAAAATGGCTCTGCGCACGTGTGATACAGGATTTCTACAATTTTTATAAAGCTACTTTATTATCTAGCAGTACATCCAATCAAAGATCAGTTGCCCCAGTAACCCACCCTTGGATCTGCCCCTCTGAAGCTGGTCCAGGGTTTTTTTGTGTCCTATATGTTGTTATGTCTCTCAAATTCTGGTGAGAAACAAGATGTCCTTGTTAGAAATTCCCTTCTTGAGAATAAGACTAAACAAAATTTCAAGAATGCATTAGAAAGGGTTAGCTTATTGTTCTAAGAGCAGGAAAAGCACTAGAAACTATGCCACTATACATTAAAAATCTACAGAGCTAAAAATATATGAAAAAGCTAAAAATCTTTAGGCATCAATATCACACAGTGCAATCTCACCACACCTACACATAGTCTAAACCCAGCCATTAAGGTGCAACCTTGGAATGTTTTCCATGATGCTGATCCCCAAAAAGGAGGGCCAGCTTGGAGCATCCAGATGAAAAGCAGCTTCTGCAATGGTGTTTATTGTCTTGAACATTTTCAGAAGTGTAATGCTGTATTATACAGCCAACTGTATGGTTTTATTAAAAAAATAACTCATTGCCTTGGTCCTTTCTGAAGAAGATCTATGTGTTTGCGGACCAGAATATTCTGCTGATGAGGAATATTTTTCTCCTGGCAGGAATCCAAGCATCAAAATGTGGGTTTTCGTAACTGTGGTGAGTAATCTGTCAGCAGGGAGACCATGACAGCCTAGAGGAGGAAGAGAAGAAAAAAAATCCAATCACATTGGAAACAGATACTCCATAAAAATAAATAAATGGAAAATATTTTCCAGCTTTGAAGCCTTGTGTTGAAAGTTATTATCCTGACAAAAAACGGTACACTTAGATTTATTTGCTAGAATTTCTTATGATGAATCAGGCAAGAGCTGAAATTCAGTTAGGATGTTCTGTATTGTAGATGATAGATTTTCTCAGTGTGGACAAAATATATTAATGGACAGCTTAGAAGCAATTCACACAAGCATTTAGATCAAATGCTGAGGCCTTTTTGGCATGTTGTGATGTATTCTCAGCTACTCCTAGGAGATGCTGTAGGTACCCAGACATAACATGGGCTGGCTTGTGGATTCCAGCACTTTCCATTAGCATCAGTGAGAGCCACACTAGAACATGGACTCTGAAATTTATCCCAGTTTAGCTATACTTTCTGTAGTGAAACATGGAAAATCCTCACTGAGGTCAAGAGTGTGCCATCCACCCCTCCTACCCTGCCTGCCCAACCTCAGGCACAGCTGTGAAATGGCAGTGATGTACTCAGCTAAATGAAGTGTGGTGTTGCAGCAGCTCTGCTGTCCCTCCCACGCCTGTGCTCACAACAAACCCCACACTCACCTGGCTTTGGCAAAGCTTTACCTGGTTCTTTACGTGGTGCTGTGATTTCACAGCAAGGTCTGACTGCACATGGTTATTTGGGCTCAGCACTGGATTTGTGAGGGTTCTCCAGGGGCTGTGGTCTTGCTGCCTGTCCTTCCTTTCCCCTCATCACTGCCAGGTGTGGAACCCCAGGGCACTGGGAATATTTCTCTCTTTGCTCTGGGGTGTCCTGGCCCTCAGGGGAACACTGACTTTGACCATCATCCATGGAGAAAGGTTCCTAGACTTCAATATAGACTAGAATCCACAAAAGTGTGAAATAGATTATAGGAATCACTTGGTGAGAAATTTAGGTTTTGGGATTTTTAGTATGTTGTGGATGGAAGCAAGATGGACGTTTTAAGGTGGAGGCAAGTTGTTCTTTACCTTCTTCTTCCTCCTGGTTTGCGTGGCACTCTGTAATTGGGTGGAAAAGTCTGCATTACAGGCTTTTTGGGATCAGTTATTGGGTTAAAACGGAAAATAATCTAGGAGTCCTTTCTTAATTGGATAGTTTAGTCTTCAAAGACCTTGTAACAAGAGATTGTTAGCTATTTTGTGCCTTCTAATGAAAAACTGCCAAACTCACAGTTGTGAGTTATTTCTCAGTCTTTTTTACTGATAAGAAACAATAAACACCTGAGTCCAAACATGAACTACTGTCTCAAGAGCCTTCAGTCCCTACCCACAGAAACAGATAGCCAGGGTCAGCCCAGGCACACAGAGGTGCCTGAATTCCAGCTGTGCAGCCCCTCAGTGCTGCCCATTCTTGGCTGCACTCAGCCCTGCTTGCATCTACAGCTGAGCAAATAATCTATTCTTCGGTTTGCTCTCTGTGCTACAAGTGGTAGAAAATACTGTATAAACATGACCCATACATTTATTATTTTCATAGGTTGATAAAATACAAAGATGACATTTTCCTTTCACCCCCCCAGCCCCCCCCAAAATGTGCATCTGGAACCCAAAGTGAAGGGCTTCTTTTCTTTTTTTAAAAAAATATATTTAAGTCAATTAGAAACACTGCAAAATTAAAACAAAAAGATCCAAGCATTATGTTGAATTTTAAGGACGAAAACTATGAATTTAGCACAAATTTGTTAGTAATTTTGACTGTGTCCAATATCTGGGGTTTTAGCAAACACAACACTAAACCCCTTATTTATTCATTAGGAGCACATCTAGACTTCATCTCAGAACTACGACAATGCCATCTCTCTTTTTCTTTTCACCTCTGAAAGTTTTCACTAGTTTTTGTCAGCTTGGTGGATCTAAAGCCAAAACTAAATAATAGGCTACTGAGATCTGGCAGTAATTTTCTGAAATTCCAGGAATGCTGAGATGGGAGTTATGGTTTATGTTAAATGCCAAGTGTCCCCTCATGGTTCCCATGATCACACAGTGTCACCCACACCATAACTTTTCAGGATCTTTCAAATCTTTTCTCGGGGAAAGTTCCCACTGGTGTCAGCAGCAGCTTTTCCTGAGAGAAGATAACTGGTTTTAAGTGTTTGGGAAACTGCAGTCTCTAAGACCAGACCTTGGGACCTCAGCATTTAACATGTCTTAACTGAGAAGTTGAGTTAACCATTAGAGTAAGTCCAGTGATTTAATTACCAAAAAAAGTGACAGTTTATATTGTAGATTTCACCTAGTGATAAAACCTAGGTCAAGCAACAGCAGAATATCACCAAAATAGATCACATTTGTGCCCAGAAGTATTTGTGCTACTAATGTTTTCTATAGTCAAAATTGTGATGTGCTGTGGGGTAAATTTGAAACATATGTTTTAACATTCACTATTTACTGTAGAACCAGGTTGAATTCAAGCCTGTTGTGTAAGACAGAAGAGAACTGACCCTAACCTCCAAATAATGTTACCTTATTTTCTTTTGTTTCTTACCATAATTGTCCATTTTCTGTTTTCAGCCTCCTGGAAAACCAATGACTGTGGAGAATAAAATACTTCATCATCAACTTCTTCAGGTTTTCTGGGTAAACAATGTAAAAAAGTCCAGTTGGCAGCAGCAGATTTTGCAGTCTGTAGATTAAAAAGCATATAAAATACAGACATATGTGAGGACATTACTAAAATCCTTAACTAGTAAAAAAGTTATCAAATTTTATATTAACTCCCACTCTGGTTACTTGGATGATGAACTCAGAAAAATTCCACAGACTTCAAAAGAATTCCTCATCTGTGAATAAGATGGGAATATCTTCATGCAAGTCTGTAAGAGTTCAATGCTGACTTCACAAAAGTCAAAAAGTCACTCCAATTTCTCTGAGTTTAGAAGTGGAGTGAAACCCCCTCAGCTGCACATGTTCTGGAGTTTGATCTCATTGGGAAGCTCTGAAAGAGTCCAAGCCATGTGGAGTGCATGACATAACTCAAACTCTGTTATCTCTGTGAGTTTTCTAAGCTGGAGGGAGGTTTGTATGTGGCTTTTCCATGGCCCCACTCAAAAACCCCTCAAACTCATGCTTGGTTGATTCTTATCAAATACAAAGTGTAAAAACATAAATAAAACCCAAAATCTCATTTTTTACCTTCATTGTAATCTGATAACCTTGAAAGGCCTTTAGTCTTTCTTTCTTCTCGTTTTCTTGTCCCATGCTTATCCATGTGTCTGTGACTAAGACATTGGCACTGTCTGCAGCTTCCAAAGGGTCTGTTGTGAGAAGTAACTTGGTACCATACTAATGTGAATAAAATAAGATCACTAAGACAAGGAACTTCATTTATAATGAAAATAAACTCTATTCAAACTATTCTACTAGGCTGTTTCTTAGGCTCCTACCTCTCTGGAGTTCTGTTCAGTTATGTTAGTTATCCTGAGGTCTGGTTCAAAGCCCTGACAAAAGAGAAAATAGATAAGACATCATGGAACATGGAACATGTGTAAGAACTTCACTAATTAATAAGAATGGTTAGAAAAATACTTATTGAACCATTGGCCATGGAAAAAGAATAACTTTCAGAACTGTAAAATGAGGAAACCATTCTGATTTTGTTGAAAGTTTATTTTGGAGATAAAGTGGCAAAAACTGCTCTAAAAACATAAGAAAAATGTATTTTGACAGTTACAGAATTAAATGCATATACAGCATTTAATTTTTTTTGTTCTAAACTGATTTTTAAAAATACTTTATATTGCATTACAATGCAACATTCTAAAATGCTGCACCACCAATTTATGTTAAATGAGATGCAAAACTTCCACCCATCTGAAACAGGCTTAAATTTTTTTTTTCTTTTTTTTTTTTAATGGGGAGAGTACATTGGATGGGTTTATAAGGCTTTATCAGATGAAAGTGTGATCCTCCATGATTTATACTCCTGTCATGTATTCCCATTTCTGATGTTGGACTCAGTAGAAACACTCCTGCTTTGCATCCAAATAACTGGATTGGGATTTTGTACCTTGGTTCTGAAAACAGGCACTCAAGGTAGATGCAGGCACCCCCAGCTGGGGCCCTTGAGCAGTGCCTGAGTGTTTCAGACAAGCCTGGGTGCAGTTTGCCTTCCTTTCTCCAGGGATTTTTGTTTTCTTACCCTGGGAGTGGCGATCCTCAGGTGCATTCCCAGCTTTGCCGCGCTCGTCATGAAGGAGTGCAGGACGTTGTTGCCATCCCCAATCCAGGCCACGGTGAGCCCCTTCAGCCCTCCATAGTGCTCCTGCCAAAGCAATCACAAGCTCTGGGGTTACTTTCCAGAGGAGCTGGGCAGGCTGATGGACAAGAGGGAATGATTAGAAGGGTCTGTGTGAAGGCAGCTGGCTGCCTTCAAGTGCTGCCTACATGGAGCACACCTGGAATTGCTGCTCCTACAGGACAGTCACAGAAGGAAAGTTCCCCTCATGTCATACAAGAAGGGCCAAGTGCTGCTGCTTCCCCTGGAGGAGGACACATTGGCACATGGGAGAAGGACATATTGGCACATGTGCCATGTGGTGAGGCTCAGGCTGAGATTCAGCAGCAGACACAAAGTGATTTTAGCATCACTGATGTACAGCTGTTCTTTGGGCCTCATAAACATCAGTGAATGTTAGAAATAATTAGAGACAGTCCTAATGCCTGGAATAGAACTCCTTCCAGCTTTCCCCCTATTGCTCTGGCTTGGTTGCCTCTGCATGCTGTTCCCTGTGGCCATGGCAGTGGACAGGTCCTGGGAGTGCATCTTCACCCCCAGTGCACAGGACAGCAAAGAGCAGCACTCTGAAAGCAGCTGTGCCACTCATGGCCTGCAGCATTTGTTCTCCATTGTTCAGCCAAAGAGTGCAGGGATTTTTTTAAAAATGTGGATTACCCAAACTTGAAACACATTACAGAGTTAACTGTGGCTTTGCCTGATGGCACTTACAGCCTGGCCATGTGCAGTTACTCTGTCCCTCCACCCCAAGCAGATAAGGGCCTAAGGAGGAACAAGAGTAACAGGGATTACATATTTCCAGAGCAGGACAATTTGAGGCTCCTTAATGAGCCTTGTTTTAAATATGCATGTTCATAGGCACTTAAGGTGATACCAAAATTTTTACAAAGACATAACCAAATTCTATAAGCCTGCTCTGTAAAACTCTGTCTCATTACTTGAAACAATTTCTGGAGAGCCTTTTATTCTTAGTTCAAATCTGGGCCATGCAAATTGCATTATAGTAGCTGGAAGCCAGACAATGTTTCAACACTTTGTGTGACATGATTCAATGCTTGTCAGAGTGGATAAGCATCCACATTGTACTAAGTGGCAACCTTGCAGTTGCAGAAAAGATGCCAACAGACTGAACAGGAAAAGGGCTGGGACCACCCCCTCCTCTCCTGGCAGCAGCTTCTCCTAAGCAAATAGTTTGTGAAGTTGTTCCAGAACAAAGTTATTAGCATTTCTTTCAGTGACCACAATTTTGAGTCAAAAATAGTAGTACTTGAAAATTGAATGACATTAAAGTGCTGTAAATACCTAAACTGGATAGAGTCCTAGACTGTTCAGGTTTAAGGGGTAAAACTATGGCATTGCAAAAATATTGCTTTTTCTGCCAAAGTTTGTTAATGGCAGGCTCATTGGCAGAGGTTGGATGCAAGGGCATTTACAGGAGAACAAACCAGGACTTTGTGGACATGGAAGTTATTTCAGTATAACCATTCTGCAGGTCTCCAAGGACCTTTCAAAGTCCTTCCACATCTCCTAGGTGCTCCTAGGAGAAGGAAAAACTGAAGCATTTATTTAAGGTGTTGTTTTCATTTAGAGCTTAGTGATAGCTGAGACCAGAACCCACAGCCAGAAGCAAGTGAGACAGTCCTGAGTTCTTTTCATCTCACTGTTTAAAAATAGACATCTCAGCCTTAATACTCCAAGCATTGACTAGAGTCACAAATACACTGCTATGTTAAACAACTTCACCTTACTGCCAGCTGCTGCTCTGCATTAAAAGAAGCACAGTGCATACTAAGTGCTTTCCTCTGTTTTCCCAAGCTGCTAGCTGTTACAGATAAAATATGGAGTACTGAACATGTCTGTATAATGATCCCTGATACGCAGTGCAAATTGCAAACCACATCTGCAGTGACTACTGTGTAGAGTGGACACAGCTGAACTGATTTTGATGAAGATATTTTGCTAATGGAAGGAGTCATAGCAAGGCAGAATCAAGCTCTGTGTGTGCCAGTGAAGCCGGTTTTGTATCCTGTGCTAGGCTTTATGCTGCCGCTGGTGCACTGCTGCTGTAATTCAAACCTTTTCATCTAAAGCCAGATCACTGTGACTGTGACTGTACTGCTTATGAGCAAACACACACCCTCAGCTTCCAGCAAAGATGAGGTGGCTCTGCTGGTCAGAACCAGAAAGCTTAGAGGCAATACAAAATCTACAGTAAATGAGACACACTTCCCCTCCTGCCCACTCCCTCTTTTATAGTGTGTGCTTACACAATCACACAGGTGAAATCCTGCTAAAAGTGTTTTGCCATGATAGTAACACTCTAAATTAAATGGGAGCCTTTACAATACCTGCTGATCACCAGAACCTCTGCAGAAATTTCCCCTTTGCATCCCTCCCCAGTTTTTACAAATTATGTTATATTGATGTAAGCTTTACTCCTTCATGGGTGTTCTGCAGTTTCACTCTATATTT
Organism: Onychostruthus taczanowskii; assembly: GCF_017590055.1. NCBI lineage: Eukaryota > Metazoa > Chordata > Aves > Passeriformes > Passeridae > Onychostruthus > Onychostruthus taczanowskii. Next base: position 8,291,583 of record NW_024498906.1, on the reverse strand, counting down.
GGAACATGCCTCCTAGTCAAGCCACACAAAAAATTAACATATTTAGAAAGTGTAGAGCCCTTCTCCCTTATGAAGCCTCCAACATAGTTATTGCTGCTGTAGTGCCATAAAACTTGCCTGTGTTATTCTCATGAAAAATCCCAGCTAAATAAGTATACCAATTTTACATTCAATTTTCTCACCCTCATGTTGTTTTTACAATATTTCATTCTGTTCTTATCCATGGCTGAAGTGTATCAGTGTAGACAACTCTGGGAAAAAATAAGTTTGCTCAGTGATTTGACCCTGCTGTATGTGTGGAGAAGACTGGGTTAACTAATTAGGGACATTTGTGCCTGCCTCTACCTGGACTTGCTTCCAGCGAGACTGAAACTCTGACACCATTATAGATTAATTCTGAAATGTTTGACCACAACTGTCATAACAGCCCTCAATTAAAACAAGCTTTTGAATAATGAATCAATAATCTGTCAAATTTTAAAATGGAATGCCGGGGACTAATCAAAGCTTTAGCCCTTCGGGAGTCAGTGCAATCCAGTAAATGAGAAACTGGGCAAACTTGGATCTTCTGGTTCTCAAACTGGGCTTAAGGCAGATGCTGGGCCAGTTTTCTTTCTTACTCCCACACTGGTTTTTGTCATGGTTATTAACACAGTATATTTTAGAGGATCAGGACAGATCTTAGTTGGGATTTCTAATTGTTAGAATAATAAGGATGATGATGGTGATGAATTTGAAAATTGTAATAATTTGAGGTCTTGGGATCACACAGCAAGGAGAATTTGAGAATATATTGCAGCCCCTTTCAAGCTGGGCAGCATTATTTGTTATGCTGCTTAAAAAGAAATCACCGATGTATTTTTTATGCCAACCGTTGCTTTCTGAAAAAGAAAATTCCCCCCAGACCAGTGACATAAAAAGCTAGTGGCATATGGATCCACTCTAATTACCAGTCTGGCCATCCTGCAGCCAGCTACAAGTGAGCTGATTTGGCCAGTGACATTAATATCAATTGAATCAATGTCAATACCCGGGCAGTCTCTGGAATACAAATTGTGTGCTGCTGCCCTCCAGCCACGCTGAGCGGAGCAGAAGCTCAGCCACCGCTCCTGCCCAGGACACCGAGAGGCACTGGGTGGACTCAGCTCGTGGCTGTTACAGCACAAGCAGGGGAGTTAAGGGGCTCAGTGTGTGCTCACAAACTCACAGTCTTTAAAGGCCAAATCCCCAAAAACGGGTTCTTTATGTGTTTGCAACCATTTTGAGTGGGTTATAACTCAAGCACGCTCAGCTCAACACAACCTTTAAGAAGGAAGATAGTGTATATATAGGCTAAGAAAAACATTTTTCTTGGCTTAATAGAGGGCATTAACCCTGAGCACAATATTAAAGGACAGAGCCAGCTTAGACTTCAAACACATGAGTGGATCCAGGCTGCTCAGGAAGAAGGCACTGGGCAGGAGGATGCTGAACCTGAGGAATCTCACCCCAATATCCAAAACAGGAGCACACTTCATGATCTGAAAATAATATTTCCAGGATGAGAATTTGCCCTGAATACAGAATGAGAATTGACAGCCCTGAAAATAAACCAGCTCCAGTGTTTGGGGGATGCAATGGACTGTACTAAAATAACGATACTAAAATGAACCTGTGAAAAGGGAATAGAAGCTATAAACAAGAAAACATTTTTTCAAAACAAACCGTGCAATTATGTAGTTTCAAAGGAAAGAGAAATTTCTTGAGGAGGGTTCAAGAAGGCACACAACAAAATTAATAGGATATAGAAAATGGAAGAAGAAAAATGTGCTAAGCATGAAGAGGACCAGAGTGCACATAGAGCTGCACTGGAAAACAGAGAAGAAAAAAAAGAAAAAAAAAAGTACATTTTGGGTATGTACTGACAGCAGGGAGGAACAGGTCCAGGCATGAAAATATTTATGGGCATAGGGAAGAGACATTTTATAAGGAGAAACAAGCTGAACAAAGTTTGTAGTTACATTTAAATATTAGGCTAGCAATCTGTGCCACTACTGTAGTTTGCATACATGTATAAATCAAATAAATTGCCTTTGCGTTGCACAAAAACAGTCTAAATGTTATGTATGGTCTTTCAACTCATTTAAAAAATCAGTGGTACCATTCCACATCCCTGTATTAATCTTCTTGCAGGTAGTATTTGGTTGACATCTTGCTGAAAATCCCATGAGAAACTCGATTGGGGTAAGCAGCAGCTAGACCCCGTGGTTCACACCTCTTCAAGAGTTAATCTCACTTCTGTGGCCTGGCAAAATTCATTATATGATTAAAACATTGTTTCATTACATGCCACTCGAGTCTTCTCCAACTCACTGTACAGTGCAAAGAGGAAAAAAAGGGAGCAGAGGAACAGAAAGGGAGAGTTCAGGCAGTGCCGTCACCCACAGGGAGCTCTCCCCTGCCTGCACCTCTCTCCTGGATAAGAAAGCAGGAAGGGAAAGTGAGTCAGCAACCAGCAGTGCAACATGCCCTTGGCACAGCAGGGTGGCCACCTAGCTGCCCTATAAAGATCTCCTGACAAATTTCAGGCTAAGGAACATGCTGGAAGGAGTCAGAAGAGATGGGCAGATGGAGGAAATGGTGCTCTGCTTATTGGGCTGAGTGTGAAAGTGCTGTAAATTTAAAAAAAAACCTTCCCTGTCTGTATAAAAGCTGAGCCATTCCTTGTGCTCTAAGTGCTCACTTTGTCATGACACCTCCCCATGTCAAATATGTCTTTTGTTTGAATACCAACTGCTGTGGACTTGTTTCTTCATCACCAAAGACATCCTCCTTTGTGTTTGGTGCAGCAAGAACACCCACAGTTTAGATGGGATTTCTAATTATTAGAATAAGGGAGATGATGGTGATGAATTTGAAAATTGTAATAATTTGAGGTCTTGGGATCACACAGCAAGAATTTGAGCATATATTGCAGCCCTTTCAAGCTGGGCAGCATTATTTGTTATGCTGTTTATTTGTTGGTGCTGCCCTTGGAATCCAAGCCAGGGAAGAGTGCAGCCTGTGGGCTCATATTCACCTGGCACTTCTGCCACAGCTGCCCTGTGCAAGGATGCAATGGAAGAGCAGAGGGTGATCAACAGAGCATGTTCTCATCCTGCTGCTTTCCACAGGCTTCCCCCTAAGATCAGTGCAGAAAGAGATGCATCTCCAGAAGGTGACTGGGATGCTCACTGGACTCTCTTGATTAGCTGGAGGTGGAGTAGAGGGCAGCAGCACTGTGAGCCTGGGTGCTGAAGTCAGTGGCCAAGATCAGTCCAAGTTTAGGGGCAGAGATACCCATGGCTGTGTGGGCTATGTGTCACAGATTGCTCTGAAGAATGCTACTCATAAGTGATGAAATGCTAATTAATAAGGTGTTTCCAAAACAGAACACCCCACAAAACACAACCAGAAGACTCTCCTGACCTATATTTGCATACAGTGTTTAAAACAAAACGATGACATTCTCACTACAGCTTACTGTTTTATGCAATTTGAACATTGAGGCTGGCTCAATATGATCTCACAAATCTCCCCCATCCTGAGGTCTGTAAGCATTTTAGTCTTAAGTTCACCAATATTTTTTTTTGTCTCTTCACCATGAATATAACATTTTACAAAAAATACTTAAAATAAAGAAGTGATTTCCACCAAACATGAGTCTTCCAGTATTTAACGTTTAAAGTATGAATAATTTAATATTACTCTTACTAGATCTTTCCCACAAACTGAATGTCCCATAGCAAAGTCCCCAACAACTGAGAAACATAGCTGAATAAATCAGAAAATTATTCTGCCCTACCATTTTCAAGCAGTGTGGTTTTTATTCATTCAGAAAGTAAACAAGGTCAGAGGAGTTCATCATAGTTCTCAACCAGCCCTGCAGTATAATAATATTTTTTATAAGCCAGATCCTCAACCGATTGTAAAACCACGTAGTCCTTCTGTTCACAGATAAACATCTGGTATTCTGTGTGTAAAATGTTATCCCGTTGTCAGATCCACTGTTACATTAGATAAAAAATAAAAAAATACAATCTCTTATAACTGTTCTTTGATGTGAGCAAAGTTTAAACTGGTTGAAGTGCCTGAACACTAAGTGTTGGTACTGGTAACATTAACTGGCTTTTCAAAACAAATTTGTTCAACCAATTTCCTAATACATAAATAGTGATTCTTTTTAAGCTCTCCATAGATTAGAGTCCTTAGACTCTAGAGACAAGAGCAAACTACTGAGTGTTTTCAAGCCAATGGAAAAACTTTTGCCAGCTTTGCCTGAGACAGATTCTCATGTTTGTCTTAATATGTACAGCCCTCTGTACATTTTTTGAATTGCAGACTAATTCCAATGAAATACTTAATTTTGTGCTTAACTTCAGTCCCACTACAGCTGATACGACTATGTAATTGTTTTAAATTAAACAGGTCCTTAATTATATTGCTGGATGAAGATCTCTTTAAACAACAAGTGCCATGTAATTACTACTTTGAAAAACCTAGGGATAAATTGTTTTGAAGATTACTTCCGCAAATACTTACTAAGAATTATCAAAAAAAAAAAAAATTGTTTATATTTTTACCTGAAGAGTTAGGTAATCAGCTAAAATCTGAAGAGGATGGTATAAATCAGACAATCCATTGATTATTGGGATCGTGGCTTCTTTTGCCATTAGGTCCAGATCATTATGGTTATAAACTCGAGCCAAGATTGCATTTGTCATGCTGGACAGCACCCTAGAGATGGCAGAAAATACTCAAGTCAAATATAATAAATATACCCCTATTGCACTCTTCACCATGCAACACATAAATATTAATGAGAAATGGTAATGAATCCATATTTTTCAGCTATCTGAATAATTTATCATGCCTGCAAAACATACTCAAATGTAGTCATTTAACAAGCTGCTAATAAGTAAGAAGTTTCACTTCCTAACACTACTATAGTAAGTAAATGAAAACTGCTGCTCTATTTTATATTCTTTTCTCTTTAGCATTTCATTGTAGATGGAACATTGATACATGTTAAGCTCTCTGAACTAAGATAAGAGATTGTATGATACTGTAACAGTTGAAGAATTTGTTAATCTCAGAAAAGATAAGGTATATTATTTTTTTCAGTCTTTTAGCAAAGAACAAATGTAGCATTGACTGAATAATATAGACTCTGTATGGTAGCCTGACTCTGTGAGGGTCAGCAATAGAGATCTGTCTTCGATTACCACAATTGTTTACTGATCTTAATAAACACAGAAACAGAACAGGCTGGGATTGTTGGTCTGCTTTCTCCTACCTACACACCTGTGTATCACAGGGTATCAGCATTCAAGTAATGCCCAAATTTAAAACTCAGAATAAGGGAAGGGGTTGCAGAAGTCCCTGTACCACTGTGGCATTAACTTCATTTGCTGAAGTGTGAAAGACACAGAGATTAGCATAGTATACTCTGAATTTTTTAGATAAATTAAATATGGATTAGAGCTCTTAATTTCTCTGCATTTCTGTGTTTTAATCAGGCCCTGAAGCCTGACTTTGAAGTAGCATTTTGTGTGTTTTCATGTTATCTGAAATAGGACCTTAAAACAAAACAAGGGAGGACTGAATTAGAAATATGGGGAAAAAAAATCCTTGCAGTAACTGCCTTCCTGATTAACCATGACAAATTCTTGCATCTCCTCTTGTGGAAATAAGGCTGTTAGTACCATCATCAGCAAGGTCTCCTGAAAAAGTCAGTTATAAGTATTTCTACTGACACCAGACATTCCTCACACAAGCAAAGCTCTTATAAAACGTTACAAGATTGCCTGTAGAGCTCTCTCTGAAGAAAAGACTGTCAATAGAAGCTGCAAATGAAAAGGAGGAACTGAACAAGGTATTTACTGATTACAGAGTACTGGAACAGTTACTACTGGTGCCATTATTTCTTCTTAGCTCACCAGTTTCTTTCTCAGGGGGAAACCTGTTTTGTTCTGAACTGATCATCAGGGATGTGACGCATGGTTCCTTTTTTTAGCCATCTCACTGGTGGACACCCTGAACAAGACACAGCCAGTCCCCATCAGTCAAAGGGCAATCACATTGGGAAATTGCTTATTTTCCTTACATCTTTTTTTTTTTTTTCCCCTTTTAAGATGTCAGCTCAGCTGATTTATATTTGACATAGCTAATCAAGAAATTAAAGAAGATGGTTCCTTCATAGGGTATGCCATCAGGGAAAATTCAGTCATAATCACCAACTAGTGAAAACTGCTGGATTTTCATCTTTAGTCTGTTGGAAGTAGATCTCAGATTTATTAGACACCTACCAGCAGGACATCAGACAGTCCTTCTGCCAGCATTTCTAGATGTCATGTCTTACAGTAGGAAAATCAGCTGTGAACTGGCTTTATTCTTTGTGAAACCAAAATAAAACTAAACTTGGGGGGAAAAAAACACAAATAACCCTCACCTGAAGGTCTATGATTACAGGGGAATGATTAAGTCTCCAGCAATTTAACCAGTTTAAAGAAAACCCTGTAAGGCTGGAATTGCATACGAAAAAAAAGAAGTCCTGAATATAAAGGAGTCTTATCAAAAGTGAAGTTTTGGAAGCTGAGGGCTGTAAGCACAAGTTCATGAGGTGACTACATTTAATGTTCTTATTTTATCAAGGAATAGGTTTTTCTCTCTTTTCACTCCTTTTCAAAATCATGAGATTATGGACTTCAAAATCCCAGAGCCTGGAAATATATTATATTGAAACACTGAGTACATCAAAATACTGTATATATCTCTTTTCAAAGTAATTTTTATTTCTACAGAGAAAACCTGAAATTCTTTTCCTCAACTGTATCCTCTGAGGAATCCAAAATGAAACACAGAGTATGCCTTTGTGGTATGGCAGACTTTTGAATTTGAAAATGGGGCATTTGCATATGTTTTGTATAGAGTACCGCTATGCAAGGTAGTTTTGCTTTTGTTTTGACAGTTTATATCCATTCAAAAGCTTTAAACTTCTGTCAAAACCACTTCACTTTTACTCATAGTCTCACAGGGACAGACAGTGGATGTGTTCTCAGCAAAATAAACCCATTCCCCATAAATGCAGAGATTAATGCCCTAATAATTCCAGTGGACTGGTTAAATCACCCTGTGAGCTCTTCAGGGCTGCCACTGAACCTGATGGCCACGGAGCTTTAGTGATGCTCAGTGGAACTGCTCTGCAGTGGGAAATACAGACACAATACTTATATTTCATTTCAGGTAATAGATCAGACATGTTAAACAGCACTGAAAGGCTCAGAGCTCCTTAATGGGTGGTAACTTTTTGCCACAGTGTCAGCATAAATGTAAATGTCTTGTGAAGCATGGAGGAACTGATTTATGAGCAGGTAATAAGTCACTAAAAATATGTTCACAGCAGCAATGCTTTCAACCCTTACCTGCAGCAGTTCTAATAAAAACTGTGACTTTTATGGATCTGTGCCCCTTTCACTTTAAGTCTCAATCTCAAGTACTTCAAAGGCCTTCAGAGCCCCAGACACATGCCTGTAAATATTTGAAATACCCTCTGGGTCTACTACAGGCATTCTTTTTCTGTTCTTACATTTTCTGAATGAGGTTGGGATGTCATCTTCTGTTCACAAGAAGCACCAAGGAATCAACACTCCAGTTGTTTTTTTGGGTAAACTACTCATCCTTGATTATGCAGTTAGTAGTATTTCTGCATTTCTGCTAATGACAGCAGCAGTGGAGCAGAGTACTGGGACTGTAAGAATTTGGGAAAACCCGCTGTCCACTGTAGCAGGTGAGAGCTGTGACTGAGCAGAGGAGCAAAATCTCCAGGTAAGAGACATAAATAGGGACTTGTCCTGGAAGAGCAAGCAGTGACAGAGAAAAGGGGGCTGAAGGTTTGTTTGGGGAGTGGATATTGTAGGAACTTTATCCGCAGAATGGGAATGCCTGCAGAATGGCTGGAAAATTTACTTGCTTCTATTTATTGCCTTGTTTCTTGTAGTTTATTGTCTGCTTTTTTCCTTTTTTGCTTGTGCAAACAAAGGCCATTCAGGACACTGTAAACAAAATATCTAATTTCCCTTTACTGCACATTTGGGAAAAAGAAGAAATGAAAATTAAGCTCTGGTTTTGTGTCAGATTTGCTGTAGGGTTGGCATCTGAATGGCAGAGAGGCTCCAGTGACAGTCCTGCATGGCTGGTGGGGCAATGCTTGCAGAGGTTATTACAGGGAAGTGCTTTGGAAGGGCCCTGACTTCATCCTTCCCCTTCCTGAAAGTTTGGCTGCTGGGGTTTACAGCCAGCTTTGCTGTAGTGCAGATGAGGGATGCCAGGTGATCAGAGGGAGGGAGCACCTCACCTACAAGGAAAGGCTGAGAGACCTGGCATTATTCAGCCTGGAAAAGAGAAGGCTCCAGACTGACCTAATTCAGCCTTCCAGTACCTGAACAGAGCCCACACAAAAGATGAGGGCTTCGAGCTGACAGAGTAGGTTTAGATGATATTAGGAAAAAATTCTTTACTGTGGGGATGGTGAGGCACTGGCAGAGGTTGCCCAGAGAAGTTGTGGATGCCCATCCCTGGCTGTGCTCAAGGCTAGGCTGGATGGTGTGGCATTCACATTCCCTGAACATGATTCCTTCTCCCAGGGTTTTCTCCTGGGAAGCTGAAAGGCAGCGAGAGGCCTCAGAGAAAAGGAAAACTATTCTTATCTCATTTGCTTCTCCTGTGTTGTGCTCCTGTGGAATGTGTTTGGAGATTGTTTACCCAAGGTGATTGCCTGACTGGACTCTGCTGTGAGTGGTTTTGACTCATTGCCCAGTCAGTGCCAAGCTGTGTCGGGACTCTGGAAAGAGTCATGAGTTTTCAATATTATCTTTTTAGCATTTAGTAAGTATTCTTTCTGTATTCTTTAGTATAGTATAGTATTCTTTAATATAATATAGTATAATAAAGTAATAAATTAGCCTTCTGATAAGATGGAGTCAACCTCATCATTCCTTCCTTCATGGCCCTGCATTTACAATAGGATGGGACTCTGAACAGCCTGGTCTAGTGAAAAGTGTCCTTGCCCATGACAGGAGGGTTGGAACAAGATGATATTTAAAGTCTCTTTGAACTTCTTGAAAATATTCTATGAAATAGAAATCTTGAAATAGAAATCTATGAAATAGAAATTCTTGAAAATATTCTCTTCTTGAAAATATTCTATGATTCTGTTGTTGCAGCTCACTTTGATTCTGGCAGATTTATGTATCTAGCAGAGAGTAAGAGTTAAGTACTTCCAGGCCTCAAGGGACTGTGATTTTTACTTTCTACTAGCAACACCATATGTCTTCCATTTCAGTGGTAAAAAAACAAGGAAGGAAAATTTAAAATGTTCAAATGTTTGATCTTTTTTCTTTAATTTTTGTTGGATTTCATCAGAGAGCACATCAGCACAGTTCTCAGTCTCTCCCACTGACTGAGAACTGTGGTATTCAGCAAAGGCAATGGAACTCATCTGCCTGGTTGCACATTTGAATTGAGCCTGATGACCTTGACACTGCATGTCTTTCACCAGAACCAAAAGGACCATCAGACACTGCTAACCTTCCAACAGCTGGGCCTGGCTGACTCAACCCCAGGCTGCAAAAGGGCTGCCTAGAAAGCAGGATAATGCTAAGGCTGGATGAAGCTTTAGTAGCTGGAATGCTATGGAAAACAGCAGGAGCACCTGCAAAACATGACCTCATGTTCTGCCAGCTTTCTTCGACAACAGAGGCAGTCCACTGCAGAAGAGCTCTGAGCTCAGGTCCTCCCTGCCCCAGCCAGGGAGACAGGCTGCTACCCACCCCTGCCTGTGAGGCTGGGCATGACTGACATCTTCCAGGACACAGTGAGAGAAGGGAGCCATAGCCCAGCCTCCTCAGCAGTCCTGGAAGCTGGGAAGGAGGGTGCAGCAAATCTGAAACTGGCTACAGAGTGTGGGTCCAGTTTCATGCTGCTGAAATGGGGGATCAGAAAGGCCCTCGGTGCCACCCAGTCACTGCAGGGATGCTGCTACAGCAGGCCAAGGCCCACCAGCAGCTGGCCTAACTAACAGAAATTGTGTCTTTGCTTCTTGATTTTGCTCCAAGGGCAGCAGAATCAGAAGGTTTGAGTCTTGTTAGAATATATGTGCTGTCATCAGTTGAATTACATGACTACTGAGGTTCATAAAATTGTTCCATTTGTAAATGTAACTCTAATTAACATTCTATATGCCAAAATAATTCTGTGTGGGAAGTGTAGGATAGCTTGAGAGAATGGAATAAAGGTTTACTGAGCTAAAGATTCTGTGAGTTGATCTGTAAATATTTAAGAAATTTGGACTACCTTCTGACATTTTCCAGAAAGAAAATATCAGATTCCAAAATTCTGTAAGACAGGTGTCAGCCCAATCAACAACCAAACGCAGTGATCAATCAAGTGACATTTTACCAACCTTGCTGTATCTGTGAGACTCTCATTAGTGCCCAGATGTATATCTTGTGTTGTAAGGAAGGAAGCATGTCCTCCAAGGAGACAAAATCCTACAGTCAGGAAAAATTAAAAAAAAAAAAAAAAGATAAATTAAACACCAGCACCTCATATTTACAGCCAAGATTCAAAATCTTCTTTGTAAATACATTTACAAAAATAAAAGTAGAACTAATCAGGCTATCAAAATGTTAAAATGATTAGCATTTGACACATAAAATTTCAAATAAATGTGCTTTGGAATAAACCCACTAAAATGTATTTGTTATTGAAATCCTTAGCCATGAGTTCTGATCTGTGATCACAGGAACAGTGATTCAAGCTCCAGGGCTACACATTACCACAAGCATCACTGTTGCTCCCTGTTAAGAGCCAGGTAATGCATTCATCATGCTGCATTTCTGCTTCATGGCACTTTGCACCCTGGAAGGACGATCCGAGTCACCTGGTGCACTTCCACATCCTTACAAGGATCAACACTGTTTTTCATGTAAAGTCACTCAGACAGAAAACTCTCCTCACACACTGTAACAAACCTGAATTTGGTCACAAATGATCAAGTGCCTTAAAAATTATAATGCGAGAGAAAGACGAGAAAAGGTCTCAGGCCCTGCCAGCATCCCTCTACCTTGCAATAATTAGGAATTTGCATAGAGGTCCAAAGAACTGGATGGATTAGGTATGAAGAGTAAAATCCATTCCTGAGCAGAAAACCGTGGAAAAACTTGAGCATCATTTAAGAATAGAAAACATTTTAGGGAACTTCAAAGGTGTCTGAACAGTGTTTTGGATGAAGACAAATTGCAGTTAAAGGCAACTCTCAGGCTCTCTGCTGCTTTATTTTAATTGCACCACCATAGAAAGTTATCACAAGCAACCATCTGACACAGACAGGGAAGAAATGATCTTTTCACCAACATCTGAGTCTCTGTGTATTTGCCTGGTTTAAGTCCGAGGCCTCTTTCTTCTGAATCTGAGTGTGAAGTCCCTCATGGCCACACATTGAGAGGACGGGGCTTGATGGGGCTGTTTTATGAACTGTCACTCCCTTTCAGTACAGAAATTTTCTGCAGGCAGATCCTGCCCTGTCACTAGCATTTCTGATGGAGGAAATTTCCAAAGAGTCTTAGTATGGACAAACCAGCCTTGTTGACACAACACTGTGGGGGCGTGAGTCTTTTATTGTGACAGAAATCTACTAAGAAGCCCATCTTTATATTGCCAGGAAGAGAAAGGCTGCACACAGCACAGAAGTGTAGAGAGCTTCACTTTGTTTACCAAACTGTGATATCGTGGAGATGTTGATGAATTTCATGCTGTTAGGAAAAAAAATTAATTTTAAAATAGAGGAAAAAAAAAGAGTGGAAAAGAAAGAAAAAACTAGAAGAAAAGGTCAAAAGCTGCTGAAGCTGGCTGTATCCATTAGATGGCACTGCTGACAGATTCAGCACTGCAGCTTCAGCACAGTGGTTTTACAGGTCTGCCATGGATTAAAAACTTCGTCCCACAGCTACTCTTTAAAAGAGGATTAATCTAGGACTGAACACTGAAACCTTTCACAGATAAAACCAACAGGTACAGGCAGCAGGCGTGGGCCCCACAACTGGGCTCCTTACACAGAGCAACACTTATTAACTTCCATCTGCTGGCAGCAGGGTTGAGGTCAGGTTTTCTGGTTTGCATCAATTCAGCCAGCCTCTGGGGTTTAAAATACAATAGATAAAAACAATATTGGCAAATCATTCTTTTTGGACTGCCTCAATTTCCTTAAATGTCAAATTAAAAGTAATGATGCTCCAGGTCCCACCTGAAGGGCAAATTTCTGCTCCCCTAGCCAGTGTACACTCGTTTTATTGAATGGGCCCTTTTAAATTGCTTGTTGTTTTCATTAAGGATTGCTCCAAATCTTAACAATATTACAAGAGCAAACTTTTAAGGATGAAGCACCACTTATTGTACTATTACTTTTTTCACCTCCCCTCTGCAACTCAGACACAAACACTGCATTTAAAGGACAGTGTATGCAAACTACACATCACAGCCTGTTTATTCAGTGCCAATTTTCAAGTCAAGACCACAAGGATAAACTGTTGTTGGCAGTAACTTTTCCTTCCCAAATTCTTCCGGATTTTTTTGGAGTCATATACAATTACGTTATTTATTCCTGTAAGTTCCACACAATACAGCAGCTCTGCATTTTAGGATTCTAAATGCATGTATATTTTGGTAGATGATTCACAGTCCTGGCAGGCTCCAATGGACATGTTCTGTTTTCTAGAAATGATGTCCAGGTAAAACAATGGGAATCTGAACATTTATTCAGAATTGCCAGATGTCAGGCAGCCCAGTCAGAGCTGCCACCTGGAGTCTGTGTACATAGCAGAGCCCTGATGTGTTGAGCTCTCTGCTCATGAACTGGCCATCTGTGTAGGGCCTGGGAACATATTTCCATACAAAACTTTCCATCTGGAAATACAGGAGCTCTGTGCTCTAGCTTTGTATATAGTTACGGAGACAGAATCTTTTTCAGATGCAGACTACCAGTAGAAAGCAAAAAAAAAGATGACTTTTGAACGTATGCAGGCACCAATTCAGCAAATAAACATTGGAGTGCTCTGTGAAACTGGGAGATCTAATCCTTTGGTGTCACAACCTGGTCATATCCAAGGTCACATGCTAAATATTTATATGAATTGTGATATCTTCAATAAACTACTACATGTTCATACTGCAAATCCAGAATAGATTACCTCATGTACACACTTCTCGCTACTGTTAGTTTTCAAAATACACAGTTTCATGCTTCAGGCTGTGGCATATTATTGACCCCATTTATGCAGACTCTTTCAGACAGGACATGACTGAAAGCTTCATGCCAGGCTGTCCCTGCTGCGTGGGGTAAGGGGGCCAAAATGAATCCTGCACTTCACAGGTTGGCTACACAGTTCTGGAGCTGTCACCAGGAGACACATATAGATAGTCACCTTCTCAGACTCAAAGGAAGGATCTTTTTCAAGACATATGGATTTGCATTTATTAATTTCCTCATTGCCTGCCTGGACTTACAAAATAGAAAGTATTTTTCCATTTAGACATAAAGAACTCTCCTAGGCAGCAATGGCAGAACATTCTTAAAGCAGAAGCTAAAAACTGATAAGCAGTTTTTAAAAGTTCTTTTCAAGCTACCCTTTTAAGTGAAGGGTAAGCTAAGAGTGCATTTGGGCCCTCTGTAATGAGGCCAAGCTAAATAATACTTAGCCACTCAAAAAGAAAACAGACTCTGTACCATCTAATACCATCTCCACTACTCATATGCTACGATGCAATTATTTCTGTGACTCTGTGTAGCAGTCTTCAGGCATGGGCATCATGTTCCTCTCACCCCACTCTGTAAGAGGAGTGAGTTGGGAGTAATTTCACTAAAGCCAGTGGCACTGAACCCCCATAAGGCTGTTAATATTTTGTATATTCCAGTGCACAACAAGAGAAGGTAGGCTGAGCTTTCCTACCTGCACTGTTTCCTCTCTATTTCTGCCCTCTGAAATATTGTCTGCATTCAGTGTTTGTGAAATGGTTGAATTTATTTATGACTTATTCACTAAAACATAACCGCAGCTGTATATTTTAAGAGCAACAGTGACAATCAGATTATTTTACACCAAAGCTATAACAAAAACATTCAACTTGTGCCATGCCTGAGGATGTTTATTTTACCAGTAATACATGACCATGTGAATAGATCGTTTTCAAAAAGTACACAAAATTTTATGCAGAATGGGTATGGGATTCTGACTGTGAAGAGCTGACATTTTCCAGTGTAATAGCAGATATGTCACATTTTCCAATAAAATAGCCAGTGATAGAAATAAATCTCCTAGGCTTACAGAACTGGATTTACTTTGCCACTACTCTATGGAAGTTACTTCTAGTTCTGCATTAAACTTTTCACTACTTAGAAATGGTAAAATTATATAGGTTTCAGAAGTATATTAGGACAAGATTAAAGAGGCAATGAATTATACCCCAAGGAGAGGTATATTATTCAGTACAATTGCAATGTCATTAGGATAAAACAGTTCAGAGAAACACGATATTGGAAAACGTTAAATATCAACTGATCTATTGCAATTCATCATAAATTAATGTTTTGATCATTTTCAATTGATCTGGACAATTGGGAGAAATGCGAAAAGGTTACCCCCAAGTTCAAGAAGGGCAAGAAGGAGGACCCAGAGAAGACAGGCTAAGCTGCCTCACCTCAGTCCACGGGAAAGTGATGAAGCAGCTAATCCTGAAAACCATTTCTAGGCAGATTAAGGATAAGAAAACTGTCAGAAATAGTCAGCATGGTTTCACCAAGAGGAAGTCATGCTTGACCAGCTTGATCAACCTCTGTGATTTATGACTGGTCTGGTAGATGAGGGGAGGGCAGTGGGTTTTGTCTGCCTGGACTTCATTGTGTCCATTGACAGTGTCTCCCATGAGATCCTCCTAGCCAAGCTGAGGATGCCTGGCTGGATGAGCAGAGCGTGGGATGAGTTCAGAACTGTCCAAATGGCCAGGCCTGAGAGTGGTGGCCACCAGCAAAAAGTCCAGTTGGGGGCCAGTGACCAGCAGTCCCCTCAGGGTTCATTTGTGTCCAGTCCTGTTTAACACCTGTGTTAAGGGTCTCGACTGAGTGTGGTTTCAGCAATTCTGCTGTTGACACAAAACTGGGAGGAGTGGCTGGTACATCATAGGGTCATGCTGCTGTCCAGAGGGATCTTGGCAGGCTGGAAAAATGGTCTGACAGGAGCCCCATGAAGTTCAGCAAGGAGAGATGCAAAGTCCTGCACCTGAGGGAGAACAGCCCCTGCACCTGGAGGTGATGGGGGCCTCCCAGCTGGGGAGCAGCTTGGCAGAAAATGTCCTGGGGGTCCTGGTGGACAGCAAATTGAACATGATCCAGCAGTGTGTGTACCTTTCCAGCAATGCTGGTGAGTGGTGCCCTGGACTGCATCAGACAAATACTGTCAGGAGGTGGAGGGAGGTGATCTTTCCTCTTTATACAGCACTGGTGACCTTGAGAGTCCAGATTTGGGGTACTCAGTATGAGAATCATGAACATACGGGATACAGTTGGGATGTCCATGCTAACAAAGGCTCACAAAGATGGCTGAGGGACTGAAGCATATTTCATATGAGAAGAAAAGCTGAGAGGGCTGGGACAGCACACCTAGAGAAGAGAAGGCTCAGGGGAAATATTACTAATGTACACCTGAAGGGAGGAGGTAAAGAAGACAGAGCAGGTGTTTTTCAATAGTGCAATGGGCACAGTCTCAGAAGACCCCTCTGAACTGTCAATTCTATTTACTGAAAAGCTGATTGAGCAATGGCATATATTGCCACAGAAGATTGTGGCATCTTCATCCTTGGAGATATTCAAAAGGCTTCTGCAATGGTCCTGGACAGCTGGCTCTAGAAGACCCTGCTTGATCAGGAGACTGGACCAGATGACCTTCAGAGATTACTTCCAACTTCAACCACTCTGTTTATTTCTTTTTCAATAATGTCATTCTTTATAGGCATAGGGACAATAGGAATTCTGAAAACTCTTCCATGGTGTTAATATATCCCAACAAACTCCTAGACACTGCACAGGGAAGATTTTATAATCAGTGCTTTCCAAGTCTCTGCTCTGTAATGAAATGCACTGATTTATTTGTTCCTGAGAGTTGCAAAATTTGTTTAGCTTAATCTCATCCCCAGGACCTTGCCCTACAAGTGACCTCTCTCAAGTTATTGAAGGGGCAGCTCTTGGGAAGAGCTATTTGAGATGACTCAGGAACTTTATAAATAAACACTTCAATCCACTGCAATTGTCCACTTTTACTAGACATTAGAAAATTGGTATTAAATTATCTTGTTTAGCTGAAAGGAACACATGTGGCTCCACATTTGTTTTGAGTTAGAAATTCCAAGGACAGAATCATTTATGTTAAAAAAGCAGCTGAAATGTATAGAGTTTTTGTGGAAAGAAAAATCTTAAGTCTGCCTTTGAAGCAAAGTCTTAGGCTTAACAGACTTAAGACCAATTAACAGAAGTTGTGAAGTTAATGCACAGAAGCTAAACTGCATTAAACTCTCTTGTGGAAGCTCTCATTCAGAAATAAATTTGTTTTATTTCACTGGAGCTTAATTCTCCCTTGGATGAATTTATGTGCATTAACTCCCATCCTTAAGTTAATTCATTTGAACTTCCCTGAGCTTCCTCCTTCCATAAGCCTTCAAAAGCCAAGGACTAAGCAGTGTTTCCCTCAGAATA
This sequence comes from Onychostruthus taczanowskii, assembly GCF_017590055.1. Taxonomy (NCBI): domain Eukaryota; kingdom Metazoa; phylum Chordata; class Aves; order Passeriformes; family Passeridae; genus Onychostruthus; species Onychostruthus taczanowskii. The sequence goes on along the minus strand of NW_024498906.1, from coordinate 8,274,764 downwards.
CAGAAGAATGAAGGATAAACAGATCCAGAGAATTCATTACCTGGCCATATACCAGGATGGCAGGAAACAAGAAATTGGACTGAAAACTCAGGAATTAAAAGGTGGGTGGTCTTCACAGACAGGGAATGCACATTATTAAGTCCTCATTATCAGGAGAAAACAGAAAGAAACAACAAGTCTGCTTAAAGAGCAGGATCAGCAGAAAATGGCTGTGCCAGAGAATACAAAGGCAAATTCAGAAATGCTTGAAGTTAATGCATCTGCTTCTTCCTTCCATTATTTTTACCTTCTCTCTTACAACTTGTAAAGAAGTGTGAATACTCAACAGGTTTCCTATTCCTTCACTAGAGAGAAGTGAGGGATGCTGGGTCAACTTAAATGAAAGAAGAGCAAGTTCGTCCCTGATGCATCACCAGTTCAGAGTTATTTCTTGCTATGAATGATTGATGAGTTATTTATTTCAGCAGTGCCATTGAATTCAGAACAACTACCACGTAAATAAAGGTACCATAGGTACATGTTTCAGTGTTTGCAGGACTGTAACCTAAAAGAAAAATGTTCCAGTGCATGATAAGATTAGGCTAATATCCTTGAGTCTCCATCAAGTTATCTTCCCCTGTAGGTAATCATGTTAATTTTTCCCCCTGAATTTATATCAAGGCATTACTGTGATTCCCAGAATATGATTAGGCTAATATCCTTGAGTCTCCATCAAGTTATCTTCCCCGTAGGTAATCATGTTAATTTTTCCCCTGAATTTATATCAAGACATTACTGTGATTCCCAGCCTAAGCACATACTTTGAAATGTAACAATGGTAATGCATATTACATTAGAAAAATATTTATTAGAGCTTGTACAAAATTCAATTTGTGATGCTTACTGAAGTAGATGTTAGGAAATGTACATCTTGCCAGTACAGCTGGGAGCTTACAATAGAAATACTTACTTCTGCCTGTTACTTTATTTCTGATCTACCATGTTTTGCAAGATTTGGACAAAATTTCAGTGACCAAAGCCATGTGCTTGTGAAATTAATATGCAAGGTGAAACACAAACAGCCACCATTCTTTTCTTATTTTTGCTTTCAAAGTTTAGGTTTCTCCTGAGTACAAATGCTAAATGCAAAATTATGCAGTGTTTTTCAGTACATATTCAAATATACAGTTTCATATAAAGTCTTACTGTGTCATTGCTCAGACCTACCTGTTTCTGCAGATAATCTTGTTCTTGTGCTTCTCTTCTCAAAAATCATGGCCAAAGATTTGCCTTGCATCAATGGCAAATACTGAAACATGAAAAATGAAGTTATTTCAATTTTATAATCATTATACTCTTTAAAGTATGAAATACTTCTTGCACATTTTAATTCATCATTAGAAAAGTTGCAAAAGTGGGGTTTCTTACCTGTGCTTTTGTTCTCCTGCTCCTCAATGAATTTATTAGCTGTGGAAAGGTTGAAGACAAAGAAGTAATTCTAGGCCCAAAAGGAACTGCATTTTGGCACTCAATTTGAGCCAGCATTAAGGAGAACTCAGATACTAATTTAATCCCATGCAGAGAAGTGTCTTCTGTTTCCTACATTTAGTGCTGCATGTACACCATGTGTGGATGGATGGGGTTAGCTGACAACAGGGAGCTAGCTGCACAAACCTGTTTAACCTTTCCCCTCACAAAGTCCTCTGAAGTGTTTAAAGAATATCTCTGGACACTTTGCAGGAAGGCTCTTTGATTTGCATGTTTTAAGAGCTCAGGAGATTTTATTTAGGACAAGACAGCTGAAAGGCTTTTTCACAGTACCCTTCAGAACAGTATTTATTTCAACATCTGAGGGACCTAAATGACAGTTAAATCATTTTACCTCTCCTTCATGCTTTATCCTTTGTTTCAAATCTGATGCCATCCACAGCAAATACTTCAGCTCATCAGCTGTGTAGTTCTGTAGAGTAAGAAGGTCCCGACCTCTCAGATCAACATTCATTTGAGCTGGTGTCCCATACCTGTGTCAATAGAGCAAAAAAATGTATATTTTTTGCCATTCAGTGCTAAATTATATATGTGCAAAAGCCACTGGTCAAGCACCTGAAATCTCTCCCACTCCCTTCACGTGACCCAGCTGGATCATCCTGATAGATCTGTGTTAATTAGTTTAAATAACTCCTGTCACACAGGTACCACATGCCACTGTGCACTATATCCATGGCCACTGTAACAATGTTTCAAATCGTATTATAAAATATACTTTAGATGTAATTTCTTCTGTCTTCTGAGATGCATACGGCAACGGCATGCTGCCTGTCAAATAAAGGCATTCAGAACCTGGAAAAATGACTTATGTGTAGAACCCAGAGCTGCCCTTTCTGGGAACAGAACAACAGAAATGGATCTTGGTGCTGTTTCTCCCTTCTTTTTGCTGTGTGCATGAGTAGACACTTGCCACATTTCAACCCCACTCTCACAAAAGGTGGCATTTCTATAAATGCGCATGTAATCTCTTCATTACACCGGAGAAAAGAGTAAAAAAAGCCCAGAAAACAGACTTATTGTACCACACAAGAGGCATTCTGGACATGTGGTGTTTATTCAGTGTATTCTGGCCTCCATCCAGATTTAGGATTTCAGAATCACATGAAATTGAATGTTGATAATCACTCACAGAAGTTACATGATCAAATTTCCTCTAGATTAATTGAGGCATCTTAATGAAAATATTGTCCAAGCCCAGGTTTCACAGACTAAAGGTTAACAGGGAAGTGTGGCAGATCAGGCCTTTTTCTGGCTCTGTGCTTACAGCCCTCCTTAGCACTACACAGCCCACACTGTGCTCTTGCTAAGGTTTTGAAGGGTATGACTTCTAAAAACTATAAACTGCTAAACATGTAGTTTATTTAAAATCAACATTTTTTGACTGATCTAATGAAGTGGAGACCCAAGCAGTGCAAAGAAGTGGACTGAGTGCAGCTAATACTTTTCTATTTCCAATTGTATTTGTGTTTTATATTTGCCTTTAGCTCACCATTGCTCAGATGAAGCAACTGCTAATTGCCAAGCCCTGAAGTCCACAGCTAGGAAAATATGCCCAGATATAGCCCCATGACGCTTTGGACACAATCCCACATGGCAGCCTGGGCCCCAGAGTGCAGAGCCCTGGCTTTGGGTGGGCTAAACAGGGCACAAATCATTGGCCAGATGGACAGAGCCAGGAACTCGTGGGCAGGGGCTCTGTGTGCAGCTGCAGGCCAGGGATGAGGGCTGTGCCTCAGGGCTCTTGTTTCACTTGTGTTTAAGCCATTTCAGAGCTTTCCAAATTCTTTATTTCTGTCCCATTCCCTTTCAGTAGGTTCTGCTTTGCTTTTCAGAGTGGCACCTTCCCAGCTTAGTGCTCTTTGTGTCCTCCTTTCTCTTCTGCCTTTCTTTGCCTGCTCTGTTTCTTTCCTAGTGTCCATCTGTACCTGTGGCAGCTCAGCCAAAGAGTCTCACCACATAATTTTTCCCAGTCCATGTGCTAAAACAGCCCTGGATTAAGTCATGAAGGCTGGCAGTGAAATGTCATTGTAAGACCTTGGGTTTCAGCCCTTTCAGAGTTTTGCCTTAGAGGGCAGGAACACCTTTTCCTTGCTGGAAACTGGAATTCCACACCATTGCAGTGTGTGCCATGGATCACAGAGGGGAATTACTAAGGTTTCTGGGGTGTTGTTTCTGCTGTGCCTGCCAAGGGAGCTGTGCAGGCACACGTGACAAGCTCCCAAAGCTGTGTGGGCTCCCAGAGCAGACAGCAAATATTTGTCTGCTGGATATTTTCAATTACACTCACGTCTCAAAACAGAGGCAAGAAGAAAATGGAAGCAAGTGTAGGGGCATTCATGGGTCAGGTAATTTCTACCGCACCATGAAAAACAGCCCACTAAGATAAGTTACTGAAATCCACTCTTAAATGCCAAGAGTTTAAATATCAACAGTTTATAATTACAGGATTGGCTTTAATTTTCATTGTGCATATTCGAAAGGAAAATAGTTGTGTAACTGGGACTTCTTTAATTACTTTAAATTTTCATTACAGGGATTTGCTTTTTTAACTTGTTTGTGGGGAAAAAACCCAAACTTTTCCTGCTTTAAAATCTATGCAATTGTTTCCTACTCCCGACTCTCCTTTGCCTCCTTGTTTCCAGAACAGCTTTGGGGATCCTCCTTGTTTTTCTCATTTCAGCCTGCAATTCCTTCCAGGGACTTAGAGATTATCTAATCTCAATTTGCCAAACAACAACTTCTGTTCATTGCTCTCGTTTCACCATCTGGCATGATTGAGAAGTGGACTGAGAAATATTCATCACTAATTTCTCCACTGGCAGATAGTGAAGCACTTAAATTGGTTACCTGGAGAGGATTTGGAATTACCATCCTTAAGTATTTTCAAGAGGTGCCTGAGCAAAGGCATCGCTGCTCTCATATGGTGTTTGAGAGACTGCAAGCAGACAGTTGGACTACAGATGTGCTCCTGACCTCTTGGAGATTCTGTTTTATTGCTATGACCTCCAAGAAATTTGCTCCCTTCCCTGTTATCCATATGTGAAAGAGGGGCAGAAATGGAAAAATGAATTCCAGAGAAGGAGCATGAGACAACATACCAAAGTTAAAATGTAACGGGCAGAATTGCAAGGTCAAGCAGTTTTGGCTTCTTCCTTTCTGAGCAGGGACAGCATAACTTTGGACTATTAGCACAGACTCACAGACGTTAGGTTATCCTGCAGTATTAAACACAGTGTGCTCAGCGGGAATACCCAGAGACAGTGGTCATAGCTTATGCCAACATTATGCTATAATGTTCAAAAACCAACCAAAAATAACAATGCTGTGTGTGGAACTTAAAAAATCGGATTACTTCCTTGGAAAACCAGATTTACTACAGTTATTGTCCAAACTTGCTCTTCCAACACCTCTGTTAACTGCAGAAATTTCCCAAATGGTTGCAGTAAAAATCCAAAATTCATAAAAAATTAACACCCAACCTTTAGGACCACTCTAAAACTGTTGCAAATAAATCATAGAATTTTGAGAACATTTGGTTTTCATATGATGTAATGTAGAAATTATAAACAAAAATTACTTATTGCATATTAGAATTCTTGTGAATGTGAAATTTCTGCATATTTTTTCTAGATCTAATAATTTGTTATGAACAAGTGTTAATTCTAGTCTTATTGAAGCTGACGTAAAACCATGAGAAAACATGGAATTGAGTTTCAGCTCTAAAATTTTAACCTGATTTTGGAGATGTGACAAACCTGAGAAGCAGGTTAGGGAAACCCTGTCACACAGGAACTTTCCTGAAATTGGGAGGACAGACACAGTAATGTGGGTGCAGAAAGAGCAGGCAACAGAAGCAGGTCTGACTGCTTGACTGGATCTCACATCACATCTTGCTTTTGCTGCATGCCTCCAGGGTACACAGAGACACAAAATAATGAGGCAGAGATTCACCTTGCAGCTTCAAGGAGAGAATTCCCCACCCAAACTGGTCACAATATGTCTAAATGCAGACAGATTACCTTTATTCAGATAGTTATTTACTGGTTACAGTACCTGCAGCACACACTGACCTCAAGAATAAACATTCCTTCCTGACTTTGCAGCTAAATCCCACAGAACAAATTAATGGTATTCCACAAACACTAAAAACCAGATAATCCTCCAGTCTCCTGAAGTCACAGACCTTGCTGCCTGGTGAGGTGAAAGGACACTAAAATTGCAGGGAAAAGCCCCCAGAGTCTTTCTCTAAAACACTCAGTCCTTCACAGGATTGTGCTGCTTTTGACTCCAGGTTTCTGACCCAACACCACACCAGATAAAATTAAAGGATAAGCTCACCAAAACTGTTGCAGCAGCTGCTTGCTGGTCCCTGCTAGTTTCACAATACTGATGAAATTGCTCCTATTAAACAGCATCTTCTGTTTGCATTAAGACTTCTTTTAACCCACAAATGAAGTTATGAGAAAGGAAGGTGTAGGAAGCAGAGTGAGCTGGGCTGCTGTGCAAATGAGGGAAACCAAGAACCAAGGTCCTTGTTTTGGCTGTCGCAGCCAGGGCTGGGCCAGGCTGGGGCTGACCCTGAACCTTTTCTTTGGTCAAACTCTACAGATGCAGAGATTTCTCCCAGGGCCCATTGCACCACTCGCAGTTTGTGTTCTTCTGTGTGGGCTCATCGTGTCGTATCATACCTGTGTCAATACTATTTCATAGCTATTTTGTGTTAAATATTTGCACAGAAGCATGTGCTGATAGAAAAAGGCAAAAGAAAACTTGCAGGATCAGCATGAGCGGGGATGGGACTGTGGCCATGGGGGCTCCAGCACAGCCCAGGCAGGGACTGTTGGCCCTGAGCTGAGTCAAAATGAGGGTTCTGGGTTCATGGCTATGGAACTGGGCAGGGCATAAAGACTTATTCATGCTTTTGGGACCCTGACAATAATGAAGTATTCTGCATTAAAGAAATCTACATTTTCCTGGTTTGTTTTTTTTTTTTTCTGCTTGGTTGGTTTTTTTTGTTTTGTTTTGGTTTTTGGGTTTTTTTTTTTTCCTTTTGTGGTTTTTTGTTTGGTTGGTTTTTTGTTGTTGGGTTTTTTTTTTTTGTTTGTTTGTTTGTTTGTTTTGGACCAAGTTTTCAATTATGCTGTGGTAGTGTTAAACAGTGTGGGGCCCAGAAAGTGAAAGATTGCAGCCTGCCTACCTCCTTAGGCTAAACTGCTTGCTGTATAGTCTGAAGTAGGTCAATTGTTAAATAGTAAAGTGATTTAATTTGAGTTTCTACCTTCAAATATAATTGTCAGATAGGATTTTATGCCACCTGCACTGTAGGTGGTTTTGAAATATGACCATTACTTTCTCATTTCCTCCTCCCTGTAAGGAGAGACGCACTAGGGTAAATCAAGGTGATGGCATATCTGTCAGAGAGGGTGATGCCTAGAAATTACAATGCAAGGAACTTATAATTAAAGCATACAAGAGAGAAGTTTGACTCCAGAGAAAGACAGACATCTGTGAAAACATCACGCAGGGTGATAGCTCCTGGTGGGATTTGCTCAAGACCCCTCATGCTGAACCAACCCTGAGATGCTTGGGAAATGCAGCAGTTGCCAGAGGAAATGTCAAACAGAAGTAAAATCCTAGAGAAATGAGTAGTGAGGGAATGAAAGAGAA